>NC_141697.1:821657239-821983005 GCF_964263255.1 Lissotriton vulgaris | reverse complement strand
CCCTTGGGTTTCTCTCTTGATATACACTCTTTCACCGTACAAAACCTCAACTTCTGTCAGGATGCATCCCAGTGCTAGAGGAAGGTGCCGATGAAGAAGCATGCCACACTATGGGTCTGATTAGAAGTTGGGTGGTCAATTCAGTCCTGTGTGTAAACCCCTGTTTACACATGGGATGGAATTACGAGTATGGTTCTATTTAATGCATCCGATCCGATATTTATCGGATATGTTAAATAACTCAACAGTCTTTAAATTTTAACCGGTCAAACCTGCCAAAAAGTAACAGATGAAAACACACAGTGTTTTGATTACGTCTATCAGATAATACAGAATCTTCCACATGGTATCCCATCACCCGCGCAACCACAACTTTAACACAGCACCTTTAAAAAAGGGTTTATTTTACAAAATGCAAGGACTCTCTATCTTATAACAAGGCTTGGGGTTTCATTTTACACAATGCTCTCTAACAGACAGAAAGGCTTTACCAGATGTCAAATGCACAAGATTCAAATGCACAAAGAGATATATATGTTTATATGCAAGCAATAATAACACACTTGGTAAATATAATGAATGAATAATACTGATGAATAAACAAGCAGCAAATAATATGAGATAATGCTCAAGCAAATATACTGGACGTCCTGCAAAATATCAGAAAGATATATACACTAAATAGATCAAATGAGAACTTTAGAGGTGCACCTTGACACACTCTCACACCTCACAAAGAAAGCACACTCACTCACACATCACTGGGAGGCACATCCTCCACCCCCCGGACTTCACTGCTGCCTCCCTAACTTCCAGCTGGCCTCCCGTACCTTCGTCTGTGGATCGTCTACACCGATGCCCCGGTGGCTGGCTGTTATAGCACTGGGATGAGGTCTCCCAACCCGTTTCACTCCGGGTTTGACTTCTGCCACTTCCCCCGTGGCCTGCCCTCCTGCTTTGCCTCCTGTGGCACGACCAGGACCCACAAGTCTTATTGCCAGGTACGGGGGTGCAGCTGCGGGGAGAATCTCAACACTATGGTGTGACGCCCATGGGCTTTTCTTTGCTATCTGAGCCTCGGTGCCACACCCTCCTGGACTGCATCGCTGCCTACCTCGGTCTAGGACCGCTGCCCCTGGCACCCACGCGGATTTCCCCAGACATTCGGCGTGCAGCCTGATGGCACTGCTGCCCTCACGACCCAGAACCTGTGCATTTGAACAGATAAGCCCTTTCGAGTAGTTGCTCAAACCTTAACACGCACCAAGAATTGAACGCCCCACATATATCAATTATGGTGTACCTTGCCCAGATCCTATTATGGCACTCACTGTGAAGAAGGGAATCTGTGGTCTTGACCAAAAGCATCATTAGGGACTGCTTAACTCTTGATCATGTACAGAAGGTTGCCTGGATTCAATATATCAAAGACACACTGTCTACCCTGGGTTTGCAATCTTTGATTATGAACCTAGCTAACTGCTTATCATTCCTGAAAGCCCAAATTCAAAACTTTTTTCTATCTAAAGGGCGAAACGACAATATGAGATCAACGTAACAAATTCACGGTGTTAACTTATTCAAATATACCTTCTGTTTCTCATGACATCATTTCTTACTTACTGTTTGTCACTAACCTACGACTGCTTTATACTAGTAAGATTTCAATTAAACCTCATTCCGTGCATGTTGGGCCATCCTACAGGAACTTTTTCCCTAAATGCGCTGTCAGTTTGCCCATGTGATGGAACATCTCCAAAAACGAATCTGCACTTTATCTTTTTTTGTAATTTTATACGGGGAATCGCGAAAGATTTATCCTCCGTTTGATACGAAAATACAAATTTACACAATGTTGCCCTGCTCTTTATTTCCTTCAAATGCTCTCTGATCATTTTTTATACTGCAGTGTAGCATCCTACTTATGCCTGTCAATAATGATAAGAGATCTATTCGGTAGAAACCGCTAACCGATTCTCCCACCCATTTATCCTAATAGCATTTTTAGATTGACATATTATCTTTATTAATTATGGGCAGAATGTTTATCTTGACCCTTTTAATAGATTATATTTGTAACTTTTTAAGGCCATTTTATTGAAATTATGTATATAATAAATTAACATGAATTTAATTATCATAAAATTACCGCAACATGCTATATTAATTTCAATACCTTGGAGTGCTTGGTGGACCCATGTGTGAGGTTTTAGCTCCCATGTTAATAGCTGTGCTTCATTTTATTTTTCGATTTAATAATTGTGGAAATGTAGTTCATGTTGTAATGTACTTCTATGATCAATATTTTAACTAGATTGAATAAAGTGATTTGACTGACTGACTGTACCATCTGCTAATGGGGTGGCATTAGGTTTGACTGAGTTTCGGGCGGTTCATGCCATTTATGCTCAGCAGATGTCTGCTGAGCAGGGCCATGGACAGTGTGCAAGATGAATTGCTGAGTTGGGCGATGGTTCAGGAGTGATGTAAGGCTAGATATGAATGTCGCAGATTGTCTGTTTTTTGGGGTATACTCAGTTGGGGGTATGGAGTGAGTGGTTGAGGCTGCCAGTTGCATTTTATCCACATTCATTAAAATACCAAGTCTAGAGAGTACCCCTTTACTGTGGAGGGGTTCTCATTGGTGAAGTGCTATGTTGGAGTTCAAAAGATATAAAGCATGTGATGATATTCTGCAGTTGACCTTCGACTAGACAGTGAAGTGTCCATAATGATCATTTTGTTGCCCAAATTAGAAAGGTTTGTAACCAGTAGGCCTGTTGATAGTGTTCCTGGTGGTGATGTGTAACACATTTCTAGTAGGAAGCCTCAAGGATTATTGCTCAATAAAAGCGACTCATCCTACTTTTTTAATGTTCTGTTTCTGATCAGTGTCAGGGGAGGTTTATTTTAAATGTTCGCGATAAACCGGAGACCACTAATTCTGAAGTTTTTGAGCACAATTGAACATGTCTTTTAAAAGGAAACACCACATTAGTAAATCACACAATTACAACACATTTGTATACGTGATTTAGAACCATTTCTTTTGTGAGACAATATATACAACACATACATAATACGAACATTTTATTTGTGACAAAAATATATACAGCAAACCAATGATCACAAGACAAACATCAATAAATTATGTGTGCCAGCTTGAAATTAAACCAGTCCTGCATTTGCACTGAAAACCCAAGGCAGACAATTTCTCATTCAAAGACACATGTCTACTGTCCTGCCTGTGGGAGGGTGGGGATGCATATCCTACTTAATGTTGTTGACAACCTAGAAAAAGGGGGGAAATACTTTCTATTCAGTCCCCTCGTGGCACACCCTGTTCTACCTTCCCCCTCACTCAACAGCCAACGCATTTCGAATCCCTAACAATTCCGGGATTCTCTTCAGGACTCAGGCTTGGTTTTGTTTGGGCTCTCAATTGTGCTGCAGACATATGTCCATTATCTGTTCTTCAATTAATAGCATTAATCAAGGCTTACATTTTAAGGGTGTGTGGAAGCTCTTGATAATGATTTAAAAATAGTCCAGGATCTTGAGACTCGTGAAATGTAGTTAGAGCTCGCGGGCGGTTTGAATGAGAGGAGCGAGATGATTTTCCAACTGCTTTCGCATGGCTGAAATGAAAGGAAATAGTCAGGATTATACAAAGCAAAAGGGGTGTTCCTACAGTGGCCGTATCATTCAATAATGTGTGTACATCTCTAAGTACTCAAAAGGCAGTGACAGAAGGAGATAAAGTGCAAATAAAGTTCATTCAAAAAATATTTATTTGTTCTTTTTTTTAAGTATATAAATTCATATAAATACTGTTATTAATCAAAAAATCTTATTTTCAAATAATGGGTAATACATATATTAATTGAAAAAGTTCATAAAGAGCAAAAAACAGTCATAAAAACAGCAGCAAATTAGCAGGTCCCCTGAGAAACAATCATACACAGCAGCTCGCTCACGTGCTAACAAACATTCTACATTCACACCACATACAAAGATGGAGAAGGAACTGGATTCCAAATAGCAAGATGACTACGCTAATGTGATCCAAGGGCACCAAGGTGTAATTGTTGGCCCTTGTAGCGGGTCTACGCGCGTTTCGGTGGATCAAGCCACCTTCATCAGGACCTTTTTCATCAAATTGTGCAGATATCAGGGGATCAGACAAAAGGAAAAATGGCCTAAAAAGAAAAGACAAATCTGTCACTATCACATACACAAAAAATTATTTACAAGAGAGCATTAGTACATTCACTGTTGGGTTGGAGCCCAGGGTTCATCATAGTGGCCAGAGAAGGGAAATCTACATAATGGAGTAGCAGACAGGAGAGTCTTGTCATAAGAGAGCATAGTACTGACGTTGGGCGACTTATCCCTCTGAGAGTTAATGAGGGAGGGACCAAGTGTACACTGAGATTCCTATTTTGCATAAGATGATATCTAAGATGGTACTACATACAGAGTTTTGTCCATTCATGTGACAATACTTACAATGTGATAGGTCAGCTATCACTAGAACGGATTTTATTTCAACATAGGGAGGTAAAGTAACATCAAGTGCGCCGCATCTGTGAGGAGACCAAGGGAGACTGTTTAGGAAGATTATGGGAGAAAAGACTAAATGGTACGCATGCGTTGTCCCTAATTAATAGGCTTACCCATAATGTCACATCAGGTGTAGTAGGTGACCCTCAGAGCTTCATCTTAGTATCGTGGATACCAGGTTCTGTATAGAAGGCTACAAGAAAAATGTATAATGCCCCTATGTCATAGTTATACTCGAAGAGGTGAACCTTATTACTGTGAGTCAGCTGGACCCTCTACAGTTAATGTTTAAGGTAACATACCGAGCCAAGCGAGTTGTTTCCGTCTCGATGAAAATTCTAGAGCATTGCTTTTGTTCCATAAAATCAGGAGGAAGGTCTCAGGGTATAGCAGTCCACATAGCAGGTTAACTCCAGTAACGTTTCAGTCTCTGATAACATAAAGAGATACCGACATGTCTATTAAGGGACACCATAGGCATTGTCGAGATGTCGAAAACGTGAAGAAACAAGTAGAACTACATAGAGACTTACATTTACCAATCGTGATGGTATATAAAATGAGTAGATATCCTTTAGAGAAATTGACTCTGTTCAGCCACCGCGACCCTGCAAGACAAAGGTAATATGCGTATAATATATGGTCCTGGGGCATAGAAGAGTTTAGAAGCTGCACGCACTCAGTCGGGCATGTCGACCAGGGTGAAAGAAAAACGCGTGCACCAGAAGATCTGAGGCTGTATGCTTAAAGTTGGATGAACATTATCTCAAACTAATGAGGTCCCAGAGTCCATTGACAACCGAGTTAGACTACCGCAACGGAACCCATGGGTTAGGCTCACTATACAGACTGAAGGTCTGTGCTAACACGTAGGGTGAATTTTACCATTAGGTCTAAAAGGGCAACTACTCCGTACTCCTCTAATTCAAATGAATTTCTGCTGAGTTTACCTTCGTATCCGGTGTGAAACGACCAAATCCCTCCGCGTTCCTGAGACCCTCCGTGGGACATTGTTGACCTACATACATTCTTATACTCTCCTGATTCAGTTAAAATATCGCGGGAAAAGTAAGGAGACCGCAAGCATATCGCGGCATAGTCATAGATATAGGACTATGTGGTGGCGGCCATATTGTAAGTACCGAGCGAGACGGGCTCGTAGAATCATGCTGGATAGACAGTAATATATTATCTCCAAGTGTGAGATAAAAAAGAGGAAAGCCACGTCTGAAAGGTCGTGACTGAGGTGGGATTTCTTTTGCAAGTTGTATCTTTAGTTACTGGCCCTGCATAGATCTTATAAGTATAAGGCAAGGCAGGCTATTAAAACCTTGCTGGCTGGACGGTAATGTATTATTTCAGAATGTGAAATAAAAGAGCCACGTCTAAAGAGTCATGAATGAGGTGGAAATTCTTATATAAACTGCATCATGAGATGCTAGCCCGGCATAGATCGTGTAATGGCAACGATTATGGGGGAGAAAAAGGATAAGAAACAAGATTCTTTACTTGGTGACATACCAAGATATCTCTTCGTTTAGTCCTCGCTTGACACTGTCCAAAAGGAAAATCCAGAAAGTTTCACGTTTTTTCCGCGTGATTTCAATGGGCTGACCCATTCTGGGAGTGACCTTTTCCAGGATGGACCATCTGATCTCATTCTCCTTATGTGACTTCTCAATGCAGTGTTCTACTAATGGGGCTGACAGTTTCTTGGTCCTAATGGCGGACTTGTGTTCGCTAAAACGGACGCGAAACTCACGTCCGGTTTCGCCAACATAGGCTAAGCCACAATCACAGAACAATATGTATACAATGTTGCTACTACGACAGTTGGTAAGGCAACGTAATTTGATCTTTTTTTCATTGTAGGTGACCATGTCAGAAATAAGGGCTGATTCGCAAGCGTGGCAGCCGCCACACCTGTGGTTACCCACGACCGCAGGAAGACCAGTGATGGAAAGCTGGTTATTAAAATGAGCATTTCTGGTCGGGGGTCTCGCATGGACAAGCATGTCCTTTAGGTTTTTATTTCTTCTGTAGGCTAACATAGGTAGGGGAAGTGGAGAGCCACTTTCATCTATGTTCAGAATTTTCCAATTTTTATTTATGATATTCCTCAGTTTGTGATTTAGGGTAGAGTGATTAATCACGCAAGTGATCCGGTCGTGTTTGTTCCGGGGTTTGCCCTGTAGGAGTGCGGATCTATTAAAGTATTTGGCCCTTTTATAGGCTTGTCGTACTAGACGATGTGGGTAACCTCTTTTCAATAACCGTTCTTTCAGGGCATCTCCGTGTTGATGGAATGAACCCATATCAGTACAATTGCGGCGAATCCGCAGAAATTCGCCGAAAGGTATGGATTCCCTTTGGCAATTGGGGTGGAAGCTGCCAAATTCCAGAATGGTATTTTTGGCAGTACTTTTCCTAAAGAGGCTGACCGATAGCTGTCCGTTAGTACCTGAAATACTGATATCTAGAAAGTCTACCTTCTGAGTGCTTAGGTTCATCGTGAACCTCAAGTTAGTGTCACTGGCATTGAGCCAAAGGTAGAAGGTCTGCAGTTCCTCTTCCGACCCTTTCCAAATAAAAAAGATATCATCAATAAAGCGCTTCCAAACAAAAATATTCTCAAAAAAAGGTGCCAATTCGTTAAAGATGTTTTTCAGTTCCCACTCTCCCATGAAGGTATTAGCTACACTGGGGGCACAAGAAGCCCCCATAGATGTCCCTTTGATCTGCTTGTAGATTTTCCCATTATATTCAAAGTAATTATTCATTAGAACAATCTCCAAACATTGGAGAATGAATGCATCGGCGGTCAGATGGATATCTCCTGAGAAGGGTGGACACTGCCTGTAACGCTCGACACTGAGGGATGTTCGTGTAGAGCGCCTCAATGTCGAGCGTCACAAGGATGTCTGTATCGGGGTTGAAGGGCAAGCCTTCTATTTTGTTGATGATATCCCCGGTGTCGCGGATGTACGAAGCATATTTCTGGGTCAATGGGCACAAAAATTTATCCACATATTTTGACAGTGGCTCAGTACATGAGCCAATAGTCGAAATAATAGGTCGCATGGGTGGATTATTTTCTGATTTGTGTGTCTTAGGAAGACCATACAGAACAGAGGTAGTAGGGGTGGCTTTATTAAGGAAGGCAAACTCGTCTTCACAGATGGAACCATCTGTGAAGGCCGCTTGAGTTGTTTCTTGAATATATTTGTTCAGGCGGTCTAATTCTTTACGTTGGGCAGGTCTGTAATGTTCGGTCACAGCTAGCATTTCTAACATTTTGTCATCGTACTTCGATCTATCAAATACCGTGATGCCCCCACCTTTATCACAAGGTTTAATGACTATGGAGGGAGTGGTTTTTAGCTCATTCAAAGAGTTTCTTTCTGAGTGAGAAAGATTCGGTGGAGGGGTATAGGTGTGTTTAATAACCCTTGCAACATCTTGGAGGACGTTCTGTTCAAAGATGCGTACCTCCGCACCTACCATATCCAGGGTCGGTGTGAATGTCGATGCTGGTTTACAGCCCGAAAGATTATTGGCTTCCTCACGTGGTGGGCGGTCCAGGAAAAATTTGTTAAGTCTGATTTTGCGAAAGAAGGCAAACAAGTCTTCATGCAGTTTGTATTTATTGACATAACTACTAGGAACAAATGATAGACCTCTACTAAGTACCTTTATGTCCTCGGGTTGAAGATTAGTAGAGGACAGATTATAGACGGGTAAATCATTTGTAGCTTTGAGTTCATTGTCTGCCTCTACCACCAATACTGTTGGTTGCGAGTCCTCACGTATTGTTGAGGAGGTGGAGGGTTCATTTGCGCATGAGTCGCTTGGTCTTGCCAGCGAACATTCCTCCCTCTGTATTGGCCCCGATGTAAAAAACCCCTTCCATTGAATGGGCGTTGGTTCGATCTTCCCCTAAAGGATCCTGAATTAGGCTGACCATAGTTCATATCCTGGTAGTTGTCTCCATCAGAGCCAGAAGACCCTGTGTCGGAGAAGTTGGTGTAATGTCTCCTCTGATATCCATTATAATTAGGATTGAAATTGCCCTGTGGTGTCTCTTGGTAGTAATTAGGAGTGAGGTAAGGATAGATTTTCTCTTTGGTAAACCACCTCACATCTTTTTTAAGTTTATCCATTTTTTTATTAGTGAGGTAGGTTTCAAAGTCCTTCATCTCTGATTTAATTTTTTCCAAGCAGGTCTTACCATCTTCCACAGCTGTGGATGCATTCAGTTTTTCCTCGAGGTCATTTATTTCCCGCAGGAGGGTAGATGCCACATCTTTCGCAGTTTCAATGATGAGCATCATCCAGTCCCTGGAGCAGCGGTTAGAGATGAGTGACCACCGCTCCAGGAACTTTCTGATGTCAATAAAGAGGGCTGGGGCGTTGCGTACTCTCAAACCTGTGGGAATAACGCCTGCTTTTAAGTATTCAAACATGTAGAAAGCATGTGATTCAATTCGTTTAAGTCTTTTACGCATATTCAAGAGATTCTGCCATTCACTATTCCCTAGTTGTTGGGGAGGAGTGGGAGTGTTATCACCTGCTAGTTTTCCCATCAGGGTGTTAAAATCATCATCTGTGAAACCAAATGTCTGGAAAGAATCCATTGTGAAAAGGGGAGACAAAATAATAAAGAAGAAAGAAGAAAAGGCAAAAAAGTTCAGGGAGGCAAAAAAGTCAACTATGTTTAAGGAGTTGAAATCTCTTAAATAGCTCAGAACAGAGGGAAGATACCAAGGTTAAATTCTCTGGTCAGATGAAGACCACCCAGGAGGAACCACAACAGTGAAAATATTTCAAAACTGCAACAATGAGAATAATTCACAGAGTGCAAAATACAAATCCCACGGTTGAAAAACCGCGAATATGTTAAACATAAGCAATGGGACCCCCTCAAATATATAAATTAAGGCCCAGGAACCGAGGGGAACAAGAATACACAAAGCAAAAGGGGTGTTCCTACAGTGGCCGTATCATTCAATAATGTGTGTACATCTCTAAGTACTCAAAAGGCAGTGACAGAAGGAGATAAAGTGCAAATAAAGTTCATTCAAAAAATATTTATTTGTTCTTTTTTTTAAGTATATAAATTCATATAAATACTGTTATTAATCAAAAAATCTTATTTTCAAATAATGGGTAATACATATATTAATTGAAAAAGTTCATAAAGAGCAAAAAACAGTCATAAAAACAGCAGCAAATTAGCAGGTCCCCTGAGAAACAATCATACACAGCAGCTCGCTCACGTGCTAACAAACATTCTACATTCACACCACATACAAAGATGGAGAAGGAACTGGATTCCAAATAGCAAGATGACTACGCTAATGTGATCCAAGGGCACCAAGGTGTAATTGTTGGCCCTTGTAGCGGGTCTACGCGCGTTTCGGTGGATCAAGCCACCTTCATCAGGACCTTTTTCATCAAATTGTGCAGATATCAGGGGATCAGACAAAAGGAAAAATGGCCTAAAAAGAAAAGACAAATCTGTCACTA
The DNA here is from genome assembly GCF_964263255.1 of Lissotriton vulgaris. Lineage (NCBI taxonomy): Eukaryota > Metazoa > Chordata > Amphibia > Caudata > Salamandridae > Lissotriton > Lissotriton vulgaris. Next base: position 821,972,916 of record NC_141697.1, on the reverse strand, counting down.
TCACATACACAAAAAATTATTTACAAGAGAGCATTAGTACATTCACTGTTGGGTTGGAGCCCAGGGTTCATCATAGTGGCCAGAGAAGGGAAATCTACATAATGGAGTAGCAGACAGGAGAGTCTTGTCATAAGAGAGCATAGTACTGACGTTGGGCGACTTATCCCTCTGAGAGTTAATGAGGGAGGGACCAAGTGTACACTGAGATTCCTATTTTGCATAAGATGATATCTAAGATGGTACTACATACAGAGTTTTGTCCATTCATGTGACAATACTTACAATGTGATAGGTCAGCTATCACTAGAACGGATTTTATTTCAACATAGGGAGGTAAAGTAACATCAAGTGCGCCGCATCTGTGAGGAGACCAAGGGAGACTGTTTAGGAAGATTATGGGAGAAAAGACTAAATGGTACGCATGCGTTGTCCCTAATTAATAGGCTTACCCATAATGTCACATCAGGTGTAGTAGGTGACCCTCAGAGCTTCATCTTAGTATCGTGGATACCAGGTTCTGTATAGAAGGCTACAAGAAAAATGTAAAATGCCCCTATGTCATAGTTATACTCGAAGAGGTGAACCTTATTACTGTGAGTCAGCTGGACCCTCTACAGTTAATGTTTAAGGTAACATACCGAGCCAAGCGAGTTGTTTCCGTCTCGATGAAAATTCTAGAGCATTGCTTTTGTTCCATAAAATCAGGAGGAAGGTCTCAGGGTATAGCAGTCCACATAGCGGGTTAACTCCAGTAACGTTTCAGTCTCTGATAACATAAAGAGATACCGACATGTCTATTAAGGGACACCATAGGCATTGTCGAGATGTCGAAAACGTGAAGAAACAAGTAGAACTACATAGAGACTTACATTTACCAATCGTGATGGTATATAAAATGAGTAGATATCCTTTAGAGAAATTGACTCTGTTCAGCCACCGCGACCCTGCAAGACAAAGGTAATATGCGTATAATATATGGTCCTGGGGCATAGAAGAGTTTAGAAGCTGCACGCACTCAGTCGGGCATGTCGACCAGGGTGAAAGAAAAACGCGTGCACCAGAAGATCTGAGGCTGTATGCTTAAAGTTGGATGAACATTATCTCAAACTAATGAGGTCCCAGAGTCCATTGACAACCGAGTTAGACTACCGCAACGGAACCCATGGGTTAGGCTCACTATACAGACTGAAGGTCTGTGTTAACACGTAGGGTGAATTTTACCATTAGGTCTAAAAGGGCAACTACTCCGTACTCCTCTAATTCAAATGAATTTCTGCTGAGTTTACCTTCGTATCCGGTGTGAAACGACCAAATCCCTCCGCGTTCCTGAGACCCTCCGTGGGACATTGTTGACCTACATACATTCTTATACTCTCCTGATTCAGTTAAAATATCGCGGGAGAAGTAAGGAGACCGCGAGCATATCGCGGCATAGTCATAGATATAGGACTATGTGGTGGCGGCCATATTGTAAGTACCGAGCGAGACGGGCTCGTAGAATCATGCTGGATAGACAGTAATATATTATCTCCAAGTGTGAGATAAAAAAGAGGAAAGCCACGTCTGAAAGGTCGTGACTGAGGTGGGATTTCTTTTGCAAGTTGTATCTTAAGTTACTGGCCCTGCATAGATCTTATAAGTATAAGGCAAGGCAGGCTATTAAAACCTTGCTGGCTGGACGGTAATGTATTATTTCAGAATGTGAAATAAAAGAGCCACGTCTAAAGAGTCATGAATGAGGTGGAAATTCTTATATAAACTGCATCATGAGATGCTAGCCCGGCATAGATCGTGTAATGGCAACGATTATGGGGGAGAAAAAGGATAAGAAACAAGATTCTTTACTTGGTGACATACCAAGATATCTCTTCGTTTAGTCCTCGCTTGACACTGTCCAAAAGGAAAATCCAGAAAGTTTCACGTTTTTTCCACGTGATTTCAATGGGCTGACCCATTCTGGGAGTGACCTTTTCCAGGATGGACCATCTGATCTCATTCTCCTTATGTGACTTCTCAATGCAGTGTTCTACTAATGGGGCTGACAGTTTCTTGGTCCTAATGGCGGACTTGTGTTCGCTAAAACGGACGCGAAACTCACGTCCGGTTTCGCCAACATAGGCTAAGCCACAATCACAGAACAATATGTATACAATGTTGCTACTACGACAGTTGGTAAGGCAACGTAATTTGATCTTTTTTTCATTGTAGGTGACCATGTCAGAAATAAGGGCTGATTCGCAAGCGTGGCAGCCGCCACACCTGTGGTTACCCACGACCGCAGGAAGACCAGTGATGGAAAGCTGGTTATTAAAATGAGCATTTCTGGTCGGGGGTCTCGCATGGACAAGCATGTCCTTTAGGTTTTTATTTCTTCTGTAGGCTAACATAGGTAGGGGAAGTGGAGAGCCACTTTCATCTATGTTCAGAATTTTCCAATTTTTATTTATGATATTCCTCAGTTTGTGATTTAGGGTAGAGTGATTAATCACGCAAGTGATCCGGTCGTGTTTGTTCCGGGGTTTGCCCTGTAGGAGTGCGGATCTATTAAAGTATTTGGCCCTTTTATAGGCTTGTCGTACTAGACGATGTGGGTAACCTCTTTTCAATAACCGTTCTTTCAGGGCATCTCCGTGTTGATGGAATGAACCCATATCAGTACAATTGCGGCGAATCCGCAGAAATTCGCCGAAAGGTATGGATTCCCTTTGGCAATTGGGGTGGAAGCTGCCAAATTCCAGAATGGTATTTTTGGCAGTACTTTTCCTAAAGAGGCTGACCGATAGCTGTCCGTTAGTACCTGAAATACTGATATCTAGAAAGTCTACCTTCTGAGTGCTTAGGTTCATTGTGAACCTCAAGTTAGTGTCACTGGCATTTAGCCAAAGGTAGAAGGTCTGCAGTTCCTCTTCCGACCCTTTCCAAATAAAAAAGATATCATCAATAAAGCGCTTCCAAACAACTCTCAGAGGGATAAGTCGCCCAACGTCAGTACTATGCTCTCTTATGACAAGACTCTCCGGTCTGCTACTCCATTATGTAGATTTCCCTTCTCTGGCCACTATGATGAACCCTGGGCTCCAACCCAACAGTGAATGTACTAATGCTCTCTTGTAAATAATTTTTTGTGTATGTGATAGTGACAGATTTGTCTTTTCTTTTTAGGCCATTTTTCCTTTTGTCTGATCCCCTGATATCTGCACAATTTGATGAAAAAGGTCCTGATGAAGGTGGCTTGATCCACCGAAACGTGCGTAGACCCGCTACAAGGGCCAACAATTACACCTTGGTGCCCTTGGATCACATTAGCGTAGTCATCTTGCTATTTGGAATCCAGTTCCTTCTCCATCTTTGTATGTGGTGTGAATGTAGAATGTTTGTTAGCACGTGAGCGAGCTGCTGTGTAGGATTGTTTCTCAGGGGACCTGCTAATTTGCTGCTGTTTTTATGACTGTTTTTTGCTCTTTATGAACTTTTTCAATTAATATATGTATTACCCATTATTTGAAAATAAGATTTTTTGATTAATAACAGTATTTATATGAATTTATATACTTAAAAAAAAGAACAAATAAATATTTTTTGAATGAACTTTATTTGCACTTTATCTCCTTCTGTCACTGCCTTTTGAGTACTTAGAGATGTACACACATTATTGAATGATACGGCCACTGTAGGAACACCCCTTTTGCTTTGTGTATTCTTGTTCCCCTCGGTTCCTGGGCCTTAATTTATATATTTGAGAGGGTCCCATTGCTTATGTTTAAAATAGTCAGGATTATTGCAGAAGAAATTCATGGCGACGCGCCCGCGAGCTCTAACTACATTTCACAAGTGATGTTGACTAGTTCTAATGTTTTGTCACACACGTTCTGCATGCATGCATAATTATTTCAAAAAGGATGCATGATCATTATGTTTTCTCCCCAATGGAATTAATACAATTATCATGACTTACTCATACCCACACATACCCATGTGTGCATCCACTTCACACGTGCGTGATATTAGGTATTGTTGGAAATTAATTGTAATCATATAATGTATAAAAACAACACAAAATGAAAAGTTACTTTTCTGATACAACAAAGGTCATATTGCATTTGTGGCCAAAAGAATATTTAGAATTTTCTACGCGCGATTCAGCAAGTTGTCCTCTTCAGGAAGCCACGAAATGGATGGATCAGAGATTATTTGGTACTGTCTGTCTTAACGGTTGAAATGGCACTTTGACTGCTCCATATATGTCCAATTAGGCTGGGGAAGCTTAATTTCTGTTGTTCTTCAAGCTATTGATAGTATCCTGTCTTTTGATGCTTGCACTTATTGGTATTCCAGATGTAATATGAAAAGTGAGTGTCCGACGTGTTGTTAGGTATTGCATAAGTTTGTTCGAAGTCGGAATTCTCGATGTATTCTCACTATTTCATCTTCCTGGATAACTGCTCTCAGGATATTGGCCGCAAAATGGGTATACAAATTTGAAACCGTGGCAAAATAATGTCAGCCACAGTAATGGACAAAAACCAGCTAAGTCCATGGTACTGTACATATGCTTCTATATAGCAGCAGCACACTTTTTCTCACATTCATTATTCACTTTTCACTGTGCCATTCTTATTAGAGCAGCTGAATGCACCAACACAATTACCCCACCAAGCCAGTCAGTTCCAAAGTACCGACCAGAAGAGCCAGCTGGTTCACAGCTGAGCTGAAATCCACCAAACGCAACTGTGGGCAACTAGAAAGAAAGTGATGCACCAGCAAAGAGACAGGAGACCATACCATTTTCAAGGCAGCACTCAACCAGTACCACCGCCTTCCTAAAGAAACTAAGAAGAATGCCCTAGGAGACCGCAGAGATTTTAGATCAATCCGTTGCAAGGAGCTCTTCACCACTGTGGAGGGTTTCTTCAACCCTGCAGCCACAGGAATGACATTGTCCCCTCCCAAGAAGGACGATGTTCCACAAAAAGATCTCAGCCATCTACAAAAACTTCAAACCATAACCCTCCTCTGCCAATAGAATCAGCATACGCACACCCAAAAACTCTAACCCCGAACACCTGCTCACCCACTGGGACCCTCTCACTACTCATGCCACAATCTCCATTATGGACTCTGTGTACTCAGGAGCACCCACGGACCCTGTCCCCACCACGTCTCCAACCTTGGGAGCAAGATGGTTGTCGACGAGCTCAAGAAAGTCCTGAACACCTCTATCACCTCGACCTCCTTTCCCGAGGACTGGAAATACACTGAAGTGAGGCCTCTCCTGAAGAAACCATCAGCTGAAAAGGTAGAACTAAAGAACTACGGGCCCATCCCCCTGCTTCCTTTGCCAGCTATAGTTTTCGAGAAGGCAATCAACCAGCAACTGACCAAACACATGGAACACAACAACTTCTTGGACTTCTCTCAATCCAGATGATTCTGAACCAACTACAGCACTGAAACAACCCTGATTGCGGCGACGGATGACATAAGGGCTCTCCTGGACAGTAGCAAAACAGCAGCCCTCATCCTCCTGGACCTGCCAGATGCCTTAGACACCGTCTCCCATTACATCCCTGAACACTCTCCTTGATTGCCTCATACCTCAACAGAAGAACCCAGAGTATTAGTCTCACACCGTTCACCTCAGAGCCCAAGAAAACATTCTGCGGCGTGTCCCAAGGATCATCCCTCAGCCCTACCCTTTCGACTTGTACATGGCCCCCCTGGCCAACACCGTCAGAAAGCACAGACTCAAAATCATCTTTTACACTGGCAATAACCAGCTCATCCTCGCGCTGTGAGAAGTCCCCTCCACCACCAGAGCCATCTTCCACAGATGTATGATGAACGTTGTTGACTGAATGATGGGCAACTGTCTCAAGCTGAACACAGACCAGACGGAAGTCCACATCTTTGGGAACAACACTTCACCATGGTACAACACATGGTGGCCTACTGAATGCGGCCCATCGCCAGCCCAAATAGACCACGCCCGCAACCATAGCATCATCTTGGACAGCTTGCTATCCATGCTGAAACAGGTCAATACAGACTTATTTGCCTACTTCCAAAGCCTGGGACACTTCCCTAGAATTTCAGGTGGCTCCCAGTCAAAACCAGAAGAACTGTCATGCGGACCCTCCTCGCCAGCTGGCTGGACTACGGGAATACATTCTATGTAGGAACTACTGCAAGCCTCCTGAAGAGACTACACAGTACAGAACTCAGTGGCAAGGCTCATCCTCTCCAGACAAACCTAACACCACAACCCACCCCAAACAGCTACACTGGATTTCGATCACGAAGAGATGCCAGTTCAAGATGCTGAACCATGCACAATGAAGGACCAGCATACATCAACAAACGCATGACCTTCCACCAACCAATGAGAGACCTACATTCCACCTCCCGCTTCCTTGCAGACACCCCCCGGAGCCTCAGATGCTACAGCGGAGGACGCTCCTTCTCACACCTGGTGGCCAAAGCCTGAAACGACCTTGCCCATCACCTCTGGGCTGCCTTATAGCTCCAGTAATTCAGGAAAGGACTCACAACCTGTCTGTTCCAATGAAGAGATCACCCAGAAGCAGCTAGCAACTCTAGCAGATTGAAACCCTCACTGTGATTTGCCACGCTTTACAATTTCCTGATTGATTGATAATTGACCCATTGTTGGAATGGCATGTCTGACATTGCAATGATAAAGGTCAACAGGAATTAAACCCATTTTTTTCCAATACAATGTATCTTCAAAACAATTGTAGTTTTTGTATGCACATCATGCCTAGAAAATATAGGCTTATACTTCCTCCGAGGGGACAACTGTCCTTTTTTGTTTTATGTAACTGCCCAGGTTCCCAGGAATACAGGGCTGCCCCCATGTTAATTTTTATGAGTCCACAGTTTTCAGCATTTTTTTGACTTCTTTTACTTGTGATCCTCACAGCCTTTATTGTCACTGGTAATCAATTAAAGGTCTGCTGTGTTAACGCTGATCATGCATGTATTGTAAACTGTTGAATTTTCATACAGGGAAACCAGATTCGCTGTATATATATTCTTTTTGTTCATACAGTTTGCCAATTGAGTGTGATGCTTTAAGTTCTACAGAAGACGGTTCTAAATCCTATTATATAGCACTGCTTAAAATTAGGGACAGTCCTTACTTCAGTACTTACATAGTCCTTTACAAGGAGAGAGAATGACAATCTAGCCTGTTTGGTGGGTGGCGGTGGTTGTTTCATTCTGAGTACTCAAGGGAACCATGGTAGGTGCCATTGCCTTCTATTCCTAGCTAATGCCCTGAGAATGGAGGTAAGGCTGGACTACCCTTGGACCAGGCTCATCCCTTTAACCAACCTTGGGGATTGAGGCATGGGTCCCAACCATACTTTCAAAGCCAGGGAGGTATTCACTCAGAAACACAGCATTCTTTACTGGTGTGATACTGGCTAGGTCTGCACATCATATCTGCAGGAGGTACAGGAGAAACTGGTGCTTTGCTGTACCACTGGTTCACCAGGAACCCATTGGGGCTTAGTAATGCCTCAGGAGCAAAGGATAGCCGTGTGGTGCAACTTTAGTTATTTTCAGGTTTGCGAGTGGCACTGCAGTTTGTCCAGAAATTAATGATTAGTGGGGGATGCACCATGTGAGGTGACAGGACCTCAGGAGAGATGAAAAGCATCCACAGGTTAATGTAAATGCTCCAAAGACTGGAGACGACAGTCTCTCTGGGTCACTTCTGAGATACGGCATGGGTCTCAGTATAGATATAGAGTGAGGGATCTGAGAGTGAGAATTTAGGCATCAGAGCTGTCAACTGCCGGAGATGTGGCCCGAAGGAGAAGAAAGCAGTTCAAGTCAATGAAATAGGCAAAGTTTCCTTGTTGTACCCATCGTGATTTCAGGGGTTTTCAGGGTACTTTTCTGCTGAAGATGAGCATTAACGGCCTGATTACGAGTTTGGCGGATGGGTTACCCCATCACAAACGTGACGGATATCCCGTCCGCAGTATTACGAGTTGCATTATATCCAATGGAACATAATGGAACTCATAATACGGCATACAGGATATCCGTCACATTTGTGATGGAGTAACGCGTCCACCAAACTTGTAATCAGACCCTAAGAGGGCTTGAAGTGCTACGCAGCACTGCCGTCATCATGCCATTTTGAAGATCTGTGGTCTTAGTGATATTAATTTTGAGGGGGGTTTAATGTAAACCTGTAAGCATTATTTTCAGGACTCTGCCAAATTGTGGTTTGAGTAATTACAGAATGGACAATCCAATATCCCATGGGGAAACTGGGTACAAATTGATGTTTACCTGAGTAGGCCCTTTTGTTTTTGAATTTGGGCTTTGAGGTAATTTTTTCAAAGTAGAATCTTTATCGTCCAAGTTCCTGTTTTGCAGAGGCCCCCTTTTAGGTCTGCCATTAGCAGAGACCTTTGCCTTTAATAAAAATCAAATATACCATAACATACATGAATCTACAGAGACTTTCAGCCTGCCCTTTTCATGCATGGATCTGCTTTGGTTTCTGTCACACTTTCCTTCCACCCACCACCTCCTTCAGTATGGGCACAGGGTCAAGCAACATCACAACATTGCTGGCGGGATTGCGAGTGAGGGCAGCCATTTTAACGTCCTCTTGCACAATGAGCACATCCAGACAATACCTGTTTGGCTTCAGTGCAAGGGACTACTGGTGCAATGTGCACCATTTTACATCTAAACATGCCTTTTAGACATTTCTTGTTTTAGCTAGGCGAGGGCCCAGCAGCTCCCAAGCACTACTATGCGGTTGTATAAGTGTCACGTGTCTTCATACCAAAAAAAACACATACAAAATAAGTATTGGCGAAACCAAAACGTCTACTTTTGATTGCGGTTCATAGCATTGTAGTGAGGCCTAGGTGTGCTGTGGGGTTGGAGGCATTGTTTCTAAGCCATGATATATGCATTTTATGCACTGTGAGTATGATGTGGGATTCGAAGCCTTCTTTTGAGCTTGCACTTTAGTGCGTGGTTCAAGGACTTGTTTAAATAAATAGGCTCAATGCGTTTTTGAACCACTGTGTTGGCAGTAACATCTTTTTTGTTTTTCGAGTCCAGGAGTTAATGTGCGATTCTCAGCATCATTTCAATGCGTTGGTTTAATTAGAGGTTGTTTTGAGGTATTGTTTTCGAATGTTGCCTAGAAGGCATCGCTTTTGGATGCTCATTTAAAATGGTTTACAAGTCATGATACGTGAGGGTCTGGCCGCTTAATAACATGGCTCTGTTTGCCATTTCTCATAGGTGTCCAACAATTCCAGACGTTTTTCTCACTTAATATATGCACACCCCCATATTCAGCTTCTACTTCGAATGTGGCTTGAAATTAATGGACGAAAGGTTGCATGGCTACTATAAGTGATTATGTGTAGATAATATTTTGTTTTCACATTTTTGAGTCGGCAGTATTTTTCGTTTGGTTTTTGCCACCATAATTTCACATTTCAACGTTGAGATTGTTTTTCTGAATTCTGAGGACAATGGAGTCCAGTGGGTTGTGCCATTCATTGAGCCGCTAAGTCTCACTCTTCAGGAGTGACATTCAACAAAATGAACAGCCAGGGCTCAGGCACCTACACGAGAAATGAGAAATGGGTGGCGTTATGCTCCGAGGGCAGAACACTTCGATTGAGGGTTCAAATCCTGAAACTAAGAGGAAGGACTGCAGACCCGGACACCCATGGAGTTTTTGTGTGTTTGATCCATGGTAACAGCAGGAATAATGATCGTATACGAGGAAACAAATGTAGTAAAAGAGTGTCAGGCCTGTGATGAAGAGGAAGCGAAGCCCCCTTCATGCCTGCCTTGAAGGACAGGTGCCTGGAAACAGTGTAGCCAAAACTAGAAAGGGAGGGTGTGATTAATAGGCCTTGGCTTGGCGTAGCTTATTTACAGGCAGTGCTGATGTTAACATCATTTCTCACGTGAGCCTACGGGAGAGGGAGGCCCGTGACTGTCAAGACCCGCGTCACCCCTGTCCCTCTCCCTCAGCAGTGAACCATGCGCTAATGAGATTTCGCACTCTATGGGGTGAGCTCTGGGCCGCCACCTCGCTGTGCATTCCTAGATGAGGGGGGCAGTCTGGTTGGCTGGCGAGGGCGCGTGCCGCCCGCATGAATCCCAGAGCTGCTGGGGTTTAAATAATCCGCCTGCCACATCACCTACATTCTCTTGGCACAAACGCCCAGGAACTTTTATTATTCCATGTAAATATCCTGGCTTTCCACATATAAAATAAGGACGGGCAAAGGGAAGTGCAAAACAAAAACAATCCATATTGGCAAAGACAATAGGGCTTATGTAGGCCTTTCAGCTTTGTCAGCGTGTTTTATTTTGTCATGGATTTTGCAAACCGTTATTGTTAGAAAAGTTGCCTGCCTCTCATTAATCTAAAGCAAGCATTGGCAATGCCAAAAAAGGTCTGATCTATGATTGCACTGTCAAACCAGACCTAAAAATCCATGTATGTTTATGACTGCCTCCTATCATCTGTGCTGCAGCCAGAGAAAAACGCAATACATTATCTAGTTGTCTAAGACATCTTAATAGCATTACAAAGGCATGTAAGTGCCTCTTTAATTTCAAGCTCATGCAGCTGGATAAATAAACACAATTATCACAGCTGTGTGGAAGAGAAATACTTTTTGTGTGGTAGCACACAACTTCCATCCCATCAAAACATGCACTCCCATCACCCAACATTGGGCGTAGCCAAAGCCCCCTTCCTAGTGGTTCTCACGTAATTGTATGGCGACAGCTGCTCTGTCAAGCCAGATCATTAAAAAAACATTTCATACAAGCAAAAATATTTTTGGGTCTCATGTTGTCCCTGGCCCATAAGATAACTACTTGTACATGGGCTTCCTTCTTGTGAAAGGGCAAAATGCCATCACTCACAGTGAAGTTAGCCGGGGTCAATTGCATAATAACAAACTGATGGAGGAAGAGTGATGGCTGAGAGCCTCTTTAAGTACATTTTACATTTAATTTTAGTAAAAATAAAAGGTCTCCTCTAGCACCAGACCTAAAAATACAGATGTTTGCTGGAGCATATTTGGGACAGATGTTATGTATAGGTGTCTGAATGTTGAGAGTAAAGCAGGAAGCCCCTCACAGTTAAATAATAAAAGAGAGAAGAAAACAGCACATCAAAAAGAAAACCCCCAGTGGTTTAAGGTTTGTTTATTGTACAGTTAATAAAAACTCACAATTTTAAAACGTACAAATATTAACCCCCAGTGTGTATAACATCGATGTAAATCGCCAAAATTATGCTGCATTAATTATTTAACTCAGTATTTTACCACAGTTCCTGTTGAGGTCTGAACAAGGCATATTCTTTTTTTTCATTTCAGAAATATTTTATTATGCTTTTTAAAAAAAACAAAAACTAACAGGGAAAAAGAAACAGTGGTATAATACATGGGTTACATTTAGAGGAGCTCAGGTCTGATGTGAAAAGCCCTGGATGGATAAATGGGACCTGATGAGCACGGAACCCATAAGAGCTGAATAACATATGGCACGTGTACAAAAACATGTGAATAACCGAATGAGACAAAAACGGATTTAACGCGGATAAAATAAAGAAAAAAAAAGAAGGGCTAATAGGTGTAGATTGAAGTGACATGTATAGAGGAGGGGAACCAAAAGAGGCTGTAGGGTACTTAGGTGGAGTTGTGTTTCGCGGTGTATATTCTCGGCAAGCTGGGAAGCAAGCGCCAAGCTTTTGGAGATGGTAAAGTTAATTGTTGCGGAATCTGATGTTTGTACATATAGTTAGAATACAAACTTGAGAAAGTAAGTGTCAAGGAGTTTGGGGGGAGGTTCCCCTGTTAGGGCTTCATGGCGGTTTAGTGTTAGCAAAATAATTGTTGAGGGGGGCGTGGCTTGGGCGCCGATGGCGATGGTCGCCTGAGAGCTCGGCTCCGGGACTAAGCCCGAGATTATCCTGAACATCGGAGGCTGAGGGGCACCCCAGACCCCGCATTCGGTTGAGCGAGGCGACGACACCCTGCCGGGGGCCTTGGTGGAGTTTGGACGGGGGTTGCTCCGAAGAAATGCCGAAGTTTGCGGAGTTGCGGAGTGCGACCCAACATGGCGCCCGGACTCCTTTGTCCCCTTGATCGAAACTACTGAGTTGAAGAGGTCTCGCGGGTGTCGACTGGCACCCGGCTTCACCATCCTCGGTTGTTTTAGACATTGGACATTGACAGGCTCGGACCTTCTGCAACGGGTTCATACTCGATTAGACGACCGGGCGGGTGCCCACGCACTAGAGGGCACCGGGTGCGGGTGCCCTCTGATCCAGGTGGTGGTCCGCATTGCGACTCCGCAACTAGCTACGATTTCCTGGCCAGTCCAACTACATGGGAGGCGCGACACTCTGGCGCCACAGATCAACCGAGGGAGTTGGTGGCCCTCACCCCGGAGCTATAGTGGGTGAACGGGCCTGCCCGACCCGGCGACGGTTGTCTCCGCCCCCTCATCGGTGCCCTCGGACGCCGTGGCGGTGGCGTGAGCCGAAGCGGCGGAGTCTCCACAGGCTCTGGAGAAGGAGATCGCCCATACCCGACGTGAGAACGAACTCCCGGGAAGGTCGTGATAGACACCTGTACAAGGAGACGCCTACTCCGGAACCCTCACGGCGAGCCCCTGGCAGCATGGGGAAACCTAAAGGAGCCAAGGGATCCAACCAGACCACCTCGGACTCTGAAGCCCAGGACAAGGAAGAGCATGGAGACCCAAAAAGACCTGGTGGTGCACCACTGCAGCAACAGTTCGACCGTGTACTGGAGGCAATAGAGGCTACTCGGTCGGCCCTCCAACAGGACATTGCTCAGGTGGCGACGGGCCTGGGCCTCCTTAGGGCGGACCATGGTAAACTCTCAGACCGGGTCAAGGAGGTGGAGGGCACGGTGAAAACTTTAGAACCGGCGCAGAGAACCCTGGCTGCAACGATAAAGGATGCCTTATCCCGAATCGAGACCCTCGAACGGAGGGCGGAGGATGCGGAAGGCCGCAACAGGAGGAATAACATTCGAGTGGTGGGCCTGCCGGAAAAAATCGAGGATGGCGATATGGTGCGATACTTAGAGACCTGGCTCCGAGACACGGTGGTCCCGGAGGGTCTGTCCTCCTTCTACACTCTAGAACGGGCCCACAGAGTCCCAGCACGGCCCCCACAGCAGGGACGTACCCCAAGGCCGGTGGTGGCGCGGTTGCTACATTTTCGGGACAGAGACTTGATCCTAAATGCCGCCAGGCACAATGGCCCGTTCCAAGTTGCGAACAGTCAGGTGAACATCTTCCCTGACTACACCTACGAGACGCAGCGCAAGCGGTTCTCCTTCCTGGCGGTTAAGCGCGAACTCAGGAGTGAGGGCATCCAATATTCACTCCTATTTCCTGCAAAGCTCCGCGTCATTGTCGACGACAAAGCCCAGTTCTTCGACACCCCGGAGGAGGTCTGTGACTGGCTCGAACTGTATCGGACAGGGAAAGATGGTTTTGGCGCCTCGACCCAACAGGAGGATGAGCCGGAACAAAGGAGGCGATCCAAGAGGGTCAGGAATCGCCGCGGCCGCACGGGAGGGCCCTCGACTGCGGAGACATCATCGGAGCGGAGGGGAGTGTTGGAAGTTCTGTCGGAACTGTCGGGAGCAAGAGGCGAAGCCATCGAGGGGGAGGAAGAAAACCCGGGTGCTCAGGGGGCACCATCGGACTCGGAGGATTCAGTGGCAGACAGTACCCATACACCGGTGATCACACCGAAATCGGTGGAGGACCTTCTGGACGGACAAGGGTAACGGGGTATGCTGCCTTGTTTTGGGTGGGGGCCCGGCAGGGGGGAGGCGGTTGCCGTTCTTTATTGCCGACAACGAAGGAGAGAGGGTTGGGGGGCCTCTGCTCTTGCCCCGGAAGGTTTTGACACCGGGGGGGGGGGCTTGCTATAGTCCTGGTAGCCTGGGCGACGAGGGCCCACTGCCTCCGCCCAGCCCGCACCTGGCCCATAAGGCCTTCCTACGGTGGCGACCGTAGGACTAGTGGGGGTTTTGGGGTTGATATACGTCGAGGTTTGGATGGGATCTAGATGGTGCAGTTTGGGTCCTGTTCTGGGGTGGTTGGGGGGGGGCCTTGTTGGTTTTTGGGTGGTTTGGTTTTGGTTGGGGAAAATGGCCGCCGTCAGCGCTGGGAGGATTGATGCTTTTTCTTTTTGGGGACCCGAACGGGGAAACTGTGCAAGAACACTCTGGGACAATGGCTGATGTTGCTAACTTGAAATGTGTTACTTGGAACGTGAGGGGGCTTCACACTATGTCCAGGCGTCACAAGGTCCATGCTTATTTAGTGCGTAGGGGAGTGCAAATGGCGCTGCTGCAGGAAACGCATCTGAACAAGGCGGAAGGGGCGGCGCTTCAGCGTAGGTGGCGAGGGCAGGTCTTTTCCACGGCGTACTCTGCTTATGCCAGGGGGGCGCTAATATGGATTAGGGCAGGAGTCCCCTTCCAGGTCACGAGGACAGTGTTGGACCCAGAGGGGCGTTTCGTGGCCATCTCAGGCACTCTAGGAGGGAGGGACCTGAACGTTTGCTGTGTGTATGCTCCTAATGTAGACCAGACTGCCTTCCTTTCCAGGTTATCGGGCTCACTGGCCCACTTTTTCGCCGGGCCCCTCCTGCTGGGGGGAGACTTTAACTCCGTAGTGGATGTGGACATAGACCGCTCGCATCCCCCGCTCCCCGATTCCCCGGTCCGGCGTACGGCTAAGGGTCGTCAAGATTGGCAGACCCGCTGGGGTTTAACGGACATTTGGAGGGCGCATCACCCCGCGTCTAGAGATTATTCATACTTCTCGAGCCTCCATGAGCTGCATGTCAGGCTAGATGGCTTTCTTGGTTCGCCCGAACTAGTTTCGGCAGCGGTCCGATCAGAGTACTTATCGCGGACCATCTCGGACCATAACCCCCTCCTGCTGGACATTCGCTGGTTCCCCGGGACGCCGGCAGTACCCACCTGGAAGATGCGCCCCGAGATCCTCGAGGACAGTGTCTTCAAGGCGGACCTAGGGGAGAGAATCACGGATTATTTTGCGTCCAACGGCGGTTCCGCGAGTACTAGGGCGTTCGAATGGGACGCTTTTAAGGTAGTGGTGAGGGGCTACTGTATCTCTAAGAAGGTGGGCATGAGGCGTGTTATCCTGGCTGATTTAGACACAGCGGACCGGGCACTCCGTGAGCTTGAAGTTAGCCGCCCCGGACACCCGGAATTGCAAACACAAACGGTAGAGGCGAGGGAGAAGGTAGCGGTGGAGGTCGAACGGCTCCGCTGTTTTGATTATAAGGCCTATACGGTCCGGTCTATTGCGGAAGGAGACAAGTCGAGTGCGTTGCTGGCGTGGTTGGCCAACCCTACGCGCCAGTCCCAGACGACGACAAATATGCGTAGGGCAGATGGGTCCGAGGTGTGCACCCAACCGGAGATTCTTAGTTGCTTCCGGCATTACTACGAAAGTTTATACCGCAGTCGCTCCGCACGTGACCCAGACCGGCTTGATAACTATCTTAGCCCACTGGAACTCCGCACAGTAGGACAGGAAGTGGCGGAAACCCTGGGTTCTGATATCGACTTGGGGGAGATCCGCGGGGCCATCAAACGGATGGCGAGGAACAAGACCCCGGGCCTAGATGGCTTCCGGTGGAGTTCTATGCAGCTTACGCTGACCTCTTGGCCCCTCGGTTATTGGTGGTCTACAGGGAGGCGAAGAGGTTGGGTCGGCTCCCTGGCTCGATGTGTGAGGCGTTGGTGGTTCCTCTCCTCAAACCGGGCCGAGACTCGTCTGACCCGGGGTCCTACCGTCCCCTATCAATGTTGACGGTGGACTACAAAATATTGAGCAGCATCTTGGCCTCGAGGCTGCTGGGACATATGAGTTCCCTAGTGCATGAGGACCAGGCCGGTTTCATCCCACGGCGGAATACGACTATGAATATCCGAAGGTTGTTCCGCTTGCTTGGGGAACCATTCGTGGATGCCCCGTCCCCGGTAGTCTTGTCGGTGGACCTGGAGAAGGCTTTTGATAGCCTAGAGTGGGACTACCTATGCACGGTATTACGGAGATTCGGCCTCGGGGAGGGATTTGTCAAATGGACTGCAGTCCTCTACGCTTCCGCTTCGGCCAGGGTTAGATCGGGCCCTTTGATTTCATCGCGATATCCGGTGGAGCGGGGCACGCGGCAGGGGTGCTCCTTATCCCCGCTTCTTTTTGCACTAGCGGTGGAGCCACTGGCGATGCACCTTCGCTCGGGAGCCCACTATACGGGCTTATGGACGGCGGCGGGCCCGCACTATGTCTCGCTATATGCGGACGACCTGTTGCTCTTCCTGGAGGATCCGGTCGACGCTTTGCGGGGAGCGGAATTAGCGCTAACGGGGTTCGGAGCGGTCTCAGGCCTCCAAGTGAATTGGTCTAAGACCTGCCTCTTCCCGATGCGCAGGGGTACCCCCGCTCCTGCGCTAAGTAAGGAGATCAGATGGGAGCCCGACTGCTTTAAATACCTTGGGGTATTTGTGTACCACGACCAACCCGACCTCCTAGATGGGAACATTGCCCGTTGCATGCGAGCACTCCGAGGTTGCATGGACTTTTGGGCCACGCTGCCTCTCTCAGTGGCGGGACGCATCGCCCTGCTCAAAATGGTGGCGCTCCCCCGGCTATTGTATTACTTCCGAACTTTGCCGATCTGGGTCCCACCGGCCACGTTTCGTCGCCTGCGTTCTATGGTGGTCGGGTTCCTCTGGGGAACGGGCCGGCGGCGGGTGGCCCTCAATACCCTGATGAGGCCGAAGGACGAGGGGGGGCTCGCTGTGCCGGACTTCGAGAAGTACTATCTGGCGGCGCAGCTCCAGACCTACACCCAGGAGATAGCCAGGGAATTCAGAGGCCCGGAAGACGGTAGAGGGACGGGTATGGCCAGGCACGTCCTCTCCTTCATCGCGCTGCGACAACGCTTGGTCCTACGGGACTTGTCGATGGAGGAGCGGACTATCCGACTATGTTGGAATCGGGCTCACGCCAGAGGCCACCTACGGACGCCATATGCGCCTGAAATACCGTTGGGGATGCTGACGGCCCTCCCCCACGGAGGGGATTGGTCACGATTGGCGGACTGGGAGGATTCCGGTTTACAGCTCGTCGGGGACCTGTACGAGGACGGAGCGCTCCTGTCCTTTCAGGATCTCATTGACCGCTTTGGGATCCCCCGGGGCGACTTTCTACTGCACTCGGCCATTGTGCGAGCGATCCAGGCGCACTGGCAGAACGGGCTAGAGGAACCCCAATTGTCTCAGGTGTGCCAGTACGTAATGATGTCGGCGGGCACGGTGAAGGCGGTCACTTGCCTATACGGCAGGTTGATTACCGAGGGGTTGGTTCCTCTCACCACATTGAAGTCCCGCTGGGAAGAGGACATTGGTAGGGAGATCCCGGAGACGACCTGGGCCCAGTTGGTGAGGCGTGCCTGGAAGGGTACACGTAGCGCCCGTTTCCAACTGGTCCACTATTATGTTCTCCATAGAGCGTACCTGACCCCGGTAAAGATCAGGCGTTATTTTGCCACGGCTTCAGCGGAATGCCCTAGGTGCCCGGCTCAGGAGGCGGACCTCCTACACATGCTATGGGCCTGTCCAGGACTGACGTCCTACTGGCAGGAGGTAGCGACGACTTTGGAGGAGGTGACGGGGAGGCACTTATCATTCGATGTGGCGGTAGGGCTCTTGCACTGGTTCCCCCATACCCCCCGGAATAAAATCTCCAGTAAATTTATCGACCTGGGGCTCCTACTTGCTAAGCGAGAGGTGACCAGGAACTGGAAGGCACGAGCTGGTCCTGCAGGCAGCAGATGGCACAGTGAGCTTTTGAAATGGGCGGTGGGTGAGAGCGCGCTAAGATACCAGCTGGCTTGGAGGCAGGGTAATGAGAAGGCGCAGGAGGCCGCGTTAGAGTGGGAAACGCTGGTGCAGGCCCTCAGGGATTATTGTACCCCCAGCGACTCCGAAAGTGAAGAAGCAACTCGCCCCGAGTCCCGTTAAACATTAGCATTGACAGCACTATTACCTTCCCCGTGGGTCAAGCAGTGGATCCTATGTTGATGAGCTCCCTGGCGCTGATGGTGGGGGGGGGGGGGTTCACAGTTAATGGGTATTTCGAGGGGGGGGTTTATTTTGGGGGTTTTGGGTTTGTTTAGAAAAGCAGATGACGGACAGTGTGTTATCCGGACCAGCTCCAGCATTCTACTGACCCCAGCTGCATTTGCCGCCCAACCCCAGAGATATGGGCTAATTGGCTGTGTACAAACGTTATGGAGGGGGGTCGGTGGGCTTTATTTTGTATATGTTGTTCATAATACAATGCTGGTCGCTACTGTATTGATTTACTGATTCCTGCAATAAAAATATATTTAAAAAAAAAAAATAATAATAATTGTTGAGGGCGTCCCATATAGAAGTGTTGCAGACTCTGTGCCTCTCAGGAAGGAGACCCAGTTTAGCCAGGAGAGAAAGGAGGTGGCTCCTGTGTTCTTCTAGTTAGCTAAAACTGTTTTACAGAAGGCAGTAAGAAGGATGTCAATTAAGAGGCTATCTTTACAGGATCTAATATTTGGGTCAAGGAAACCATTGGTTAGGGTTGGGAGGTTCCGTTGTAGTTGGACCCCGCAGATGGAGCAAATAAAGCTGAATACAGAGTCCCAGAATGTAGAAACTGCGCTACAGTGAAGGAAGAGGTGGGGGAGATCTCCAGTATGGTCATCACAGTTCCAGCAAGATGGATTCTCTCTGAGGAAGAGTTTGTGAAGACGGGCCGGAGTTCAAAAGGTACTGTGTAATAGCCAAAATGATGTCTGTGAAAGGGAGGGAGAGATTTTATATGAGACCACTGACTTCCATATTAGGTGTCAGGACTTTGTTGTAGCCAACCCTGTGGATTCCCGCTTTGTTTGGAGCCTTGAGGCCAGGATAGAGTACTTTGGATGTAGGAGGTGATAGAATTTGGAAGCCTGGTGACCGGATTTATTAAAGGTTAGGATGGTTTTGGTAAGAGAAGGGCCTTTATGTGGGGGTTTTTTGTTTAGATATCCAGACTTTAAGCTTCAGGATATCATAGAAGTGTAAGTTCTGTAAATTGAAGTGGCTTTGTGATTCTCTAAATGATAGAGGCAATTGACGAGGTCTAGATCCTTCAAGAAGTGAATGCCCCTAGAGGCCCAGTGAGACCCACAGACTGGAGAGCCTTGGATTTTAATTTTATGGTTCTTCCATAGGGATTTAGTTTATTTTACAGAGTTTTATATAGCATGAACTTGACCCGAAGGTATCGGGTATCAGAGCGCTTTACATAGCACCAGTTGTATTATATGAGGACATATTCATTTTTTTGTTAGACACGGGGAGATTAAGTGATTTGCCCAGAATCACAAGATGTTCAGAGTCGTTGCCGAGACTCTAACCCAGTTCCCCAGATTCAAGGACGACCGCCCTAGCTGTTAGGCCAACTCCTCTCCCAAAGTACGTAGGGACCCCACGGAGGACGGGTGCAGCGCGGCAACATGTTCGAGCGCTACTCACAACTCCATGGGAGAGCCCCGGCTGAAGTCCCAAAGTTTAGGGACCCTTTCAAGCGGACCTCGAAGAAACCCAGTGGAAATCAGAAAGTTGGAGAGCCACCCCACCTGCAGACACCGCAGCACCAGAGCCACCTCTCATATCGAGTTGGAGATCAGGGTTTCCAGAGTTCTATCAATTTTTAAGAGGGCCCTTTTGGTATTGTTGAATATGTCTTTACCAGAGGGTGGTGCTTTGGGGTTGCTGGTTTAGCGAGAAATCGGGTGAAAATCACTCAGAAGTTCCATCTCAGTGAAAAGCCAGGCTCCAGATCTGGGCTAGTATTTTGAATGAAGCACAGACCACTGCTGTGGTCTCCAGAACTCGACTCAATACTGCAGACTTTGTGCTTCATTGTTTATATAGCAATGCTTTCTCTGTTTGCTGGTTGTGTATTATCCGAGTTATGGAAACACCTGAATGTGGTATTGCGTCTTTCCATTAAACCTGTGTCAGCGTGGACAGTGGATGTTGTGTTTCAGTTGCAGGGTGCGTGTCCGTGACTCACTCCCTCAGTTTGTAAGTGGTGTACTCTTTCTCAGTGTCATCACATTCCCTAACCCACTGTCAGTGTATTCAGTGTCTAGTTTACTTTCTGTTCCATTGTTGGTGAGATCTCAGATCTGAGTGTGAACCTCACAGCGGCAGGAGGCTCTTCTTGCGTCTTCTCTTTGATCAACACATTCATCTGCAGACCCCCAGGGGTTCAAGGAGGGTGTGCTAGAGGTCTCTGTTGCCCACACTCTCAATTCTTAAAGAGCCTGAGTTTGTTGGAGACCAGGCATATTCCGGTATGGTGGATCACGACATTCCCATGATATTAAGGGACCGGCCTTGAACCCTCCAGCTTTAGAGAGACAGAGCCTTGGGAACCAGCACTAAAGTGTTATTCAAGGCAGCCAGGGTGGCTCCTCTAATGTGGCTTGACGAGGACTGGGGCCCGACTATGTCTGTCGACTGAATGGGAGTCCTTGAGCAAAACACTGGCCAGCTTACTCAAGGCCTTCTGGGAGAACAGAAGGCTATAGCAGCAGGCTGCCTGTGTGACTGCCCTACGCATAAGTGTAAATGCTTGTATGCATACACATTTATACGCAAATAACACCTCATGGAAGTTCAATGGACTTTCCTCTTATCCACAAGATACCAAACGATGCTTCATTGATGTAATTACACAACTAGCTTAGCTCCTATTTGGAAGTCTACGGTGTCACCATGCATGCAATATACATCTTAGAGTTAGAACTCACAGTGTTACTGTACACGCAATTAATGTTTTAGAGTTAGAACTCACAAGGTGTGGACTTTCTCTGGTAGGATAATAAAGCCTGATGCATATGCTTGTGCATCAATGTTTGCTGAGAATGAAAGTGTTCAGGACTTTTGTGACACTCAGGAAGTTGTTTTCAAGGCCTGGGGTGGAAGAGAGGTGCATTCAAGAGAGTGAAGCTTTGTCAAGGACGAGATCTCCCCCAGATTGGAAATAGGTGATGGATGAGTGGATGAGCGGTTGAAGCGGGTTTAATTGATGATTTCGTCTACTGGTACTTTTGGAATATCTTGATTAGGTAGATTAGGGTTACAATGTGCATGGCTTTGTGCATAGTGCTCAAGACTTTGAATTGTATTCTCTGTTTTATTATTGACCAATAGAGAAAAAGAACAGGGAATATGGGCTCAATTATTTGCATATTTACATTTTTGACTGCTCTGGGGCAACAGTAGTGGGGTGGGGGGGGTAATTAATAAAAATAAAATCACTTACCTGTTGGCCGGCAAGCTGGCAGGCCGCTGACTTTCCTCCGTCCTCTTCCTTCTGTGTAAACAGTAAGCACCCAGGCAGTGCAGCTTTATGATTGGTCTGAGCGCTGTGGTTCGGTGCTCAGACAGAGGCTGGGAGCCTGGGTATGTTCTCTACCCAAGATCTACAATACAGCCAGTGGAGAACATGCAAAGTGCGCATTACTGTTTGGCTGGCCCAAGACGGCCAGCCAAACAGTCATGCGCACTTAGAGAGTGCCACTAATCCTCACCCAACTCTGCCCGGCCCAGCCCAGCCCCACCCCACCCCACCCCAACCCACAAAACAGCCTCAGCGTGGAAAAATAAAGTGATAGTACCATTGTGTTATTATCATTTTATTTTTCCTTTTTTGCAGTGCTGAATAGCAGAGGGGCGACGTTCGGTGGAGGAGCCGCCCGAGCATATTTAACATGAGTCAGGCAGCTTGCAAATGGCCTCTTTTCAATTTGTAACTGATTACAGGAGGTGGATCAGAATACATAGCAGAACAGTAGCACAGCTTCAAGACTTCCACTGCGAAACCATAGCAATTCTGCGTGGAAGGCTATCGAGCGACTTGATTGCAGGACCGTTCTTTCCCCTCGACTTCTGAATCTAGTCTAGATTTGATTTTGACTAAATAGGTTTTCTGGCACCCTGATTTCAGAGCTAGACTCAGTCCTCCTATATGAACATATATATATTATATAAATATATGTATATTGTCACATACCTATTTAGACTTCACTTTATTTTTAGCTTTCAAGATATGTTCAGTTGAGCTTTTGTTAGTGGGGTATGACGGGTTTTGGTTGTTGGGGACTTCTCACGTCTTTTTATTTTGCATTGTGCTACTTGGGCAAAACAGAGAATTACACAAAGCAAGGTCGAATCCTATAGGCTTATGAGTTTATAACATAATATAATATGATGTGCCTTGTCTTTTTCTGCCGACCTCAATGTACACGTGGATTCAAAGGTTTTTGGTTCCACTTTGTTCTTCAAATCGACTCAATCAATTCAAATATTTTTCTTGGGTTTTTTCACTAAATCCGAGATGCACAATCTGTCCAGGATATCAAACGAATTTTAATTGTAAGTTTCTTCATCTTCATTGAGAGGAGGTTACAAAAAAGATCGTTGCAATGTGAACATATTTTCATAAATTTGCTACAGACGCTCTCACCATATGGTTGAATTGACTGGCAAGATTATTCTTGTTTCATTTGAAATATAAAAAAAAACTATAAGAAAAACTAAAGAAAGATAAATAGTGTGGGAGGAAGATGGGTAGCAGAGAACAGAACGGAAAAGACAATGGGGCAGATTTACAAGCCCCCTGCGCCACTTTTGCGTCACTTTTAACATGGGAAAAGTGACGCAAGGGGCTTGTAAATCTGCCCCAATGTACACACGAAGGAATGCTGTTTTAGATGGGTTTGATGGCACCTGTGTGCAGCTGGCCAAAAGGAGAGGTTACGTTTAGGATCATGTTGAACATGTTTGAGGTATAGGATGAGCAATGGTTAAAATGTGTCTTAAATACTATAGGATTACATTTGGTGCATTTTGATTAGTTTAATGACTTTAGCGTTAGAATGATCATTTGTAGTAGTACTCCTCAGGAAAGGACACCGATTGTCTTGATAGTTCTTCAGATGAGATAACTAAAATGTAGCAATTCATAACATGTGATGACTGGGAAAGACCTTAGGAAATGCTTAAAACAGTTTGCCAATTTAAATCGATTTGAGATACTGGAAAGATTGTGCATCTCGAATTTGGTTAAAAAACAAAAAACAGGGAGTCATATCGTTTGAATAAAGTGAACCGACACTATAAGTACTTTATATAATGTGACTTTACTGTATAAAATGAAAAATAAGGCACGTTTTCACAACATCACATTTGATGAAAGTGTACTCCATCCTTATGTATATCTTATACCATGATTGAGTAGGCATGTGCACCACTTCCTCTGTGGAGCCATTTGCCCGCTGCCGAGACAATGTGTGCTGGCCTGTCTTTTGCTTATAATTCTCGAGTTGAGTTGAGTTGAGTTGTGTTGAGTTGAGGGAGGATTTGTATAGCGCTACTTTCCCCAAGGGCGTCAAGGCGCTGAAGATGAAATAAAAAGCTATGAGGTGGAAAGGCGGGGGGAAGGTCAGTGGTAGGCCTCCCTGAAGAGCCAGGTCTTCAGAGCTTTTCGAAAGAGGGGGTGGGAGGTGAGTTCCTTGATCTCAGCCGGAAGAGTATTCCAAATTTAAGGAGCACTATTCCTTTACAGAATAGTGGTGTTTAGTAGTACCTTCATCTGCTCACCTTGATTTCGATAACACGTTCACAATCTTGACAAAGGCAAACCAGAACACAAGCAATCAAGGACTCGACTCCTTCCTTTCCCGCCCTGACGTATTATTTTCAGTGCTCATTGCATCTGTGTGAGATAAATAATGTGTGGAAGCAGAAAGCATCTCCCGGGCCATGTCCACCCCTTTTCCTGGTTAATGATCACGGCTATGTATCAGTCTCTCCATATCTGGATTATGCGAGAGAATGCAAAAACATTAATGAACATAAGCTGTCACTCCCTTCTGTGGGGCAGGAGTGCTCTCAGTGCTGCTGCACAGCTCACACCAACAGGACCATAATACACCATTGGAGTGTGAAGGGACCACCTGTGTTCCATCCATCCATTACGAGGCTTTAGGAACTATTTTGTATTTTTTGGTTATCTAGCTCATCCCTGATTAGACATTTAGAAAGCATAATGCTAGTAACAAAATGAACTGTTCTGAGTAGCCACATGGCCACTGAGTTCTGCTCTATTGCCGGGATGGTCAGTCTACAGGTGACCCTATTGCTCCATCTCTTGCTGCTGTTTGTAGGTTCTCTTCTTTTTCTAAGCTTAGTGGATGTGCTTGTAGTCTAAAAAGCAACTAACTTGGCTCAATTGCTTTTCGGCTTCAGTTCATTAAGCGTCACTGAGCCACTTTCTATCAATTTAGGTCAGTGGCGCCTCGTCGCATGTGAAATGCCTGCTCTGATTTCAGAATCTATTTCAGATTCACACCACGGGTTGTTTGTTTGGTGCCGGAGTGTAGATGTACACTTCGTTGGTGTTTAGATCTACATAAGGGTATTGTTCAGATTTACAGCTATCATGTGGGAGCCACTTAGTAACGTTAATTAATAGACTTGTTCAAATCCTATTATGTTCTCAAACTGCAGTCCGCCAGCACCCACCTGTAAGTCCTTTTCAAGTCATTGGAATCGGCCTATGAAAATGCTATGGGTATCGAAAATTACATGACACTGTTTTTTGTTTAGGGGCTAGGGAAAGGTAAAGGAGTAAAAACTAAAGAAAGTAAACACAGCTTTTAGAAAAGTGTTTTTTCCTTGCTCTGCTTTCATGGCCCTTGAGAGCTGTGATATTAACCCCTTCTGTGCTGGGGTCATTCCCCCGCTGTGTTGGGGGAAAGGGGGGTGCGCACAGCGCCCCGGTGCTCATGACTAGCTAAGCTCATCATGCAGCACGGTGGTCGTGTGCTCATGACGAGCTGAGCTCGTCATGACCACACCCGTTTCTTTAGAACGATCGCACAGCAGGGGAGTTAGCCCAGCTGAGCTCGTCATGAGCGTCGAAGGAGTTAAGGGCTGTGGTACCAAACAGTAGGTAGGACAGGGGTAGCTGTAACTGCTCCGGGCTGCCCATACCCATCTCTGTGGTCCTATTACTTCTTCTCTATTCTAAAGCCGTTTTTGCATAGCCAATAGCTCGGGACGTTTTATTTATACCATAATTTAGTTTTTAAAGTTTTCTAATTCCCAGTTGTTTTTTGTCTCTCGCTGACAGGATGAATCTAATCTAACAAGTATTTGCAATGCAATAGATCTCGCAATTGCAAGATTTTGAGCTAATGGCATTGTAAATGTTTTAAAAACATGCAATCATAAAGGGCATTGTCATTTACAATACCAATAGGTCAAAGTTTCTAAAATGTGATCGCAAATGCTTGTTGTGTACAAGCGCCCCATCTTTCACGTTAATAGAGACCGCGTCCCTTTCATTAAACAAGCCGTGTCTAAAGAAAGGTCCGTGGCATCAAATAAAGTGAAATACAGTATGGGGAGCTTTTACCTAAAAAGCATCTGTTTGTCAAGTTGACAAACAAATGCTTTTGTTTTTTGTAAAAGCGCCCCGTGGAAAAGCGCATGGTGCGCTTAATGTTGCAGGAAAATGTCATGCCTGCAGTAGGAGAAACCATTACAGAAAATAGTGCCAACAGAGTAAATAAGATGTATCGGGTAACAACACAAGTAAAAAGGCCAGTCCTCATGGGAGGTTACAAGTAAAGACAAGGTTGTACTAAGGAGGGACAAACAAGCCAATTAACAAATCAGAGGCCAGCTTGTATGAAGGACAATGACACATCCAATGACAAATATGGGCGGAGAGTGGTCGGGAATTATAAGTCCACACTCCAATACAGCATGGCTGGCAGAGCAGTGCATTCACTGCCCAGGTTGGACCTAAAAATGACTTATTTTGTGGGAAAAAAGGTCTGCAATTTGTGAAGACATGCGATTTTACGAGGAAATAAGCAATGGCAACGCCAATTGGTTTTACTTTACCATTGCTGTTGGATCATCGCTTTTGGCTTTGCCAATGCCAGATGCTTTTAAGAGCGCAGCAACATTGGCAAAGCCAATTGCAATGAACGGCCCTCTTTAAACCTGCAAATATAGAAAATGTTTTTTTTATATTCTTTCAAGATTGCTTACACAATGCATTTAAAAGGCAGTAGCCATCTTAAAAGTATAACAAATATTATTTGTACCTCATAAATTGAACAAGGGGTTAATTATTTCTTTTTGTTTTTATCTATAGTTCTATCAAGATGGACTTTCTGAGGGACCCTGACACAGTGTTAGAAAGGCCACTTGGTTAATGTCACGTTTTTTTTTTTTTACAGTTTTAAATAGTGGGAACTTGACCAGAAGAATGTGTCTGTCTGTAATGCAACTGATGCTTTACATCAGCATCAGTTGCATTACAGACAGACAAATTTATTTTAGGCACGGGGAGATTAAGTGATTTACCCAGAATCACAGTGTGTTTGATCCTTCCGCCAGACTCACACCTGGTTCGCCAGCTTCAAGGTCGGCCGCAGTAGCCGTTAAGCCACATGTAGTATGTTTTGCTCATACTAAACATATCTGTATGATAGCTCCTTGAAGGTGGTGTAACTAATTGAAACATACCTGCTCAAGAACCACACCGTTTCTTGTAATACATGCAAGTTATGTGATGGAGCACCTGTGCGGTACCTAGATCTGCGCCCCATCTAGTTCTCGTGAATATGGGTTTGTGGCCAGTCATAAACTGGATGCATTAAACAAACCTGCACTAAAGTAGTCCCAGAAACTGCGACACTAAGAATTTTCATTACGATGAGAGGGAAAAGAGGTTATTGTGCGAGAATGGAAATGAAAACATTTCCCTCCTGAGGTTCATATTAAAACTCTACTTTCTAGCCTTAAAATCCAATGCTTATGTAACCTATACAACCAATGAACTTTTATTTTATTTCAAGTGACAGAGCATGGTACACAGTGTTCAAAATGACTAGAGAGCCAGAAAAAAGGAAGATCTGCTGTTCTGATTTGGCAGTTGACATCCAGGCATTGCCCTCGTTGAGGTGTTTTTGTGAAAGCAAAAATCCATGTCCATTTAGGGAACTGGAAGACAGAATGACTGCAGAAGGCAGTAGGTTGGCTTGAAGATACTTTTCCAGGTTCTAAGCTATTTGTTAGCCAGATGGCAGATAAAGTACAGAAGGTGTTTCAACAGTGCAGGTGTGTTGTGGCAGTACAGGAATGGCACGCGGGGCCTCGATAGTGTCTAAAGGCAGCTGGTTGAGAAAATCCTCTCATGGATACCCCCATCCCCCAGAAGGCAGGGAGAAAGCTGGGCACAACCAGTCATCCGCATCAGCAGTGCAGAAACATCACTCTCCAACTGAGTGGACCTACCTATGACCAGGATTGCACACAGAGGCTGGTTTGGGGTGCCTGATTGATTTCTTAGATGTTCCTAGATATTGCCCTTTGACCTGTGAGTTCGGAATACAATAAATAGAAGTTAAGAGATCGAATTCTAGTATTTCTATCTGGATTCAGGGATCATCATGGAAAGAACGGTCCAGATAGAGGGCTTTCCAAAACCCAAAAAAGCTGTGATACTAGGTATTTGCAAATGGAACGTCTACAGCAAATACTTCTGGGAGAGCTGGCATTTTCTGTGGCACCTGGGAAGAGAGGACATTATTCTATCTCTAATCAGTGACAGGTGTCAATGGTGTACAGGACACCAAAACAGACAGGTTGAAGAGGTTTTTGCCAGCATTCATAGCTCTGCCCCTATTTCCAAAGGTTTTTATTGCGCTGCAGATTAGGGACAGCCATTCTGGAACGTTCTGCATTAAGGCAGACCAGTATTACCTCAGTGTTGTAGGTAGTGTTTCAGGAGCTGGGGGTTTGATCACAGATGTACTGTCCATGAAGTGGCCAGAGGGCCTGCTGTATGTTTTGCTTACTTGAAGACTCATACACTGATTACAATCTTTTTTCAAACCTTTCTTAAATAACATAACTAAGGGTGATCTAATGGGGTAAATTTGGACAGTGACTATATACTCAACAGTGCATCAGTGTTAACCATTCCACCATCTTGTGCATAGTTTCTGATGGATTCTATCACATTTTTTGCTTCAATGTTCATATGATGTTGTGTGTTCCACCACGTGGACACCTCTTCCTGACCCAAACCTGGGCAATATAATTAAGTCTCACAATTTGTCCTGATGAAACTGGCGAACAGTGTCCTAGGCAGCGAGGCATGTTGACCTATATTCACTTGGATAGCATAATGATCCTGTTTTTAATCTTGTACCAAAGACTCTCAAGTAAAAAATTTCGGTCGGCGATCTGGGTGGAATTTTGGTTTTATTTTCCATTTGTGATCATCATGATTCTGAGGCAAATCTCAATATGTCATGTATGATGTTGAGGATATAAGTGCTATGTACAGCATGAACTCACTTGTGCCAGTATGATGCAGTGCCCCATCGCTTAGCTCATTCTGACCAACAAACCACTGGTGTGTTTATGATCTATACCTAGTCTGAATTGCACTCAGCTCTACCCACTTCTCACATTAGGATGAGTCGCCCTTGTATATCACACCTTTTGGACTGTTGCGTGCTACTGCGACTTTTCTGTCCCAAGGTTCAATTTTTTAACATAATAAAATGAAGTTTACCTTGGCCACATCGTTTTCTCTCCCCATCCCTATATTTTTGTTGCCAGTCCAGAGCCTGAATCTACCTGTATGAGGCGGAAGTGGAAGGGACTACAACAGAGAGAGAGGTCAGTCTAGGGATGTTACCAACTGGGGTGCTAGGACAGTTTTCAGAGTAGGGGTGCTGCCATTAATGCTATATATCCCCAAAGTTACAGGGATTGTGAATAATCAAACTGTCGCACAAAACAGAAGTGTAGCAAACCAATTAAGCAGGAGAGTGGTATGGGTGTGGTATGCAGTCGGTGGTGCCTATTGGAGCACTTGTGGTATAGCCCGTGGTCATTTACAGACAGCACCTTTTCCATTGAAATAGGCCCTAAATGTGTATAGGCATTCACTTTCCTAATTGCTGATATATTTTGAGATAAGTATATAGTTCACTTGTAGGTTTTTAAAAGCTTGCCACCTGGGCCTCTATTAAAAAATCCTCTCATTTTGCAGTCAGAGAAGGAAAAGTACACAGCAGTTTCCTTGCTAAAGGGATAAGCAGCAATTTGTCAAAAGTTATAGCCCGACATTTGACATTTTTCTCTGAACACCCAGCAAATGTGTCAAGATAAGGACACAATTTAAAGGCATCTTTATTGCTCTTTCGCTTTCTGAACTCCAGCATAATTTATTGCCGCCTTGCCACGGATACCCCTAACCTCCACATCCCTCCTTCCAGCTCCTATGGTTACCAAAGCTTACACCAATCTCCATTCCTGTGAAATGTGGCCCTAGAGGAGGTTTTGGCAGGGCTTACAGCGTTGGTGTCCCTTTATGAATTGTGATCATCTTTGTGCCAATAGTGCTGAAATTGCTTCCTGTCTTTTGTTTTCTTTGCGTAGTAGCCAGTGAGCTGCTATCCAAGAGAGACAGGATCCTTGGCAAGGATTGGAAGAAGAGTAATTGATTGCTATTTTATTTTGTAATTTCACTATGTCCTGGCTCTCTCGAGGCCAATCAAACTGGCTTCGGATATTCTGTTGGCAAACATTTCAATCTCACCAGTGTGAAGCAATTGAACCTACACAGATATGACGCTTTTGGCAATAAAGCCTCTCTCTCTTTGTTGTCTCTTTCAAGAGGTAGGTGCCCTTTTGGGCAGCTTCCACTTTTGACCTGAGGTTATTTCAGACTTTCTTTGTTCTCAGGACTTTATTGTTGTACCCATCTTTCCTTTCTTTTTAGCCCCAAAATAGATAAGCCTACATTGTTTAGTTATCCTGAGAACAATCTTACTACACGTATAATGATTGTCCCAGTCAGATTATTCGTGTGTGACCTGTGAACTCAAAGGTCACTGCAGTAATGTTTCCTGGTGGATTGGATTCAACCTTTCCTCATCTTAACTCCTTCTCCAAGGTTCTATTCTCGGGGATGTAGGGACAATGATTGCATCACTGATGAAACATCAGAGGCGTTTCAAATGCCAGTATCTGGAGGCACCCATGTGGGGAGGGCCCAAGGAGTTTGATCGGCTTTGAATGCTCAGGTTGAAGTGGAGTGGAAATCTGGATTTGGTAACAGAGTTCTTGCTGCTACTGCTTTTCAGTAAAATGATGCATCATGTTTTTGCGTCAATAAATTCGCTATAGGTTTTTTTGGGTACATCTCATGAGTAAGAACTGGGATTATGAAGAGAAAAAATCAAAGTAATGCCTTGATTACTTATTGTAAATACCCATTTGATCTGATCCTACACACTAGACCTAGATTTCATCTCTTCTCCCCATTACAAGCTGGCTTGTCCCTGGTCACCTAATTGGATATTATTCCAATTGCACGACAAAAGGCTGGCGAATATACCCATTTAAGGGGTGGTCCATCCCAAAGCCATTATGTTGTAAGAATCCAGAATACATAGATAACTACTTTGAGTGGTGGACTCCACCTCATAAACTGGACATCTGAATTTATATGATAGTGTACGCCCTAATTACGGGTCAGATTTGACTAAATGATGCTATAGGGGACCTGTTAATTATATGGTAACAAAAGGTAAATTATGTGACATGCTATGCGATTATTTAAAGCAAATGATGCATCACATTCTTAGGCCTTCTAAATCTATTTGTTTTGAGATGATAACACTAGTTGATGCTAAATGCCTCCAAAGGCTAGGGAAAATACACATGTTTATGAAAGGAGATGCTATTCAAAATATTATTCACTTCTAAATAATGACTTTGTGCATGTTCTTAATACCACCCTTCCTTCTTCCCATAGTAAAACAGTTTGTGTGCAATAGAATCAGTTGTGTACTCATGTGTTAAAAGGTCTACCTCGCGTATTCTCTGCTTTCCAATTCTGTTTCAAAACTTGTCTTTAGTTTCTGATCTATTCAGTGTTCTCACTTTGGGACTTCTGAAAACACCTCTTCACATTGAATAAATAACCCTGCATAAAAGTACTACATTTTATTACTATTTGTCTTTCTCATTCGGAGAAATTTTAGATTTGAGACATTGGACCTTAAAGAAATGTTCAGAATTTTGGGGACTCTTATGAACTCTGACTATCCACTTCGGCTATTGTTTAATTGAGAACTTTATATATATATATTTTTTGAAGTAGTGAAGCACAGGACAAGTCATACTTTCGGACCTGTGGAAGAGACTCACTCTCACTGTCACTCCCACTCTCTCTATCTCTCTATCTCTCTCCAGTGGCAGCTGGTATTTAAAGGCAGTGGGGGAGGGTTCACGAGGTGTGTGGGAGGGAATGAAGAAAATATTAAAATACACATTTACCTGTCTGCCGCTGCTGCCGCAGGTCCTCTTCGCCCGCCTCGAGGGCAGAAAGCAGGATGCTCTGGCTCCCAGCCTCCGGATAGCCAATCACAATGCTGCTTACAGCTTTGTGATTGCTCTGAGCCCCGAGGTTCGTTGCTCAGCCAGAGAATGGGAGGCATGGCATGTTGTCCACGCAGGCTGTAACGCAGCCTGCCTGGAGAACATGCAAAGTGCGCATGACTGTTTGACTGGCCGAGACGGCCGGCCAATGCGTCCTACTCACTTGAAGTGGGCAAACCACTCCTCCACTGCCCTGCCCTACCCAGCTGAGCATGGGGGGGGGGGGGTGGGGGGGGGGATCATAATAACAATGAGTTATTATATTTTATTTTATTTTTTCCTTCTGCGACCTGCACTGTGGGGTGACGCTGCTCCGCCTTAACGGAGGAGCCGCCACTGTGTGTCTCTCTCTCTCTCTCCTATCTCTCTCTCTCTCTCTCCTCTCTCTCTCTTTCCCCTACCCCCCCCCCCCCCAAAAGATTAAAATAACGCTATAGTTAGGTATGGTAGGAATATGGGAACACTGTCCTAACTATAGCTACCCAGTGGTGACCGTCACTGGGATATATATAGATGTGTGTGTGTGTGCATATATATATGTGTGTGTGTGTGTGTATATATATATCGTTTTCTTACATTCTGCAGACAAAATCCCTTGGCACAGTTCGTCATTTTGGTGACTTTTACACCATTTGGCCAAAAATCTTTCCTTTTCAATGTCTTAATTTAACAATTAACAGCTGCAAGTGAAATGTTAACTGTTTGATGGTGCACTGTACCCATTTGCAGAGTTTTTGTGAATTTTGATCTGCATAAGCTGAAGGTATAATTTTTGTTAAGTACTGTAAATTGTGTAGCAGATTGTGGGATAATGGGCAAATAATGCAGGTCTATAATTAAGTGGAAAACACTACAGAATCTTATAACTCCAGTGGCACAGCCCATAAACTAACATAAGCTTTGACCCAAAGAAGAATTAATACCATATTACATGTCAAGGTTTATTTCTATATGGATCAGCAGATATAACAGATTTGAACCATCTGAGCTCACCGCACACAAGCACGGTTTGCATATATATATATATGTATATCAACCTGTGGACCCTGGAAATGGGACAAGCACAGAAACTGTGCCCAGATGGCGCCATCAATCACAGTTGCAAATGCACGAAACTAACAGAAGCAGCCAGACAGCAGTGGCACCCTTTCACGGCATTTTGTCCTATTTCTTTGGAATTCAGACATTTTTGTCGTGCTGCTGCTGTATTATTAATCCTCCCATTATTGTTAGACACAGGGGACTCGAATTCAACAAGAATGTTTACTTAGCCCAAACAAATGTAGGGTTGAGAGGAAGCATCCGTACTCCATATTCAGATTGAGGTTTTGCTATTTGTTGAGACAGGAAGCATTATTTTATTGAAGATGTTCAAATGTATATGACTGTTAATACACGTAAAATGGTATCTTGTTAACTGCCACGGGAAATGGTGCGTTTAATTTACAATGAGATATCAATAAATGGATTATTGCACTGATCTTAATATGTGATAGTTTCAAACTTGACTTTTCTACCACATGCAACCATCAGTAATAACAAATTTACTTAAGCCTGTAATGAACACTTAGGATGAATAGAAAGTGACAAATCATAACAAAAGGCCTCGGACAGCATTACAGGGGAGTGTGCCGTAGTGATAACCATAACTAGTGCACACCAGAAAAATTGATTGTTTTTAGGCGTTAAAAGGACCTTGTTCAATGAAACTAATTTTATCTATGTGGGGTAGAGGAAAGGCTGAGGGGGGAAGTCTAATGAGCTAGTGGGATAATCCAGGACATATTGGGCAGATTTACTAAGACTTTGCAGCTGCACAAGGTCACGCAAAATGACGTCTTGGAAGAGTATATATTTTTCAGTTCAAAGGGTATTCTGCGCTGGAAAGGTGCCATTTTCTCGGCGAAGATGGCATTTTGAGCTTTTTGTACCACTTTGTCGCAAGCAGGCGTTACCTGGCTGTGAAATGGTTGGGTCACCACAAACACCCATAGCTTCTGACACAAAGCCCAATCTACTAAGACAATTTTTTTTTTTAAAGGATGCCTCTTTGAAGCAGGCATTAACTTGAAGATAATTTTTTATTTCTCCAAACATTTCATGTATTTTGCATGTATGCCACACTGTATAGAACCCATCCAATGTGGGAAATGTATTACATTTGTTTAGCATTGGATTTTGTACCAGAAAGATATGATTCAAGCAGTTTCCTTTTGAGCATTTGGGGGGCCCTGGGCAAGACATAATTTGGGGGGACCTATAAGGAACAAATTTAGAATTGTATTACCCATTTCCTGCTGACTCAGGTGCACACGATGCCAAACAATACTAAATTATATGTTAAACATTAACAGGGTCACACAAAAACAGTTGAAATATGTCTTGCACGGGACCCAAAAAACCCTTTTGATGACACGTGGTAGAGCGATAGAGTCAAAGGGAGAGAAGTTTAGGTAGAGAAATAAAATAGAGGTCTCAGGGAGAAATCACTTTCCCATGCCTTAAAATGCCTCTGGTTTCCAGTACAAATCCTAAACTAGATATTCAACATACACGTTTTCGTCATGGTGCCAAGGTGTGTATGTGGCACTAGAAAGCCTGGGGGATATATTTACAAGAAATGGTGCATCGCTGCGCCAAGGCAGAGAAGCGCCAACATTTCTTGCGCCTGCATGAAAAAAAAAACTTATGACGCCATGGACGTGCCCTATTTATGATAAGAGGCTCTATGGAAAAAGGTCCCACGGATACGTCAATAAAACTGACGTATCCATGGGAAGGATGCCGCAAGGCAAGTAGCCCAAAAGTAGCGCTTTGCTATAGTTGGTCATAAAACTGAACCCACTACAGCAATGTATCAAAAAAAGATGTTTTGACTGAGGCAATTAGCCAACTGTTTGGGGATCAGTGTAATAGAGTGTCAAAAGGTGAAAAATTGGCCTTGCACTCTATTAATTTGGTCCTGGATGTACCACATACAAGTGGGCATAGTGTATTTATGTGTGCCACTATGCTTATTTATGTGTGACATAAGTCATTAATGGTGTGTAATGTGTGATGATTTATTGTGCTACCTACCTTGTGTGTGCACTTACCTGTTGAGGGGGTGTGACATGATTGCGGATTATACTGTTTCAAGTCACTTCAGCTGGCCACATTTTTCTGTAACAGCCAATGAGTCATTCCTACTCCTGGGTTTTAGAGGAATTATTACGCATCTCAACTACATCGGCCCACTTCCCAACAATGCGAGCCTTTAGGGAAAAGTCAATAATACCACTGCATCAGTTTCACCGGGGATTTTATGAAGGAACACCTACCTTGCAAATATTTATTCTAATTCGACTCAGTCGATTTTGATGAAGGAATCCCGATGAAAAGTGACGCATGTGCCTAGATGTGGCATTTGGTAAATATGGAGCAGAGAATGTGCTGCTGCTACGTAGAAAATAAATGACGCAGTGGCAACACAATCTCCTTATGATTATCCTCTGTTTATGCACCAGCATAATATCTCCTGTTTATGCACCAGCACAGGAAATGACAGTATATATCAGTGGTATGTGATTTGGATAGCATTGTGGACCACTTGCTACACTTTATGTTCTGTAGGGATCGGAAGGAACTGTGATAGACAACATACTTTTATCAGCTCAATAACTATGAGAGAGGGCACAAGCTTTTGTCTTATTGGCTGTTAACAAGATTATCTGCCAGAGTACCACACAGACACCCATCCTCTTCCCTTCACAATGCCTTCTGAAATAAACGCTCCTATCTGATAGTTGCATTGGTTGAGATCCCAGCTATACCAGCCTTGCACCCATATTTAATGTGATATGGAGAGTTGACTCCTTATCTTCTGCTGCTCTGCTCGTGTGCCCCAAGGATCTGTTAGCACCAATTTCGCTATTTAATTACTGGATGTCAAGAACTAGAAGCATCAACTTGTATAGGATAAGAGAGATGCAAAACTGGAAGGGATTAACAGATTATCATTTATTTATATGTTGGTGTTTATAGGCAGGAATCTCTTAGTGCTTGCACTTACAGCAATGTAGTCCCACAAGTTGAAATGCAGGAAATAGCCTCTGAAAAGTCGATTTTTGATAGATTTCCTAAATTTCAGTAACTGAGGACTAGCGTGTTTCTTAAGGGGAATCTTGTCCAAAATGGTGGAGTCTCAGACGCTGAAGGCTCACGTGGAGTATTTAGTGTGGGGAATGATAAAATTGGATTTGGTTCAAGAATATAACGTTCTTAAGGGAATGTACCTCTTCAATTTTTTAGATCAAGAAGCTGAGGCCAAGGCCATGGTGTATGTTGTACATTGTGCAGCAGGATTTAACATAATGCCCTTTTGAACCAGGAGCTAATGTAGTTGACAAAGAGAGCTGGAGGCAGACTCTTCTTTTTTAAGATTAAAGACGGTTCTGACCAGGGCATGTTGGCTCTTTTTTAAACAGCCCGCTTCTTTCCTCGGAAGACCTAGATATCCAGAATTGTAGTAATGTCACCGCATGCTGGCAAGACTGGTTGAGTGGAGTACCCTTGCCTGGGGGCCACAGTGAACCGCCCGGTAGATTAAAGGGGGCAAAACACTAGAGAATTTCAGATTTAGGCGGGTTTAGTTTAACATAATTGCATTCTCTTAATTTAGTAATGTATTGTAGATTAGATGGATCCTCCTTATAACATATGAAGAGGCCTTGGAGAAAGATGTTAGTGCCTCAGTCATAACTCTAAGCACCTAGTAAGACATTCCAGGGTTGTAGGCCGGCTCCTCAATCTATAAATCTAATATTGCCCCAATGCAGGAAATGTCCATGCCAATGAGCAGGTATTCAACGCTAGAGATGGGCTTTGGTAAGATCTTGTTCTGTGGCGTCATTGATGAAGGGTAGTGAAACTTCTGTGGTTGTAGTTTATGGCCATTAGGCAGCCTTGGTGTTGTGCACACCAGCATTCGCAGAGCAGGCAAGTGGTACCTAAGAAAAACTTTGGGCTCCTATCTTTCTTTTTTTCTTCACAAATCACACAATTCCCTCCCCAACTCACCTCACAAGCCATAGCCAGAACATGGCTGGGGCCAAAGGGTGTTGGTGTCAGTGCATGACCACTGAAATTGTGCGGCAGGGAATCACCAAATAATGCGGCGGAGTTGACTAAATTAAGCTGCAAGGAAAGGCCGGCAAGGGGCAAAATATGGCATATTTTTTGATAGTATTATTAATTCTTTTGTAATTTTTCTACATGTTAATATTCTCTGATCAAAGATTTCACCTTAGTACCAGTTTAACAAACAAACATAAAAATAAGCGGCTGATAGATGACCGGTTAACCTTTGCGAAAGGGCCTTCCACTGTGCACAAACACGTTGTCGCCTCTTTAGCTCCTTTTGATCCATTTGAGCTGGAAACACATTTTAGGCAAAATCTGGAGATTATGCTGTAGACGGTGGAATATGTGGCAAATGCGGAAAATCCATATGTATGCAAAAAAAAGCAGCGGCAACAGAATCACATAATTCCCGTGGTCCATTATTCCAGTGCTGCCAGCATGATTTATGTGGCAACTTTGCAGGGCTCTCCTGAGTACTGTTCACATAGAGGCAAGCAAAAAAATGCAGGCAGGGCTCAAGAGCCGGATTAAAGCACTACAACCAATATGCCTGTCTGACTTCCTGAATAAGTTAAACACTAGCCTTAAGAACTACTTTTTTAGTCACCTTAGTGTCTCATGACATTGTCAGCATGATTGGCCACCTTCTCTTTCTAGCATTGAAACTGGGTTTTGCAGCTGAGTTGCTAGTGCATCTGCCGTAATGTTTATCTGTCTCTATTTTGCGTACACCAGTGTCGATATTGCGAGAGGCCTAGAACAGCATTAGATAAACACAAATAAGTAACGGCTATAGTTTTGCTCTGCTTATTGGTGGTTTCATCGTCTCCATTAGGTTTAGCATGGAGCTCAAAACAATATTTTACCATGCAAGAGCTTGAACCAGAGGTGACTGGTGGCTGATCTAAAGCAAATGTACTGCAGTATTGGGCATTAAAGATAAAGAGTTCCACGGCATGGAGATGAGGGTGTGCAAGGCTCCTTCCTCCCATGGTGGGTCTTATATCGAGGGATTCACCTGTTACTAACAGGGTCGAGCTTGGACAGAAAATAGGGCTGGGCACCAAAACAAAAGTGGCCCCATAGTGAATTAGATAGATAAAAGAGTGGCCACATTTGCAAATTGGAGCAGTTTCGAGCTTGTAAAGACATGTTCTATATGTGTTTTACAAGGCAAGGGAGATGGCATGCATCTGTGCTTGCTGCAGGCAGTGTTTGCAGTAATATCAGGGAAATCAACAGTAAAAAAACGGCCCAGCAGACTGTAAAACAGGCCTGCAAACAGCCAAAAAACCGACCCACTCACTAACCTTTCAGACCGGCCCTATAGGCAGGGCTACTGGAATTATGAGATTTTGCTTCTGAGGCTTTTTTTTTGGTTTAATTATGTATTTGTCACATTTGCAATGTAATCCATCTTCTGCTGCATAATTTGGAGAGTTTAATCAAAAATAAAAGTATTTCTAGCTCAAATGGATCAAAAGTTACTTTAAATGTTGCAAGATATGTTCACATGCAGTGGAATGCCCTTTGCAGAGATTAACTGTCATCTTTCAGATGCTTATTTCTCTATTTGGTTGTTAAACTGGTACTAATGCAAATGTAAATTTAAATGCCAGCATTTCTAAAATGCACAGCTACCCCCGGAGAGGTGTCCTGGCGCTGGGGGCCATCGGGAAGATTAAGCAAGTTATTACCCAGAGTCACATGGTGCTGGGCTAACCTAACGCTGGAGTCGGGGATCCAACCGTGAACCCTGTGGTCCGGAGTCAGGCACCCTGGCCGAGGTGAAATCTTTGCCCAGACAATATAACCCTGTGCGGAAATTACAAAATAATGAAGTAATACTATCGAAAAAGTTTCTAGATTATGCCGCATAATTTGCCTTTTCTAGCCACATAATTTAGTCAGCCTTGCCGCATAGTTTGGTCCTCCTATTCCACATAATTCCAGTGGTCCTGCCTATAGGCCGTTCAGACCATGGCTACTACTCGGAAACCCAATAATTATCCACTATTAAGTTTCTTGGTAGAATTCCTGTATTTGGTAGTGGCTGAGCGGTTATATTGCAATGTTATGGTGAGTTATACAATTGGGGAAATGTGTGTAATGAGTAGAAAGGGTGAAATCCCTATGGGCTTTTAACCGGTTCCATGCTCATGACGGAGCCGCTCCGCCCCCCCCCCCCCCCCCTCCTAGCGCTGCGGCGGAATTGCCGCCGCAGCAAAGGGGTTAAACTATATTACAATGTTATGGTGCGTGAGTTACACAATTGGGGAAAAGATTGTAATGTGTGCAAAGTGTGGAATCCCTCAGAGCTTTACATCTTGCCTCTCAGACCAATCAAGCGTTCTTATTCCAGTATCAGGGCGTGCAACCTGCTTCAGCTCAGTTTGAGTCAGTTCCCTTGAAGGGGTGTGCCAATGCGCGAGTGTTTACTTTCCACGGCAGATGGTGAGAGAGGGGCATCCTCGAGAAGGCGTGAGGAAGCGGCCTGAAGCTAGTCTGCACATTCTCGCCCCTCATCATCCCCCCATCCATGTGACATGCATGCTCTGGGGCTGCTGGGCCTCTGGTAGAAAAACTGAAATCAGCATGTGAATGTCGCTCTCTGCGAGGCCCCACGGAGACCACAAACCCCGCGGACAATGGAGACCGAGGGCTTGAACAAGTATGTATATTGCTTCAGCTCCCTGCCTGAACCTTGACCTCCGTCATTACTCCTGGCCGGTGTCTGGGAGACAGCCTGGACTATTGGAAGAGTCCATTCAGGCGAGAGGCGTGGGGGTGTGTCTGTCTAAGCGCGAAGCCAGTGAGATCGACACATACACAGATGCTGTCAGACAGAGTTTGCACGAGATGAGACAAACAGGCGCATAAGGATGGTCCCTGCAGCTCCTGGGGTGCAGCCCCCCAAGCCATACAGTGGGCAACAGCTGCACAGCTGGCACCCATTTCACCCCAAGATCAACAAATAGAAATATGAGAGACTCAGCCCTTCTCCCCCTCCCCCCACATTCTGCAGGAGGTTAAAGGGGGGGGGGGGGCGCGGGGGCGCTGTATTTTTGCATTACCCCACCTGAGACAAACATCCTGACCGACCAGTGAGCGACCAGCGTGCCTGCCAGGGAAGCTGGTTCCAAGATTCAAAATCCAATAATGCCCGGCTGGCAGAGCACTCGAAGCATTGGGCTTCCAGTGTGACAGAGTGCCCCATATTGACTTCTTTTTGTCCAGTGCTAAGCTGCTGTTCACAACACAAAGTGACGCAAATATCAGTGTGCTGAAATTTGACCACCCCCAGTTCTAAATGCCTTTATATGGAGGAATGTTGACTCCCGATAATGTGTGAGAAAACTCTGAAACGGTAGTAGAGGAATCCACTTCTTTATTGACTTGAACTCAGGTACAGCGTCGATGAGAACCGACAGGAGCCCTGCTCTCATCCCGCCGCTGTCATCTGGTGACCTCATCAGATTGCGCCGCTCGAGAAGAACTCAAGCATTGGAACTCCATGAGCTCACTAGCAGGCACGAGCTCCTCACAACACAACCCTTCCCCCTACCTACAAAATAAAACAAGAAAACCAAATCAGAAATACTACACAGCTTTACAGACAGGAGTGGAGGGGGGAGGGGGACAAAGGTGGGAAGAACTTGAAGGAACAAAACATAAGAAAGAACAAAACATTAAAACAAACTCATAAGAAACAATGTTGAGCATAAGAAAACATCAGCATCAGGTTCGACAAATGTCCGAAATATAATCTTCCAAATGTTCAGGTTTGACACATGTCCTCCTAGACCTAGTGACCTCCACACTCATAGTACTACTAATCTGCCCAACACCCACACCACTCTGTAACCTTAGAAGTGGCACAACTTGTGGTTTTTACGTTGGCCGCGCAGGACTACCCGACCCTTGAGATGAAGACATAGGTAAGGACGAACCATCAGCACCAGGTATCCTAGGGTGACCCACTATCCTTAGCACCAAGAGATGGTGCAGGGAGACAAGCACTCCCAGAGGAGGGAACATCCTCAATCCAATCATACCTCAACGGGTGGGCATTGGCCCCCAAGTCACATCCAATACCTCTGACATTCACAGCTGAGACCTTGCCCTTAAACAAGGCTATTCTATTGGCGTGCCATACCTTGCCTTCGCTGAGCAAAGCAGAATTGCACAAGACTTTGACAACTTTAAGAGGAGCACAAAATGTACTCTCTCCGTCACGCGTCAACATTCCCTTCTTAACTTTGACGGTGTCCCCAATCCATAAGCACACCCTCTGAGTCCTGTGGTACCGGTCATACCTGTCCTTATACTTGGTTTGACCAGCCTCTAGGGAATCTTTTACTTTCTTGGCCGACCATGAGACAATTTTGGTGCTACTCAACCACCCCATGTTGTCCTTAGTGCACGGGGATCTACAGCTTATTAACTACAAGCATTGAAAATGCAATAGGTCTCGCATTTGTTTGAGTTAGAGCTATTGGTGTTGTAAATGCCAATATCTTTTACCTATGTGTTAGGGAGTGTATGTATGTGGTGTGTAGTGCAAATATGTGGGTTGAATTGGAATAATTGTTTGTGGAATTCTGTGGTGTGGAATTGTGTGGAGTTTATTTGTGTTGCGGAATTATGTGGCATTGCTTGCAGTGGAAACATGTATAGTAATTATGTGGTATTGAGTGTACTGGAATTATGTGGAGTGGGATTGCATAATATGAGTGTAATTATGTTCAATGGTATTTTCTTGTGTGGAGTGTTATGTAGCAGAGTTTAATTATGTGTTGTGCTGTTGAATTTTGAGGCATGATGTGGAATTGTGTGGTGTGCATTGTATATGTGGTGTGTTATGTAATTGTGTTGCAAGGGCCGTTCCAAACGTGAAGGGTGTGATTTCATGGCTCTGACCTGACGTGTTAAGGCGAGATGAACCATGTGGCAGAGTTAGTGATATATAAAAGCACTAAACCAGATTTTATGGTTTACCTAGAATGTCACTGTTTTAAAAAGGATGCGAAATAAAGACACTACAATGTTGGAAAGCTAATTATAAATCTTTGAAGGGCCCTATTAAGAATGAATGGTATAAGCATAATTGCAATTGTTCGAAATATGCACCTACTCAAATGACTTTGGGAAACGAGCGGAAACGGTGAAGGCACCATGGCTAAACCATTTGAAATTACTTGAGAGGCTGCTCCGTTATGCATCCCCTTATCACAAGGGCAGCTATGAGCACCGGCCCTGGAATTATGCCACAAGGGAAGCTTTAATTTGGTTGCATGTTTGGCAAAAGTATGCAAAAAAAAAGCAAATTATGCGGCATAAAGCGCCACATGATACAATAGAATGACATTATACCGTGTGCAAAGTTTTCACCTCAGTAGTACAAGAATAACAACAAATTGCAGCAATAAGCAACTGGGAGTTTACCATCCAACCTTTTAGAAAGTCCTTCCACTCACTAACAGGTAACACATTTCGGCATTTTAATAACTTTAAATCAGTTTGAGCTAGAAACTGTTTTGGGCTAAAATCTGTAAATTGGACAGGATTTTGATTTATATGAAAAAAAAAACGCTTGTACCTTAGAATGGCATAATTCTAGTGGCCCTGGTCATGAGCAGCAACAGAGTAGGGGGCAGTAGAAACACAAGGGTCCTGTTCTATAGAGCGAGCCAACTGTTACAGTTGCATGTCTATTGCACTGGGGAGCCAGTTAGATTGTAAACACACTTAGTTGAGAATGCGGCTGGCCTGAAAAAGTATTCGTAATTAAGGAGAGGACAGTGTGTAATCCAAGACCCTTTGCCCACAGACCGGTCTTCGCTTGATACTAAACGCCGAATGCCTGCACTGCAGTAATATGGTATATATTGAAAGGTGAAGGGTCCAAAGAATGCAGCATGTAGCCGAAAGTTACTACTTGGGAAGACCACCTCAGGGAAAGACAAGATCTGTGGGTCCGTAATGTGCCAGTGCAATCCTATTTCTGACACAACAGAATCGTTTTTTTTGTAATGTTATTGGGGAGCTAGTTGAACGTGTTTTATTTATTTATTTATAACTTGGCCCAGACCAGTAAGGCTTAATTACGAGGTAGTAAGTATTTGTGCCACACTCATTACTGTAAAGCAAAGGGAAGTCACTAAAAAGCTTACACAGTAGTTAATAAGGAAACCAAACAACAATTAAAGCATGCAAGTGTCCAGATTGCTGCTGCACACTTTTTATTACTTGTTACCAAATCCGGCATGACTGTTGTGTAAACGAGAAGAAGGAAGTTTGCCTTGGTGTTCACATAAATTGTTTTGTATTCCCGTAATTTGTATAATTTGTGAGCAACTAAAGCGCTGCAGTTACCTGCACTTCTATTGCTGTGTGCAAAATCACCACTTTGAACAATCAAATTATATATATTTTTTTAGGGAGGTTCACTTAGTGTGCTCACGCCTTGCAATCAGTACTTGTAACATGATGGCAAGTTTTATTTAAAAAATGTAGATGTTGAAGAGAAGGAAAGCATGTGTGCATCAAATGTGGCATGCAAGGCAGCACAAACATGAATTGCATTTCTAAAATCACCTATATGCACTGGTAAAAACATACAAAACAAATATTAATCTTTATTTGTAAGCAGTGGCGTCACTAGGGTTGGTGTCACCAGGTGCGGGTAACTCATGGTGTCACCCCCTCACTACTTACTGCATGGACTTCCTCCGGTGGAACTGCACTGAACAACACAACACCAAGCCTGACACTGCGGTCACACCACACCAGACTACATGGTGGCACTGCACTGAACAACATACCAGAGCATGGCACTTCGGTCTCACAACACTGAATGGTGGCTCTGTACTGAACAACACAACACCAGAGCATGGCACTGCAGTCACACCACACCAGACTGCATGGTGGCACTGCACTGAACAACACAACACCAGAGCATGGCACTGCAGTCACACCACACCAGACTGCATGGTGGCACTGCACTGAACAACACAACACCAGAGCATGGCACTGCGGTCACACCACACTGGACTGCATGGTGGCACTGCACTGAACAACACGACACCAGAGCATGGCACTGCGGTCACACCACACCAGACTGCATGGTGGC
The DNA here is from genome assembly GCF_964263255.1 of Lissotriton vulgaris. Lineage (NCBI taxonomy): Eukaryota > Metazoa > Chordata > Amphibia > Caudata > Salamandridae > Lissotriton > Lissotriton vulgaris. The sequence goes on along the minus strand of NC_141697.1, from coordinate 821,928,963 downwards.
ACTGCACTGAACAACACAACACCAGAGCATGCTACTGCGGTCTCACCACACTGGTCTGCATGGTGGCACTGCACTGAACAACATACCAGAGCATGGCACTTCGGTCTCACAACACTGAATGGTGGCACTGCACTGAACAACACAACACCAGAGCATGGCACTGCGGTCACACCACACCGGACTTCATGGTGGCACTGCACTGAACAACACAATACCAGAGCATGGTACTGCGGTCTCACCACACTGGTCTGCATGGTGGCACGGCACTGAACAACATACCAGAGCATGGCACTTCGGTCTCACAACACTGAATGGTGGCACTGTACTGAACAACAAAACACCAGAGCATGGCACTGCGGTCACACCACACCAGACTGCATGGTGGCGCTGCACTGAACAACACAACACCAGAGCATGGCACTGCGGTCTCACCACACCGGACTGCATGGTGGTACTGCACTGAACAACACAACACCAGAGCATGGCACTGCGGTCACACCACACCAGACTGCATGGTGGCACTGCACTGAACAACACAATACCAGAGCATGGTACTGCGGTCTCACCACACTGGTCTGCATGGTGGCACGGCACTGAACAACACAATACCAGAGCATGGTACTGCGGTCTCACCACACTGGTCTGCATGGTGGCACGGCACTGAACAACATACCAGAGCATGGCACTTCGGTCTCACAACACTGAATGGTGGCACTGTACTGAACAACAAAACACCAGAGCATGGCACTGCGGTCACACCACACCAGACTGCATGGTGGCGCTGCACTGAACAACACAACACCAGAGCATGGCACTGCGGTCCCACCACACCGGACTGCATGGTGGCACGGCACTGAACAACATACCAGAGCATGGCACTTCGGTCTCACAACACTGAATGGTGGCACTGTACTGAACAACAAAACACCAGAGCATGGCACTGCGGTCACACCACACCAGACTGCATGGTGGCGCTGCACTGAACAACACAATACCAGAGCATGGTACTGCGGTCTCACCACACTGGTCTGCATGGTGGCACGGCACTGAACAACATACCAGAGCATGGCACTTCGGTCTCACAACACTGAATGGTGGCACTGTACTGAACAACAAAACACCAGAGCATGGCACTGCGGTCACACCACACCAGACTGCATGGTGGCGCTGCACTGAACAACACAACACCAGAGCATGGCACTGCGGTCTCACCACACCGGACTGCATGGTGGTACTGCACTGAACAACACAACACCAGAGCATGGCACTGCGGTCACACCACACCAGACTGCATGGTGGCACTGCACTGAACAACACAACACCAGAGCATGGCACTGCGGTCTCACCACACTGGTCTGCATGGTGGCACTGCACTGAACAACATGACACCCGAGCATGGCACTGCAGTCTCACCACACTGGACTGCATGGTGGCACTGCACTGAACAACATGGCACCACAAAAGATAACAAGACATCACATTAATCAACAGAATGGAATTTTAGAAAACATGACGTAACATTTTGCAGTATGGTACTAAAGTGCACACAGCATGGAAGCTCCACAGAGGACTACACAACAGCACATCACAGGACAACATGCATCATGGCACTGTGCTGAACAACATGACCTAATACAATGCCGTCATACTGGACAACATGATACCACACAAGACAACACAGGACAACACAACATGGCAGCATGCCACCAAGGTCAACACCAGAGATCCACATTATAGCATTGCTTTGGACAACTTAAAACATGGAGCCACAACGCACAACACAACATGGACATTACACTAGAAAGTACAAAGCCACAGTGGGAAACGTGATGGCACCATATTAAACAACATGGCACAACTTTGGTTAACATGGCATCACAATGAACAGCAAAGCATCACACTAGAGAGAAGGACATCACAATAGACAAAACGGCACCACACAAAACACAATGGCCCAGCAATGGATGATATGACACCAGCTTAGCAACATGACACCACACTAGACAAAATGGCACCACTCTGGATACCCCGATGGCGCAACACTGGTCAATATGGCACCAGACTAAACAGTGTGGTACAAAACTAAGTAATACAGACCCACAGTAGGCCTCAAGAACCCTCACTAAACCATAACACTAGACTGCACCCCATGCTATGTGGCACTAGTCAAGAAAAACAGCAACGCACTGCACAGGCAGGCGCGAGACTAGACTGAAAGACACTGCACTGAACATCACAGCAGCAACACACTTGACAATATGATGACACAGTCTGGCTTAACAACACAGCACACTCTGGGCATAACTAACTGACATGTTAAAATGTTGAGAAAGCTCCTAATACAGTACCTCGAGACTGACAAAGCAAATAGGTATGTAGCTGTTCTTAGTACAGCAGATGCAGTGGCACTGGGGCTCTGGGGTGTAAAGTACCCAATCTCACGTCAATTGTCACTATTTCTTGCTCTAGCACACGAAGGTGGTGGTCACATTTCCTCCTGCTTGCATTAGGGCCCATAGTGCCCCACGAAAGCAACAAAAAATAGCCATTGCAAAAAAGTCCTGAGTTTCAAAGCGCGGCCCTTCCTGCGGGCAGAACACACACTTTGCAACCGCTGTTTGTGGAAACCAATATCCATCTAAAACTGTTTCTTTTCTAATCACTCTGCTAATAGACGTGCTGCAAAAACTGCAAGTTAATGGGTGCCCTGTCTGAGTGTATTTGCGTCCAGAAAAAAAACACACACATCACGGAGGGCAAAGAGAGAGAGAGAGGGGGGTGGGGAGGCGCAGACGGCTCAAACCACCAGCATCCTGAAAGGAGCCCAGACTGCCCCCTCCCGCACTTCAACGAACCCCACAGCGCACCAGGACAGAAACTGGGAGGCGGGCGGGGGTACCGGGCGCGCACGAGAGAACTTCCCACACACTCTAGACAGATGTTGTGTGCAAGAGGGGAGGAATCTTATTGCCCCATGTTTATGCACAATACTGAGAAATACTAATATTTGCTAAGAGAAAACATTATGTTTATACAAAATAAGTTGCCACAAAAACGAGGAGTCCCGTTGAAGAGTATCAATCTGCATCACGTAGGCATTTTTTCAGTCACACAACCTGCCATTCTGAAATGGCGGTACTATCCTATGAAGGGCACTGAAGTCCGATAAATTACCCTCCACATGGTATACATATCGCTGTAGAAAAGTTTTAAAGAGTGTGCCAAAACTCTTGCTCAACTCACAGTGACATCTTACCTTTTCTTTAGACTCCACTGTGGTGGTGGCTGGGCCTCTACCGTAGGGGTTCTGCAAATTGCCCAGCAGCACTCCCCTGCCGAGACTGTCTTTACTCAGTCTAAGCGCGTGGTGGTGGCGCGCGTCAGAGGAGCACAGCGCAGGGGCTGGCCCAGGGCCTTCATTGGTAGCGCTATAAGATTGATGGCCCTGGGACCCACAAACTGGGTACGCTGCCGCCACGCATCCTACCATCACCACTATACTAGTAGTTGGTGCGTGCATGCGTTGCGTGCACTGCAGTATTTGTTGTAAGAAGGTGCGCTTGCACAGTGAACTAATAACTGCACGTAATGTGTGCACTGTGCATGTGCTGCCCCCAAAATAGTGCTGCACTGCGACAAGGGTGGACAGCCCCCACCGCCCCACTTAGCTACGCCACTGCTAGTTGTCGAGTGGTGAGAGCCAGGAATTAACTGCCGGTCCGAACTCCTGGTCGTGGACAGTGAAGGAAGCGTAATGTCCAATAGCCCCAGTCAACAAATGCATACAGTGCTAAAATTAAAACAGTTAAGAAATCCGAAGTCTCAAAGAGCAAAAGTATGATGGATTTAGCACAGATCTCTTGACTAGGGGTGAATGTTTGATGTGCTCTGCATTCCATCCATCATCTGTGTGTCCTTTGCTAAAGGGCAATCAGGCAGTGACCCAGAGGCTGCTCTGACAGGTCAGTATGTGGCCTGTTTTATGGTCTTCTGGGCCGGGTGTTGTTATTTATTACTTATTTAAATAAACATTGCCTACAGCTAACACAAATCCATGCAGTGTTCTATACCTTGCAAAACACCTACAGAGCCAGTCTTCAGTTCTAAACTGCCCCAATTTGCAAACACGTGCCGCTTTTTTTAGCTTTCTAACTCACTAATAGAGGCCGCTTTTATTTTGGTTCATGGGCATAGTTTCTGCCCCATACCAATCCTGCATATATTTTATTTATTTATATTGTACCTTTTTAAATAACAGCAAACTGGATTGTCGTATCTCGCCGCCGTTATTCATGATTGCTGATCATTGCATTTGTCTTCTTCCCTCAGTTACACCAATAGTTGTTGCGACATACATCGTGGAACGCTTCTTAAACAGGGCGACTTGACAACTGCCCCCGCTTGTGTTAACTCTGGGGTGCCTTTCTGTGTTCCTCCATCCTGTGTGAGTGGCGGGTGGAGGGCAGAGCATCTGCATGTGTGGGAGCGGGGCATCCGCTTGGAGCCTTTTATGTTGATTCATCACCAGTCCAACCCTGTGACTGTCACAACGTCATGGTTGTTCCAAAATGCAAGTGAATTTGAGACAGAGTGACTGCGTAGTGAAATCATGCCCATATGAAACTATTTCCTTATCCCACTGACTGCTCAGAGTCTGGGTTCCTCCTGATTATAAAGCAGGGCAGATGGGAGGCTGCAGAGCTGTGTTACACAGCGTAACCAGTCAGTCAGATTGGTATCACCCCATGTGATGGGTGTCACCCGGTGCGATCTGCACCCCCGCACCCACCTAGTGACGCCACTGTTTGTAAGCCAACTTGCTCTTACCAGAACACGCTAAACGTGTTTTTAATAAAATGCCATCCTCTCCGATAAAATACACAACATTAAAAAACATGAGACAATATGCTTTGGCGGTAGTGTGCAGCAGCAATCAAAAGGCAGGGGGCAAGCTCTGTGGGTCCGTAATGTGCAGCTGGAATCTTATTTGTAACACAACTGAATGCGCAGAATGCGTTTGATTTCCAAAATGCTAATGGGGAGATAGCTGAACGCACTGTATTTCTTTATATATAACTTGTCCAAGAGCAGACAGGCCACACTTATGACAGTAAAGCAAAGGATATTTGTCAGCATTCCGTCCATAATTTGTTTGTTGTAACACTTTTCGCCCTAAGTGGGATGGGTATGCCCAGATGTGGGTCCCTTGCTCACTGTGCGACTGGATTCAAGCTAGCCTGGCTGAAGAATGGTGCCATACCCGGAAACCAGTCCCAGGATGCTTGTTTCCGGTATAGGGAGGACCTGACCTTGCAGTTCGGTCTGGACTGTTCCCATGGGACACAGGGTCAAGACTGATTTGCATATGGCTGGGTCCAAACTGGGGTGGCGTAGTAGGCAAAAGAACAATGGATTTAACCCAGATCTTTTGACTAGGGGAGAATGTTTGCATTGTCAGCATTCCGTCCATCATTTGTTTGTTGAAACATTAATAAAGTGAAAGCATGCAAGGCACGCTGGAAATACAACACGAAGCGGCCGCCATTACCAAAGCTGGCATACGTGAGTGCTATAGGTTTTGTTGATAAAGCACAGTGTGTTGTGCTCACCAGGGCATAGCGTGTGCATGAGTGGAGTGCTGGGCTGTGCAAAAGTAAAGAAAGGCACGTGAAGCCCGGCTCCAACGCTGCTGCTTCCCTGTCTCCGCTTCCAATGAGTGGAGAGTGTCCTGGTGGAGCAGGGTGCATGCAAGATATGGGTGGCCAATAGGGACGGGCAAACCTCTTCCATCGTTCGAAAGAATAAAAAAAAGTTTACCTCTTGCGTAGTTATAGGGCCATGCCATCGGAAAAACATGTCGCAAATAACTCATGGCAGCCATTATAAATATTAAAGGTAACGCAATGTTAAACGCCCAACGCACATTACACGAATGGTAAAACAAAAAGTGCTCACCCAGTAATTAAAAGACACCGTGCCACGAGTAAAAGATCCAGTCCCGGGGGGAGGGGCGAAAAGGAGATAGGGCGGTAACAAGGAGGGACTAAAAAGCCTCACTTACAATTGAAAGCCAGTGTTTAGCATAAACGATGACGGAAGCCAATGAAAAGAAGGGGCGGAGCCTACACTCCACTTCTGAAATGTAATCGATTACAAGAAGCCTTGCAGAGCGAGCAGAGCATGCACGCTGCAACGCAGGTCTGCGAGACCTAAAAGGGGGAAATGTCTAGTAGACTCGCAATGTGTGACCCCGTAGGCATCCTACCAGTCCATGTGATTACTAAACAACAGCTCAATAATACCCTTAATGACTCTATTAAAGCATTTAACACTACCATTTCCTTCTGGGTGATAAAGGGAAGTAGTCATGTGTGCTATGCCAGCCTCTTTAATGAATTTCTTAAAAACGTCACTAATAAACTGCCCACCATAGTCAGAGATGATATCCTTGGGTAAGTCTTCACGTCCAAAAACTTCGGCTAAAATGAACAGTAATGATTCTGAATCAGCCTTTTCAACAACCTTGATCTCCGGTCACTTAGAAAAGTGGTAAACTAAGACTACAATGTATTTTTGATGACCATTGACATCTCTCACAGGGCCAAAAATATCATCACCTACTCTCTCCCAAGGCATGTCAGGAATAACAATAGGGTGCAAAGGTGATCTATGGGTAACCAAACTTGTCAGAATTGGTACACTGCACACAATTCCTAATAAATCTCTTTTTAATATCTCTGTCCACGCCGGGCTACCAGTAGGACTTCTTAACCCTGCACTTACTCTTTACAACGCCAAAATGGCCCTCACGGCAGAGGTTGATAATTTTGTCCAAGATATCCTGTGGTGGAATCAATCTGCCGCTCCTGAGTAAGACAAAAGGGGGTGGTGATGGACGGAGCATCTGAATCAATCAAACACTCACACCCAGTCAAAAGATCTGGGTTTAATCCATCACCGTTCTTTAGCCCACTTTGCCACCCCAGTTCAGACATGGCTATATGCAAATCAGTCTGACCCTGTGCCTCATGGGAACAGTCCAGCCCGAACTGCCAAGCCATGTCTTCCCTGGACCGGAAACAAGGTTCCGAGGACCGGTTTGTGGCATTCCAGCCGTCTTCAGCCCGGCTTGCTTGAATCCATTGGCAAAGTGAGCAAGGGACTCACGTCTGAGCATACCCTGCCACACTTATGGCGGCCAAAAGCGGTACAAAAGGGGGTGGTGATGGACGGAGCATCTGAATCAAACACTCACACCCAGTCAAAAGATCTGGGTTTAATCCATCACCGTTCTTTAGCCCACTCTGCCACCCCAGTTCAGACATGGCTATATGCAAATAAGTCTGACCCTGTGCCTCATGGGAACAGTCCAGCCCGAACTGCCAAGCCATGTCTTCCCTGGACCGGAAACAAGCTTCCGAGGACCGTTTCTGGCATTCCAGCCGTCTTCAGCCCGGCTTGCTTGAATCCAGTGGCAAAGTGAGCAAGGGACTCACGTCTGAGCATACCCTGCCACACTTATGGCGGGCAAAAGCGGTACAAAAGGGGGTGGTGATGGACGGAGCATCTGAATCAATCAAACACTCACACCCAGTCAAAAGATCTGGGTTTAATCCATCACCGTTCTTTACCCCACTCTGCCACCCCAGTTCAGACATGGCTATATGCAAATCAGTCTGACCCTGTGCCTCATGGGAACAGTCCAGCCCGAACTGCCAAGCCATGTCTTCCCTGGACCGGAAACAAGCTTCCGAGGACCGGTTTCTGGCATTCCAGCCGTCTTCAGCCCGGCTTGCTTGAATCCAGTGGCAAAGTGAGCAAGGGACTCACGTCTGAGCATACCCTGCCACACTTATGACGGCCAAAAGCGGTACAAAAGGGGGTGGTGATGGACGGAGCATCTGAATCAATCAAACACTCACACCCAGTCAAAAGATCTGGGTTTAATCCATCACCGTTCTTTAGCCCACTCTGCCACCCCAGTTCAGACATGGCTATATGCAAATCAGTCTGACCCTGTGCCTCATGGGAACAGTCCAGCCCGAACTGCCAAGCCATGTCTTCCCTGGACCGGAAACAAGCTTCCGAGGACCGGTTTGTGGCATTCCAGCCGTCTTCAGCCCGGCTTGCTTGAATGCAGTGGCAAAGTGAGCAAGGGACTCACGTCAGTATTTCTGACGTATCTGATTGGCGCAAAAGTGACTCATTGATGAAGTGTGTCACAAAAGTGACGCAACTCCAGCAATGTGTCCTTTCACATGGGGCTTGCCCCAAGTGAAAGGGCCTGCGTCAGTCTTACGCCTGCTGTGAGGCAGGCGTAAGAAATTGACGCATTTGTGTCCTAGAAGTGGCGCAGTGAAATCTTATAGATTTCACTGCGTCACTTCGATGGCACTTTCTTGCATCAGAACGCCCCCCCTGCATACATTATACCTGGCATGGGTATAATGTAGCGCAGGGGTTTACAAAGTGACGCATCTACCCAGATGCGTCACTTTGTAAATATGGTGCAACAAGGCACATTTTTTATGCTGCTGGTGCGTCACAAAAAGTGACACACCGACGGCGTAAAAGTGACGCACCCCCTTATAAATGAGGCCCCACAAATCTGGGCTAAATCGACCCATTCGCTCTCAGATGTAGTATGTGTTGGTAGTGAGCTTGTGTAGTTAAAAAGTCTTGCGCCACCTCATGCTGTCACGGATAATTTCAACAGATGTCCAAATTCATGAGTGGGTTCAACAGAGTTCAAGTCGCTCGACGCTAGTGTTGCGAAGTGAATGCTTGAAACGGTAGTAGAGGAATCCACTTCTTTATTGACTTGAACTCAGGTACAGCGTCGAGGAGAACCGACAGGAAACCTGCTCTCATCCCGATGCTCTGTCTTCTGGTAACGTCATCGGATTCAGCTCCTTGAGAAGAACTCAAGCATTGGAACTCCATGAGCTCACTAGCAGGCACGAGCTCACAACACAACACAATGTAGGGCGGGAACATCATAAACCGCTCAGACATCATGCAAAACCACATCTCCTGGAAAAGCGTGACCTGGCTTTGCGTGAAATCCTAGCACCAAAACAATTATGGACACGTGGAATATTGCATGATATTCCCAAGAGAAACATTTAATTATCTCCAAATCTCACATTTTACGCAACATACTGTTGTATCTTGTTTTACATTTATATTATATTCAATGCACTGTCTCTTTAACATGTGCATTCCTTTTAGATTCTTCATTGCAGATGTGTTCTTTCTCTTTGCTTGGTGGGGCAGTTGCCTGCTAGCCTGGAGAGGGACACCAGCTGATCTCTGTAGCTTATCAATAAATATACATTATCTCTTTTATAACTCCTTGGTGAACGTTGTATCTTTTCCCCTACAACACATACAATGGCAAAAATGTGTCTTGCCCAATTTTATGAAGGTTTTAAAAGTAACTGCGCAGGCCTACTCTGAGTGGCTAAGTGTTGTAATTACCAAGGTTGCCCCAGTCAAAACAATCAAAAGTCTTAGTAGAAGACTCCCTGGTTTCTGCCTCAGCTTAAAGAACTAAAACAAAAATGTAGAAGGCAGAAGAGAGGATTGAGAATATATTATCACAAGAAAGAAAAGGTTAGCTATAACTAATATTTAGAGTACAAAAAGGTCTTTAAAGTTGAGAAAGCGAACTATTTGTCCAATAAAATCTGTTTGGCAATTAACTCATCCAGAGAACGCTTGAAAGTAGTTCAGATTCTTTACAATCCTTCTGAAAACTGTACAGTGGCTCCCTGCCAGGGATTCTGTGACCAACTAGAAAAGTTCTTCAAAAATAAAGTGGAGGAGATCCACTGTAGATTAAATATTACAATCATCTCGCGAACCTCAGCGTTGGATTCTACCAGTACAAATCCGGTGAACAACACTCTATGTAAAATTCCCCCTCTTACTGAGGAAAGAGTATCTGAATTCAAATGCCAAATTAAATCTGGTGCTCCTTCCTGTCCCTGTCCTCCAAAAATCTTTCATGAGGCCGTAGGGGTAGTTACTCCTCCCCTTACTAAATTATTGAACACCATCTTTGACTCAGGAGGTTTTCCATCGGAATTGAAGGAAGCATCCATCCTTCCATTGTTGGAGAAACCTCTCCAAATTTCTAGAAGAGAATGATATTCTTGACACAGGCCAATTTTGATTTAGGTCAAATCACAGCACCGAAGCCACTTTGGTTGTGGCCACGGAAGTAAGGAACATTTTAGGGAACGGTGGGAAGGCAACGATGATCCTGTTGGATCTGTCGGCTGCCTTTGATACCATAAATCACATTGTTATGCTGGAATGTCTGGCAGACATTTTTGTGGGAGGCTGTGCTCTAGAGCTGTTTCGCTTCTTCCTCCTGGGTAGAGAACAGACTGTTGCCCTGTGGAATTTTTGTTTCCACGTCTTTTACACTGCTGTGTGGGGTCCCTCGGGGCTCCTTATTAACCCCACACTTTTCAATATTTATGTGGCACCCCTAGCAAAACTGAGTTGCACTTTTGGTTTTATTCCAGTTGCATATGTAGATGGCGCACACATTTTGGTGTCCATTAAGAATGACGAGGAGAAGCCTGCATGCTGTTTCATTAGGTGTATGGGAGCCATTGAAGACTGGATGAGTAGCATTAGTCTAATGATGAATTCGGCCAGATCTGAAATTCTTTTCTTTGGGAAAGAGTGTGAGTATTGGGACCATTCTTGGTGGCCCCAGAAACTTGGCTCTCCTCCCTCCCCTGTGTCTTCGGTTAGGGACCTGGAAATAATGTTTGACACCAATTTGTCCTTCAACTCACAGAATAATAAATTGGCATCCTCCTCCTTTTTTCTTGCTACGGATGCTAAGGAAGATGCTTCCTTTCATTCTTTTTGAATTTCAAAAATCAGTGGTCACCTCTTTGGTGTTATCAAGATTGGACTATTGTAATGCTCTATATTTAGCCGTTCATCAGAGCTCTCTGAAAAAACTTCAAAGCCTACAGAATGCAGCATCCTGTTTGCTAATGGAAATGCCTACATTTGAGTCCGTTTTTGAGGCACAGCACGGATTGCGGTGGCTTCTTGTAATTAAAAGAACCAGGTTGAAGGCTCCCAGTCTAGCACACAAAGGTCTGTATGGAGATGGCCCAACCTACCTGAAAATAAAACTTCTGTGGTACTACCCCAGAAGAATGTTGCGTTCTACCTACTCTTAAACAGCGGCTGCTGGCAATATTGGGACAAAGAAATGAGGGGGCAGGAGCTTCAACATTTCTACAGCTCAACTATGGAATAACCTTCCGGGACATCTTAGACATCAGTCTAATCTTCCCCCCTTCAGGAAGCAGATTAAAACATGGCTTTATTCCTGCCCATCGTAGTCCGCATTTAGTCCCGAGAAATGTCATTTTCAGGATGAACATTCAGTTAGAAGCTTAGGAAAAATTATTCCTTAACCTGGGTCTATCCTTCAATTTAGTGCAATGGATATTAGCGCCAAGACGCCTCCAGCATTCGTGCACTCTACAAATCTCTCAATGTCAATGTTAATATCAAAATGTCATTGCACAAAAAATTGTACTAGAGCGAGTACTTCGGGTAAAAATGTGAAGCGCGATTCCGCTCGCGTCATAAACTAATGCTTGGTGTCACACTGAAATGGAAAGTTCCTATGTGTGCAGTGCAGCGTGGCGGGTTGTCATGCAGCGCTGCACAGCTTTTATTTAATCTGGGCCTTTGTGATGACCTGAGAAAGTCGATTACTTCCTTGGCAGAGAGGGAACCTGAGGTTTGCTCCATGGGGCTGGCTGGATGTGAAATGAATGCCAAAGGCTTCATTGCTTAGGCGCATCATCTAAACTAAATACCTCGCAGTGGGAAACTGGTTACCTTTATTAGGATTGTGGCACAAGGTAAGCCTTATCATGAATATTTGAAAATCGCTATTGTTCACTTAAGGATAGATATAAATGGCAAAAAAAGGCATGCGCAGTTGTCTCGTGACAGACCATCTTTAGTCTTGAAGCGGGTCAAAGAAAGGCAACCAGACCGGCCAAATGTTGGCCCCAGCAGCAGAGTCCACAGCCTTAAACAAAGATTAAGCTTTCTCATCCAAGTGGAAAACATGTCATCCAGGTAAAACGTAATAGATCACCATCTTTTAGCTTGCACATAATCAATCCTGAGGGCAGAGTTCACTGCATCAGCACAAATGCCCAGCTTATCCCTTTTCCCAGTAAGCAATCACAAAAATGGCGGTTGCGTGCAGATTGAAGGTCTTTAGCTGGGGTGTTATATAAATAGATCAACAGGGAATCAGTTCACTTAGAATAAGCCACAGACGTGAGTTGCTTCTTGAAAAATTTGACACACGCATTTCAAACCCCAACTAAAAAAAGGTATTGGTTTATGCACTTAAGAGATTGATTTAAGAGATTGACAAGAGATAAGCATTTAAGAGATTGACACTACGAGCTGCATTTTTCGGGGAATCAATAGGAATACAGACCCCCCCCCAAATTATTTTAATTTTATTTATTTGTCTGTTTTATAAAGGCATATTCCACTAAAGTGGTATCAATGCACGTTAGAATCTATGAAGAACAAATGCATCTCTGAGACATATACAAGGTGAAGAGGGTTGATCTATATCCTCACAAACTCCGTACTAAATTTCTAAAAAAAGATGGAAAAGGTGAGCTTTTAAGAGTTTTGTAAAGGGATATGAGTTGGGTGAGTTGTTAGATGGACTGGAGAAAGCTCCAAATGCACCTTTTAATTAAATAATGATATAATAGAACCAAAAAATAATGTTAATGTTTTTATATGCTTGCAGTAAGTTTTCTAATTGTACATACTTGAGATCTTTTTTTATATGCATTTACGGTATATTGTTCCCTCCTTTTTTCTCTCCCCTGTAGGATAAATTTTACTTTATTTATACTTTGCTGCATTATAACAGTTGGAAAATATAATATGGTGTGCAATGTTATAATTTTAAATGCACTCACTCACACACATTCACATTTTATCTTTTGATTTTAAAATGTACTTAATTTATGATTTTACATTGCCTAGTGTAATTATTATATGAAATATGTTTACTAATGTAAAACATTTCAATAAAGCTTTAAACTGAAAAAAGAAAGTTCAATTTTTCTTGCAAGACCTGTTGAAATCTGGATTAGTGTTTGAGCAATTTTGGATCTTAGTGACTCCAAATGTGTGTGCTCTTGCTTCTGAAACCTCTCAGTGGAGGTAGTAAGAGTGTATGTCAAAAGGGGTGGTTTACACAGGTGCTTGGCTTTATATGTTAGATAGCAGATTTTAAATGGTATCCTCACCTCAGTAGGTAGCCAATATATGTTGTTTAGGATTGGCTGGGTGTGATCTTTTTCTGAGGGTTGAGCTTCAAAAAACTGCCAAAATCCTGTATTCTAGATTCGCAATGCTGGTGCTAAAGGTGGGTATATCATTTGCGAATACATTTTTTAGGTGTAGTTGGGTGTCTTCTGCATATTAGTGTATGAAATTCCTATAATAATTAGTTTCACAGTTTGCACGGTTGTCTGCGGCCCATCTGCCATTAAATGTCTCCCTCACTCATAAACCAATCTGACTGAGTACTGGGCTCTTAAATGTAAACAGGATTCCCACAAATAGAATCCTCATAACAGAAATCCCCATAGTCACAATCATCATATATGTTAGTTAAACAGCCTTTAAATTCCCTACAAATATAGTATTACCACATTAAAAAACTGCAATGAGAGCGGTGCAAGAAAATGCTTATATGACCGTGCTCTGAATGTTGTTGTGTCAACTTTAACAAGCTATAGAGTGGCTGTCTCCCCAGGTACAATTATGTGCACTTCCTTAACGAGGGCAGAAGAAATAGTTTTCTTCTCTGTGTTGAATTTTGTGGAATCCTCATTAATAAGACCTAGAAAAATGGTGTCTGTATTGATAGTAGGTGTATTCCTTGAGAGGATTGAAATATGTATTACTTTGCAGTTTTCGTGTATGATTTTAGTGAATCTAGACACACTTGGAGGAATGCCATTCATTCTGAAGCAAACTTTTTTTTTTCTTACATAAAAACCTGCGGGCCATCCTTCCCCACTTAAGGATACAATGGCCTATTCTTAGTTTGAGATGCACTTGATCCCCGCGGGGCATGCTCAGGTGAGAGCATGTCTGCCCGCAGTTTGCCAAACATTGCATGGGAAAGAAAGAAAGGTTTTCAGACTATTAAAGATACAGTTATGTGAATATAACTCAAATGAAATGACAAAAGAAGTAGCATGATGTGAAGCTTGCACCCAGAACAAGACAAGCGGCCAATCTCTTGTAGCCAAAAACAGGCACCTGGCTTTGACTGCGGCCTAAAAACAAGCGCGTGCTACCCAGTTGCGTGACATGTCTGCACCTGTGGTCAATGAATACACTCATGCTTTTTAACTCAAGCCAGGCGATGTACCTTCAGTTTTTCAACAGTCTGAGGTCATCCAAACTAAGCCTGCTAGCTGGGATGTAAGCCCAGCCCATGGGGTTTGCGAAATTCAATCCAACGACCAAGCTGTCACCTTGTATATCAGACTGGAAATGAAGAAGTGCATAAAAGAACAAGCATTTACAATGCAATAGGTCTCGCATTAATTAAGTTTGAGCTATTGGCATTGCTAAACATTGCAACACCAATTGCCACGAAAGTCTATAAATTGTAGGCCAAAAAAATGTGTATTTATTTTTGTAGCAATGGTGGCATTCTGCGCTTTAAATGAATATGTTTAAAAGTAAAGTGCGCCATACTGCTATTGTTACAACAGTTAATTGTGGATGCGTTAACAATTGATGTGGGCACTGATGGCTGGTGGTGTGTGTGTCTGTAGAAATTGTGCACTGATGGCTGGTAGGGTGTGTGCCTGGTGGAAGTGTGCACTGTCGGCAGGTGGTGTGTGTGCCTGGTGGAAGCGTGCACTGATGGCTGATTGTGTGTGCCTGGTGAAAGCGTGCACTGATGGCAGGTAGTGTGTGTCTGATGAATGCGTGCACTGACGGCTGGTGGTGTGTATGTGTGCTTGGTGAAAGCGTGCACTGATGGCTGGTGGTGTGTGTGTGGCTTAAATAACGTGCAAAAAAATAATTTTGCTTAGTTTAGTGTGCTGCCCCACTTGTATTTTGGCTGTTTCTGTCATTGCATCCAGATATATGATACAACGAGTAGCAGAATACTGACAAGAAGTCGGGTCTATTGGCTTTGTCAATGGTTGTTAGTTGCATAAGATAAATAAGCATCAACGATGGCTTGGGCTACAGTATGCGGCAGGGTTGGGTATAAAAAAAAGAAAAGAAAAGAAAAGAAAAGAGGCCAAATTATGCGGTATAATGCAGCATATTTGGGTGCATGGGGGGTCTAAACAGGCGTAAGCTGCGGAAAGATAGTGGGAACACAAGTCAGTTGGGGGACATTACCTGGCCTGTAGTCACATCACACGGCTGATGTACACCCATCCAATACCTGGCCTCTCTGAAGAGAGCACACATCGATGGTCAGCTATGTGCGAGTGTGTGAAGGGTTGCGCAGCGCTGAAGGAGGTTACAATGGGTTGAGAGGGGGTGAAGGATGAAATAACTTGCAATACCACCTACCATCGTCCTGCCCTAACAGCCCCACATAACGCTTTAATTTGCTAAAATGTGAGGAACAGTACAGCAGCAAAAAGTGGATTGAAAAGATAACGCCAGCAGCGTGGGTAATGTAATAAACGGAGTGGCTTAAATAACGTGCATTTTTTTTTAAATCGTGCTTAGTTTAGTGTGCTGCCCCACTTGTATTTTGGCTGTTTCTGTCATTGCATCCAGATATATGATACAACGAGTAGCAGCATACTGACAATAAGTCAGGTCTATTGGCTTTGTCAATGGTTGTTAGTTGCATAAGATAAATAAGCAGCAACGATGGCTTGGGCTATGGTATGTGGCAGGGTTGGTAAAAAAATAAAAATTAAAAGAAAAGAAGCCAAATTATGCGGTGTAATTCAGCACATTTGAGTGCATGGGGGACTAAACAGGCGCAAGCTGCGGAAAAGTAGTGGGAACACAAGTCACTTGGGGGACATTACCTGGCCTGTAGTCACATCACATGGCTGATGTACGACCATCCGATTTCTGGCCTCTTTGAAGAGAGCACGCCACGATGGTCAGCTATGTGCGAGTGTGTGAAGGGGTGCACAGCGCGGAAGGAGGTTACAATGGTTTGAGAGGGGGTGAAGGGTGAAATAACTTGCAATACCACCTACCATCGTCCAGCCTAAAACAGCCTCACATGACGCCTTACTTTGCTAAAATGTGAGGGTCAGTACAGCAGCAAAAGTGGATTGAAAGGATAACGCCAGCAGCGCAGGTAATGTAATAAAGGGAGTGGCCTAAATAACGCGCAAAAAAAAAAAATCGTGCTTAGCTTAGTGTGCTGCCCCACTTGTATTTTGGCTGTTTCTGTCATTGCATCCAGATATATGATACAACGAGCAGCAGCATACTGACAATAAGTCGGGTCTATTGGCTTTGTCAATGGTTGTTAGATGCATAAGATAAATAAGCAGCAACGATGGCTTGGGCTACAGTATGCAGCAGGGTTGGGTATAAAAAAAGAAAAGAAAAGAGGCCAAACTATCCGGTATAATGCAGCACATTTGGGTGCATGGGGGACTAAACAGGCGCAAGCTGTGGAAAGATAGTGGGAACACAAGTCAGTTGGGGGAAATTACCTGGCCTGTAGTCACGTCACACGGCTGATGTATGCCCATCCAATACCTGGCCTCTCTGAAGAGAGCACGCAGCCATGGTCAGCTATGTGCGAGTGTGTGAAGGGTTGTGCAGCGCTGAAGGAGGTTACAATGGGTTGAGAGGGGGTGAAGGGTAAAATAACTTGCAATACCACGTACCTTCGTCCTGCCCTAACAGCCCCACATAACGCCTTAATTTGCTAAATTGTGAGGAACAGTACAGCAACAAAAAGTGGATTGAAAGGATAACGCCAGCAGCGTGGGTAATGTAATAAAGGGAGTGGCTTAAATAACGTGCACTTTGTTTTAAAAAATCGTGCTTAGTTTAGTGTGCTGCCCCACTTGTATTTTGGCTGTTTCTGTCATTGCATCCAGATATATGATACAACGAGTGGCAGCAGACTGACAATAAGTCGGGTCTATTGGCTTTGTCAGTGGTTGTTAGTTGCATAAGATAAATAAGCAGCAACGATGGCTTGAGCTATAGTATGCGGCAGGGTTGGGTATAAAAAAAAAGAGGCCAAATTATGCAGTATAATGGGGTGCACAGCGCTGAAGGAGGTTACAATGGGTTGAGAGGGGGTGAAGGGTGAAATAACTTGCAATACCACCTACCATAGTCCTGCCCTAACAGCCCCACATAACGCCTTCATTTGCTAAAATGTGAGGGACAGTACAGCAGCAAAAAGTGGTTTGAAAGGATAACGCCAGCAGTGTGGGTAAGGTAATAAAGGGAATGGCTTAAATAACGTGCAAAAAAATGTATTTGTGCTTAGCTTAGTGTGCTGCCCCACTTGTATTTTGGCTGTTTCTGTCATTGCATCCAGATATATGATACAACGAGTAGCAGCATACTGACAATAAGTCGGGTCTATTGGCTTTGTCAATCGTTGTTAGTTGCATAAGAAAAATAAGCAGCAACGATGGCTTAGGCTATAGTATGTGGCAGGGTTGGGTATAAAAAATAAAATAAAAAAAAGAGGCCAAATTATGCGGTATAATGCAGCACATTTGGGTGCATGGGGGACTAAACAGGTGCAAGTTGCGGAAAGATAGTGGGAACACAAGTCACTTGGGGGACATTACCTGGGCTGTAGTCACATCACACGGCTGATGTACGCCCATCCAATACCTGGCCTCTCTGAAGAGAGCACGCAGCGATGGTCAGCTATGTGCGGGTGTGTGAAGGGGTGCACAGCGCTGAAGGTTACAATTGGTTGAGAGTGGGTGAATGGTGAAATAACTTGCAATACCACCTACCATAGTCCTGCCCTAACAGCCCCATATAACGCCTTCATTTGCTAAAATGTGAGGGTCAGTACAGCAGCAAAAAGTGGATTGAAAGGATAACGCCAGCAGCGTGGGTAATGTGATAAAGGGAGTGGCTTAAATAACGTGCAAACAAAACAAGCAATTAGTGAAGTCCAGCACAGGAAAGTTATTGTTATAACACTGTTTGCACTAACCTTGCCCTGTGAGGAGCCTTTTGACTGGAACTCTGCTTGCTGTTCTTCTCCCTTCGGCTGTACTTCGCGGACCTTGAGCAGCGGGAGCCTGCACTGGACCTGGGGTTGTGGCGCTGAGGTCGGCTGAGGCGAGGGTTGGAATTGCAACAGGGCTGCGAGCAGTGCCGCAGGGACTCCATCTCCCAGGAGTCCCTGCCCGACTAACCTGCAGCACCTGGTCCGCTCTCCCTGCTTGCCCCGCCCCTGACCGTCTCCCACCCTATTTAGTAGACTCAGCGAACCGCTGCGCGGGAGCATCCCGAGAGAAGCCCGGGACAAGGGCGAGACCGTCTGGGGCCGTCCGGGGCTGTCCAGGGCTGGGCTGGGCCATCCCCCTGAAAACTTTGGCTGTGGTAGCACGGACAGTTAGCCAATTCTTGTACACTGTTGACTGCTTTTTAGCTAGGAAGTTGTTTCGCCGGGCACAGTGTATATATTTCTTACTGGTTGTTTATGCTAATGTCTACTCGCTCAGGGAAGAGTTTGAGAGGGGGTAGGGGGGAGGCCCTGGTTGTGTTATTGGCACAATGGACCAGTTTATCACCCGAGTTGTCACAGTTATCGAGAAGGAAATCGCCATGACAGAGCGGCGTCTTTCTCGAGAACATCTTTCAAATAAGCGGTCGTCATTGGGTCCATTGGCGTTAGTTCCCTCTCCAGTACGTGAAACCGATCCCTTGGTGAATGCTTCTCCCCTTTTAGATCATCCACGGGTTGCTGCTTTAAGGGTCAGTTTAGATAGGCTGGAGAGTATGGCAGTCATAGCCCCACTTAACGAAGATAACGCTTGGGATTTACGGTCCAGTGAGACCTCCGTCCCTTTGCTCCCTCCTAACATTTCTTCTAGCCATGGGGATTCCCTTCCTCCACCAGTGTTGGTACCCCCGGTAGTAAATAGATCAGTCCATATTAAAAGGAAAAGAACTGCTAGCCCGCGCAAAGGTAGCCTTTCTAAACCCTATAAGAAACCTAGGAGACTTGGTACCAGGGTGGGCGGGATCCATAAGGGCGCGGGGTTGGGTGTAAGTTGCCCCCAGGGGGACACGGGGGGAGAGCCCTCTGGTGCTATAGCAGAGAAGTCATGTGTTGATCTGACGACTGACTCTGCCGAAGTCCCACTCCATGAAACCCCCTCGATTGCCCAATTAGAGAAAATGATGAAATCATTGTTGATCCCGGTCTTAGATAGACTTAAAGGGCTGGCAGAGCGGTTGGATAGGTTTGAGCAAGTGACCCTGCAAATTTTGTTTTCCATAAAATCCCTCATTAAGTTACCCTCTAGAATTAGGAAGGACGGACCAGGGGGGGAAACTGTTGCCCGGGCGACCCCTATATCCCCACAGGGCCCACCTATTACATCTGGAACGGCAAATGGGGTGGTAGTGGTAAATGCCCCCGCTATACACGCTGTGGCTTCCTTTGGGGGCGTCCGGAACCCAGGGTTGGCCGCAATGAATGTTACAGAACTTCCAAATACACCAAAGGCTAGTACTGTCCCTGTTAAGAAGTCTGTGCGGTCCGACGTTTCTGGTAGAAATGGTTCTGCCAAACCAAGAAACTCTGGCAATAGCAAAGGCCCCGAGCTAGCTCAACCAAGAAGAATTAGTTCCAATCATCCACCAGCTATCCAGCTTGACGCGCTCCCTCTCAAAGAGGCCCCTAGAATACCACCCGTGAATCTACCACCAGATTGCCAGCCTTATGTTGCCATCCTTACTAATGTGCCATCCTTGAAGGCTGACCAGCAAGAATCCTACCAAGCGCTTAAAAATAAAACCTTGCACTGGTTAAGGACAAATAGACCTCTCCCTAGGGAACTAGACGGCCTGATCCTAGGCGTCAGAAGAGTAGGGTGGGTAGGCTACGGGCATAAGCATTTTGAGGGAGACTGTGTGGTGGTAAATTGTAAGGATGTTAGGGTTGCCCAAACAATATGCAATCAGAATTTAGGGATTGGTGGTGCAGGTGTTGGTGTAGTTGACTTGACCTACTTCTACCCAAGACCCGTAGGAAACCAATACGGTACTTATTTGGGTGGGGGGTGGAGGCACAATTTTACCTCTCCCGAGAATCATTACATCCCTTTGCCATATCAGCCAGTTGCATGGTCAGGGCCATATGGGAGGACGCCAGGATATTGAAACGATATTTGTTCTGGGGTGGCTCCGTTGCTTCCGAGTCCGGGATTTGTGTTTGAGTCTCATGTCCTAGGCCCAAGTAATGCTAATCCACCATTTTTACGAGTTGCATGTAGCCCACTAGATCAGGATCCCAACCTGGTTGTCGGGACTCAACAAGGAGATAGTGCACCATGGACAACCCCTGAGAGGGAGGGGGTATCCAGCTTTGAACCCCGCAGGGAACCTGCTGTGGCGGATCCAGACCTAAGGATTCTCAGCTGGAATGTTGCGGGTATCTCTAGGAAGCTGGCTTTACCCGACTGGAACGCCCTTGTGGAAGGCTATTCTATTTGCATCTTCCAAGAAACTTGGAGTAGGGAGCCTTGTCACAAGGTAGGCTATTCATCCTTTTTTGTACCAGCAGTGTCCCCCCTTTCGGGAAAAGGCCGCCCCTCAGGAGGCCTCCTCATATGGGTCGCTAGTATATCAATTAAGGGACCTCGGAGAGGGCTGATCTTGGACATTATTAATATTTACTCCAGGGGCACGAAGGGAGGTTCGCAATCACCTATAGTATCAGGGTTGGAATCCTTGCTTAGGCAGTGTCCCAATAGATCTCATGTCCTCGTCGCAGGGGGACCTACACTGCACGTTTGAGCCCCTTGGGTTGGAGGACACTTTGGGAACCGCCGATGAAGACATTAGAAGAGGGATACCAGCCCTAACTATACCTCCCATCAGGAGGTGGTCTCAAGTGGTGGTCCAAATCAATTCCCTAATCATGGAATTTGGCCTAAGGGCTGTCAATGGAAGGATGACGCCAGATCCCTCTGGAGCCCATACTTACAACAGGGCTAACCACACGTCAAGGATAGACTACATTCTCCTTGACTTAAAGCTTTGGAGCATCATGCAGGATATGGAGGTCCTTCCATCAGTCGAGAGTGATCACAACCTCCTCTCTCTTGTCCTCCTTCCCCTGTGGATTGGGGACCAGGGGGTGCATACGCCCCGCATAGCATCTATCCCCCATGAAGTACATCCCTCCAACTGCGGTGGACGCTTGAAGTGGAGCAACCTTATTATAGACTAAGAGAAAGTGTTAGCTATTGGGGCTCTTTTAGATACAGCCCAGTCTAAATTGGACTCGCTGATTCCTTTGTCTGGGGAAGTCACTGTGCTCTTTTGTGATACAACCAAGGCTTTGAGTGACCTTTTCATTCTCCCAAGCAAGGCCTCCCGAGCTGGTAAGAGTAAGAAGCCGTCCAAACCGCCGGGCTGGTTTACTAAAAAATGCAGGGGGAAGAAAAACGCCCTGATAGGTGCTGTCAAAAGTAAATCCCAGGCTGCAATCAGGCTGGCTAGGAAAGAGTACACCCAGACAACTATTGCAGCAAAGAGAGAATGGGAGGATGGGTTCTGGGCGGATCTCATGGAAGCAAGTGCGGGCAGGGATGCCAGAGGTTTCTGGAACCTTATAAGATCTAGGGATAGGCCAGTCAGCACCCTGATGACATGTAAAATCCCAGCCCAGAACTGGTTCAACCATTTCTTGTCCCTCTATACCCCTATTGAGGTGGCTTCCCACACCACCTTTTCCCTAGCTGACTGTATAGGGGATACTGGGGGTGCTCCCTTCACTGCTAGAGAGGTGGAAGGTGTAATTGAATCATTGGTGCCCCTAAAAGCAGCTGGGCCTGATGGGATACCAGGTGACCTGCTACGCGCAAAGCCCAAAGAGAGAGGGAAGCTGGTTTCGTCATTGCTCAACGCTATCAATAGCGCTGCCCCTGTACCTGAATCCTGGAAGGGGGCGGAGGTTGTCCCGATATTCAAAAAGGGGTGTCGGGACAACCCCGCCAACTACAGGCCCATAAGTCTCATCGACTCATCACAAAAAGTGGCAGGGAAGGTGATCTTGGGGGTGGGGGGGGGCTTCAGTGGGTGGACCACAATAACATCTTGTCGTACTTCCAAGCTGGATTTCGCTCTGGAACCGGGACCATTGAACAGGCCTTTAGACTGGCTCTCTTGTATTGGAAGGTGGTGGTGCTGGGCAAAGGCAGACTGTATTTGGCCTTTATAGACCTTAAGCCTGCCTTTGAAATGGTACCAAGGGAGGAGTTGTGGAAGGTCTTGCTAGAACTGGGGCTGCCTCCGTACATCCTTGTGAAACTACACGCCGGGAATTTTGCGCAGGTGCGATGGGGCACGAATGGTGAAAAAACTGACAGGATCCCTGTGGGAAGGGGCGTCCGCCAGGGATGTGTGCTAGCTCCCACTCTGTTCTCTCTCTACGTGAACGGAGTGGTTGATCATCTGTTAAGAAATCCCTCGAATGCTCCGTCCCTGGCGGGTAAACGGATCCCAACATTGCTCTTTGCAGATGATACCCTTCCTATCTCAAAGACCCCCATGGGCCTCCAGAGTCTCCTGAATAGCTTTCAGGAGTTCTGCTCATTAAGGGGATTGGCAATCAATACTGATAAAACTAAGTATTTGATTATGAATCCTGGGCGTCCCCCGGCTCTGAATTTTGTCCAATTGGAGAGGGTATCTGAGTTTGATTATCTGGGCATTCGCCTTAACGATGCATTGAGCTGGAACCCGCATATCCAAAAATGCTCCTTAGCCACAAAAGGGTGGGTGGTGTACTACTTAAGAAGCAACGCTCCTCCACAAGCAAACCTATCGCCCCAGTTGTGGAGATATACAAAGCTAGAGGGGTTAGTGCTGCCTTGTACGGGGCGGAGTTGTGGGGCACTTGCAACCTGGACGCATTAGCAAAATCGGAGAGCAAATTTCTGAAAGATCTGATGGCTCTCCCGCTGAGTACACCTACAGTACCCGTGCTTTTGGACCTAGGTTGCAGGTCGATTAAGGACCAAGCCCAAATCCGCCCCTTGCTTCTTTGGGCTCGGTTGTGGCGGGTGCCCGAATTAGCTTCCTATGCAGAGGCGCTATCAGAGGTCATGGCAACGGAAGGCTGGTCCAGGATTAAATGATTGAGGGATGTAAAATGGCTAATAGTGGAGTTTGGCCTTGGTGATGCGTGGGCATCGAGAACTGCCCCACCCAAAGCCATGATAAAGAAATTGTATTGGAATTGGGTCTCTTCCAAACTATCTAGAGATCGACGTCATTGTAATTCCACTGTAGCCTTTGTGAGGATTAAAGATGTGGTGGCTTATGAACCATATCTAGATATGATCTCCATCCCTTATGACCGGGCCCTGTATTTTAAGTTTAGAGTGGGGACCCTACCTGTAGGTGAACTGATTGCCCGATGGAAATCCTCTCACCAGTCCTCCTCCTTTTGTGCGCGTTGTCCCACTCGAGTAAAGTCGGTAGCCCATATTCTTTTCGAATGTCCGGATTACTGTGCACCTAGGAGGCGCTGGCTCAAACTCTTAAGTAGACTTTTAGGCATCCGCCAGCACACAGTGGCGCTACGCATTTTAATGTCTGACACATCCGCTTTGGTTGTTTGCGGTGTTTCAAAATTTTTAAAGTGGTCATGGTTGATCCGTGCAAGAAGGCTGTCCTTGTTAATTTAATTCTTGTTTTAACTGTTTTAACACTTTACTCCCTTTTCTCCTTTTCTGTGTAATTAAGAAATGATTGTTGTAAATGTTGTATTTTATAATTGTTGAACAAGCTTTTATGATATTTTTATATCGAAATAAAGCCTATCAATCAATCAATCGATATAAGTAGCAGCACAGAAATTTAGAAACCGGGGAAAACTTCATGCATTTAAGCACACTGTGAACTGAGCAGGGGTCCGGGTTCAAGCAGAGTATTATAGAATCTGAGCGCTGGACACTCACCGAAAAGAACATGTATTAGAGAAATGCGGTGAGGGGTGACCACATGAGCGAACGAAAGGCAATAACAGGGGCTGTGTAGAAGCAGGTAGGGAGAAAACAACAAACGATGCGCGCTCTGAACTGGGGGGGGCCATTAAAGGAAGGGGGCGGAGAGGAGCCTGTGAGAACTCACGCTGAAAGTTCAAAGAAAAGAGGAGATCAAAGGAAGGGTGGGAGGGACATAGGTGAGCGATCATATGGGGGTGAGGGGGTGTGCAGCCTGGTGAGTTGAATACGTGTGGCAGTAGAGGCGGAGTGCGGCGCACGCGCACCAAGTGTCTGGTGGAAAATCCAAGCTGTGCACAATGCGCGTGGTTATGCTCACATGCACTGTACCCAATCCGCATTTTAGGAGCACTTTTCAAAGCCCTTACTTTATATCCCGCAAGCATTGCTAACGGAATGGCTCAGCGAGACCTAAAAAAAAACGAAAGCAACAGGCCTGCTTCATCTTTGTATCTATGTACAAAGATCTGGAACGACAACCCCATATCCATCAGGACTGCCCGAATCGTGCTCTAATTTAGGAAAGAACTAAAGACACCCCTCTTTATAGAATACTACATTGCTGTGCAGTATCAGCCCGCTTCCAATGCAGGAATCCTCTGCCTCTCCAATCAATCTTTGACTCTTTCTTAGCTATGACCTAGGAACGCGTCACTTTCCTTTGGCTAGGTGTGCTGTTCTGATGCCACTTGCTTTCACACATACTTTGAGATACAGTAAGTAAATCCCTTTCTCTCTATATGCTTTCTTACTGAGCTGTCAACTGAGTGTATCTAGAAATGGTTCACCCACATAGGCTCAGAAGACTCATTCATCTATCCAATGCTTCATGGGAAAGGCTTGGAAGACTTATTCATCTATCCCATGCTTCATGGGAAAGGCTTGGAAGACTTATTCATCTATCCCATGCTTCATGGGAAAGGCTCAGAAGACTCATTCATCTATCCCATGCTTCATAGGAAAGGCTCGGAAGACTCATTCATCTATCCCATGCTTCATGGGAAATGCTCGGAAGACTCATTCATCTATCCCATGCTTCATAGGAAAGGCTCGGAAGACTCATTCATCTATCCCATGCTTCATAGGAAAGGCTTGGAAGACTCATTCATCTATCCCATGCTTCATGGGAAAGACTCAGAAGGATCATTCATCTAGCCCATGCTTCATGGGAAAAGCTCGGAAGACTCATTCATCTATCCCATGCTTCATGGAAAGGCTCGGAAGACTCATTCATCTATCCCATGCTTCATGGGAAAGGCTCGGAAGACTCATTCATCTAGCCCATGCTTCATGGGAAAGGCTCGGAATACTCATTCATCTAGCCCATGCTTCATGGGAAAGGCTCGGAAGACTCATTCATCTAGCCCATGCTTCATGGGAACTTGGACAGCTTGACTCAGCATGTGCATGATTTTACTCTTCCAAGAAATATGTAATATTGTTTATTCGGTGAGAAAGAAGAGGCAAAGATCTCATATATTAGACTGAATGCTAAACTTTCTTATAAGTGGCAACAATCTACGGTCTAGTGGGAAATAAATCACTATCCTAGGCTTCTAGTATGATACTCTCCTGCTTACTTGGCCCAATTTATGTCGAGACTTCCTATATCAAAAGTTAGAAAGCTTGGGCCTCGTTTATGAGGCTGTGCGTCACTTTTACGCTGCCAGTGCGTCACTTTTTGTGACGCACCAGTGGCGTAAAAAATGCGCCTTGTTGTGCCATATTTACAAAGTGACGCATCTAGGTAGATGCGTCACTTTGTAAACCCCTGCGCCACATTATACCTGCGCCAAGTATAATGTATGCAAGGGTGGCGTATTGACGCAAGGAAGGGTCGTAGAAGTGACGCAGTGAAATCTATGAGATTTCACTCCGCCACTTTTAGGACACCGTTGCGTCAAAATCTTGCGCCTGCCTCACAGCAGGCGTAAGACTGACGCAGGCCCTTTCACATGGGGCTTGCACAAATGAAGATACAAAATATGTGCAGGGTAATACCGAACTGCTTTCGTTTCCTTTTTCTTTTTCATGTCTTTATTTATATTATTTTCTCATTCCAATGTGCAGAGTAACCAGTAGAGCAGCCAACACTTGTTTCGCCCCTTGTAGCTCACAGGCTTGGAACTTTTTCAAGGATATTATAGAAGGGATACTTTGTACGGTCTGTTTTACCAAGGTATGTTAACTCGCTAGTAAAGGCTGTGTCCTTAAAAAAAGTATATAGAGGTAGAGTTATAAGAAAAGTCCGAGGTCTTCTGAGAAAACCGCGTTGTTAACAAAAGTTGAGAGGTCACAGAGACCTGAAATAGTGATTCGATATATTAAAAAATACAGGTCTCCGGTGATGGGAACAGCACGCGTTGTTAAACAAAAGTTCGTAGAGATCACGGAAATTGTAATAGTGCAGTCTTGATTGGGTCACTGCCACCCAAAAAACGAAGCTTTGGCTAATGATCCAAAAGAAGTCAACTTCTGGGCTCCTGCACCAGAATTTGCACGTGCCAGTATTTATTGCTCATTTTTCCATGGTAAATTTCAGCAGGTTTGACTTCCATAAATTTACCTGGGGGGAAATTGGGGCTCTATTGCTGAATATCGACCCCAGAATATCGTAGTATAAGAATATTGAGGACAGACTATCGAGGGACAAAATATTGAAAAGTAAGAGCGTATGCGGAAGTATAGATTTACTGTTCCTAACTCCACATCTACATACCCTTATAGATATCTGTATCTCATAGGTACATATATTTGGAGGTAGGTATAGAAAATCTAGACTTGCGTACCTGTTAATATTTAATTTTTTTTAAACATATTTTGAACTCAATATTTTTTCCAATCGAGTGCAAACCAAAATGGGAAGGAAACAGTAATTACTGACCATTGAAAAATTATCAGAAATTACCGAGCCACACATAATGGAGGCCTACGTGATGTTTTCATGTTTACTTACCTCTAGGATGACAATGTAAAAAATCATATTATAACCATATTTGAGCAATTCATTTGGAAGACTCTGCCCACTCCCTCGCACCATGTTAGAGATTATTAGTTTAATTTGCTGGTAGACATGGTGGAATTATTATTTAGAGAAGTGCCATGGGGTTCAATTGATCCATCATAACAGGTTCCTTCAGAGCCATTTCGGGAGTACATGGACCAACCACTCATTTTAGAAGGAGGACTTCATCCACTGCGACGAAGGTCAAGGGAGGCTCGTTGATGTTCATTTAATGGTGCTTTTGAAGACTTGTGGTCCCTCCATAAGTTTCCGGCACTGCACTGTGACACCTCCTTGCTTGTGCTCGACCACTGCTGCTCTCAGGTGCAAACAATGTAGGCAATTGAATACACTGGCAACACTGAAAAGTGGGTGTTGCGAACCTGCCCTTGCCAATGGCCCATGAACGGTTTTGCTTTGTAGCTCTTAACTTTGGATAGCACTGACTGTCATCTCTCAAGGAGATGGGATGTGATGCTTTTGTGCTTTGATGCTGCCACCTCTGATGGAGATGGGATGTGATGCTTTTGTGCGTTGATGCTGCCACCTCTGATGGAGATGGGATGTGATGCTTTTGTGCGTTGATGCTGCCACCTCTGATGGAGATGGAATGTGATGCTTTTGTGCTTTGATGCTGCCACCTCTGATGGAGATGGGGTGTGATGCATCTGTGCCTTGATGCTGCCACCTCTGATGGAGATGAGATGTAATGCCTTTGTGCTTTGGTGCTGCCACCTCTTATGGAGATGGGATGTGATGCATTAATGCTTTGATGCTGCCACCTCTTATAGAGATGGGATGTGATGCATTAATGCTTTGATGCTGCCACCTCTGATGGAGATGAGATGTAATGCCTTTGTGCTTTGGTGCTGCCACCTCCTATGGAGATGGGATGTGATGCATTAATGCTTTGATGCTGCCACCTCTTATAGAGATGGGATGTGATGCATTAATGCTTTGATGCTGCCACCTCTTATAGAGATGGGATGTGATGCATTAATGCTTTGATGCTGCCACCTCTTATGGAGATGGGATGTGATGCATTAATGCTTTGATGCTGCCACCTCTTATAGAGATGGGATGTGATGCATTAATGCTTGGATGCTGCCACCTCTTATAGAGATGGGATGTGATGCATTAATGCTTTGATGCTGCCACCTCTTATGGAGATGGGATGTGATGCATTAATGCTTTGATGCTGCCACCTCTTATAGAGATGGGATGTGATGCTTTTGTGCTTTGATGCTGCCACCTCTGATGGAGATGGGATGTGATGCTTTTGTGCGTTGATGCTGCCACCTCTGATGGAGATGGGATGTGATGCTTTTGTGCGTTGATGCTGCCACCTCTGATGGAGATGAGATGTAATGCCTTTGTGCTTTGGTGCTGCCACCTCTTATGGAGATGGGATGTGATGCATTAATGCTTTGATGCTGCCACCTCTTATGGAGATGGGATGTGATGCATTAATGCTTTGATGCTGCCACCTCTTATAGAGATGGGATGTGATGCATTAATGCTTTGATGCTGCCACCTCTTATAGAGATGGGATGTGATGCATTAATGCTTTGATGCTGCCACCTCTTATGGAGATGGGATGTGATGCATTAATGCTTTGATGCTGCCACCTCTTATGGAGATGGGATGTGATGCTTTTGTGCTTTGATGCTGCCACCTCTGATGGAGATGGGATGTGATGCTTTTGTGCGTTGATGCTGCCACCTCTGATGGAGATGGGATGTGATGCCTTTATGCTTTGATGCTGCCACCTCTTATAGAGATGGGATGTGATGCATTAATGCTTTGATGCTGCCACCTCTTATAGAGATGGGATGTGATGCATTAATGCTTTGATGCTGCCACCTCTTATGGAGATGGGATGTGATGCTTTTGTGCGTTGATGCTGCCACCTCTGTTGGAGATGGGGTGTGATGCATCTGTGCCTTGATGCTGCCACCTCTGATGGAGATGAGATGTAATGCCTTTGTGCTTTGGTGCTGCCACCTCTTATAGAGATGGGATGTGATGCTTTTGTGCGTTGATGCTGCCTCCTCTATGGAGATGGGATGTGATGCCTTTATGCTTTGATGCTGCCACCTCTTATGGAGATGGGATGTGATGCATTAATGCTTTGATGCTGCCACCTCTTATGGAGATGGGATGTGATGCTTTTGTGCGTTGATGCTGCCTCCTCTATGGAGATGGGATGTGATGCCTTTATGCTTTGATGCTGCCACCTCTTATGGAGATGGGATGTGATGCTTTTATGCTTTGATGCTGCCACTTCTTATGGAGATGGAGATGGGACGTGATGCTTTGTTGATTTGATGCTGCCACCTCTTATGGAGATGGGATGTGTTGCTTCTGTGCTTTGATGCTGCCACCTCCTATGGCGATGGGATGTGATGCTTTGATGCTGCTTTTGTGCTTTGATGCTGCCTCCTCTATGGAGATGGGATGTGATGCCTTTATGCTTTGATGCTGCCACCTCTTATGGAGATGGGATGTGATGCATTAATGCCCCGGTTACTTACCGGTAATCTTCATTACTCCGAGTATAGTCTTCCTCGCCACATGATTAACATAGTGAGCTTTAGCTCCACAACAGAACCCTCCAAAGCAAAAAGAAAACACCTCCCACCCCCTCCCAACATGGCCGACCAGTCCCACCTGACCTCTATAAGAGGCGGACCGGCCCAACCAACAGCCTGATCTACCAAGCAAACAATGAAGCCGCTAGCCAGACAGGGAGGGGGGGAGGGAACTCATGTGGCGAGGAAGACTATACTCGGAGTAATGAAGATTACCGGTAAGTAACCGGGGCATTACCTCCTCGTTAGTCTTCCTCGCCACATGATTAACATAGTGAGCCAATACCCAAGCCAACAAGGCTTCATTGACCACCCTAAGAACAACACCACACGGTGATGCAGAGAAACCAACACAAGGTTGATGTAGAAGAAATGAAAAGAAAACAGGGATCATAGGAAACCTGAAATCAAGACCTCCAGGAAAAGAAGGCCAACCAGGAGTCGCAGCTCCAGCACTCAGAACGGCCCCAGCGAAGTCCCCCCGGGACTGCTAGAGACCCACGTACAAGGCGGGGGACGACCACGCCGAAGCCTGATAAAACTCCACAGAGGAGACACCCATGAAGGGGGCCCAGGGAACAGAGCCACACCCCGCGGACCGACCCTGGACCCCCGCCGGACCCACCGAACCCAGCGAAGCCCAGGTAAGGGGGACAGCCCGTGTAAGCCAGCGAACCAAGCTGGGAAGAGAGTGTCCGCGGCCCGAACGAACCGGACCAAAAAGACACCAACAGGCCGACCCACCGGGAAAGGGAAGACGTGCGGCTAAGAGAAACCACAAACCGCTCACCGGACAACCAGCAGGGACAAGAGAGGAACCTTGTCGGCAGGGAAAAGGTGGTGAAGACACCCCCCGAGCCCGGGACACCAGGGAAGGAACCCCGGGAAGGAAAAAGGGGGACATGCCGGAGGAACAAACGGTCCGGCAACACCCGCAAGAAGGGAGGGGAGTGGAGGCAGGACCCCCGCATGCCCCTCCGCCCAGCAGACACCACTGCCACCAGGCATAAAACCACCTAAAAGGTGAGGAACCGCAAAGCCACCGAGGCCAGGGGCACAAAGGGCGGACCCTGAAGAGCACGTAGAACGAGAGAGAGAACTCAAGGGGGAGACAGGCAGAGCGTCCGACGGCGACGGAGAAAACACACTCCGGAGCCAATCGATCCACCAAGGAAACCAGGCCGCCGAACACCGGACTGCGGAAGGCCCGCAAGGCAGCCCCTCGGGCCGGGAAGAAGGGGCCACGCCCAAGGAAAACCCATTCGCCAGGAAACCCAAGACCCGCAAGGGGTCCACGGAGGCGCGGGCAGCACCAAGCCGACCGCACCAACGCGAGAAGGAAGCCCAGAGCCAGGTACAGGCAGCGAAAGAGGAAAACCTGCGGGAGCCCAGCCCCCTGAAGAACAACACAGCCCTGGTAAACCCAGGCAAACATGACACCCATCGGGCAGCCCAGCCACCCGACGGGCGTAACATGCATCACAGAGTCATGCAAGCACACACAGGCGCATAAAAGCATAACGGAGCGCAGGACCCCAAAAGCCCACACAGTGGCCCGGGCCCCTCTG
This sequence comes from Lissotriton vulgaris, assembly GCF_964263255.1. Lineage (NCBI taxonomy): Eukaryota > Metazoa > Chordata > Amphibia > Caudata > Salamandridae > Lissotriton > Lissotriton vulgaris. The sequence continues at coordinate 821,897,516 of NC_141697.1, read as the reverse complement.
TAACGACCTGGGGATACACAGGGATGCCCAAACACCCCATATCCCCTGCCGCCCCCCCCCCCCTGTAAACCACTGGCACGCTATAGCAGCACCTAACCGGCCCCACAGGACCGGGGGAAGGAAGAGGGGGGGGGATTCATAGGCATAAGGTACCAGGGACCGCTAGAGCAGGTCCTCCACCCTAAAACCCAAGGACCAGCTCACGCCGGCCCATCTTACCTGAACAGCGCCTCTGGAGAGAATCGCGCAGAACAAAAAAAACAGGCTGTTGGTTGGGCCGGTCCGCCTCTTATAGAGGTCAGGTGTGACTGGTCGGCCATGTTGGGAGGGGGTGGGAGGTGTTTTGTTTTTGCTTTGGAGGGTTCTGTTGTGGAGCTAAAGCTCACTATGTTAATCATGTGGCGAGGAAGACTAACGAGGAGGTAATGCTTTGATGCTGCCACCTCTTATGGAGATGGGATGTGATGCTTTTGTGCTTTGATGCTGCCACCTCTTATGGAGATGGGATGTGATGCATTAATGCTTTGATGCTGCCACCTCTTATGGAGATGGGATGTGATGCTTTTGTGCGTTGATGCTGCCTCCTCTATGGAGATGGGATGTGATGCCTTTATGCTTTGATGCTGCCACCTCTTATGGAGATGGGATGTGATGCATTAATGCTTTGATGCTGCCACCTCTTATGGAGATGGGATGTGATGCATTAATGCTTTGATGCTGCCACCTCTTATGGAGATGGGATGTGATGCTTTTGTGCGTTGATGCTGCCTCCTCTATGGAGATGGGATGTGATGCCTTTATGCTTTGATGCTGCCACCTCTTATGGAGATGGGATGTGATGCTTTTATGCTTTGATGCTGCCACTTCTTATGGAGATGGAGATGGGACGTGATGCTTTGTTGATTTGATGCTGCCACCTCCTATGGCGATGGGATGTGATGCTTTGATGCTGCTTTTGTGCTTTGATGCTGCCACCTCTGATGGAGATGGGATGTGATGCTTTTGTGCGTTTATGCTGCCACCTCCTAAGAAGATGGGATGTGATGCTTTTGTGCTTTGACGCTGATTACTACACCTGCGGGGAAAAGACGCCTGAACCATAAGTGATTAGGAATCTTTTATTGATTTGTAAAAAAACAAAAGTTTAACATGTAACTAGTACCACTCAATGTTTTTTAAAAATGTTTTATCACTGTGTATCGTTACTACATTCAATGAATGACCCCTTTATATGTGGCAAACATAAAAGTGATTTACGAAAGTAAAATTATTTTCACGTATCTATGTGTTCTATTGCTTTTTAGCTTTTGTAAAGTAAAGTAGGGAGCCCACTTCAGAGAGATACAATTTAACATGATCATACATATATACTGCAGTGCGCCACTTTTTGTGATGTATCGCAAATAAATGTTTTCCCTTGTATCAGCTCGATAACGTCAAAATATTAAGAAAACTTTGAGTCCATAGCTTTTGAGCAATCTACCCATTCTTTAATTTATGTTTTTTCTTACATGGTAGGCATGTCCCTTTAAAGCAAACACAAGGAGATGATGGACAGAGCACTGAAAACTTTTAAGACACTCACCCCCAGTCACAGATCTGGGTTGAATCCATCATCGTTCTTTAGCTCATTTCGCCACCCCAGTTCAGACCCAGCCATATGCAAATCAGTCTTGACTCTGCCCCTCATGAGAACAAACCAGCCCGAACTGCCAAGCCAGGTCTTCCCTGGACTGGGAACAAACATCCTAGGACTGGTTTCGGGTAACATCGCTCATCAGCCACGCTAGCTTGAATCCATTGGCAAAGTGAGGCATGTACCTTCATTCATCACTAGCAGCCCGTCCCGACGTTGTCCGGGTATGAATTGCTGCCGGCCAGTAGTATAATGTTTTGTAGGATTTCGTTTTGATAGCATTTCTTATCTGTGACAGGCCTGTGAAACGCTCCGATTCACAGTGCACTGCTGATGCACTTAAGAGTGCGCATTCAGTAGTGTGTGAACCTGAGTTTCCCTACTTTATTTTTCCTTGCAATATTATATAGCGCGAACTCGACAACATGGCATGAGCACAATTTACATTACAGAAGAACACATTCATTTGTGGTAGGCACGGGGAGACAAAGCGATTTGCCTGGAATCACAGGATGTTGAACTGATGCCGAGATTCGAACATAGCTCCCCAGCTCTAAAGTTCGCAATTCTAGAACTTGTGGCGGGAGGTGTGTCTAAAAGTGTAATGGGTGGTGAAAAAATATGAGTATGTTCCTGGAGATGTGGGCCGCCGTGCCACCAATGTACTTACCGGGGGAGGGTAAACTTTCTTTCCGCATACCATCACTCCGCATACTTTCATTACGAAAGTACCATGACTTCGCAATGCCATTATAACGCATGGCATTACATATTATATGCTTTTACCACGCATACATGTACAACGAAATTCGTTGTAAATGCATGAATGGTAAAAGCATGTTTTTTTAATGTTTGGATATGGTAAGTATGGGTATAGGGGCATATGTTTTGGTGTACTGAGGTCTATGTTTTGGGGTGTTTGGGTATTTTTTTTAGGGTTCAGATATAGTTTTGGGTTATGGGGTACAGGGGTAGTTTTAGGGAATGGTATGGGTTTTGGGGTACAGGGGTATTTTTAGGGTTCAGGGCTAGGTTTGGGTTTTGTGTTATAGGGTATTTTTAGGGTTCAGGGGTAGGTTTGGGTTTTGGGGTACAGGGGTATTTTAAGGGTTCAGGGCTAGGTTTGGGTTTTGGGGTACAGGGGTATTTTTAGGGTTCAGGGCTAGGTTTGGGTTTTGGGGTGCAGGGGTATTTTAAGGGTTCAGGGCTAGGTTTGGGGGTACAGGGTTATTTTTAGGGTTCAGGGCTAGGTTTGGGTTTTGGGGTACAGGGGTATTTTTAAGGTTCAGGGGTAGGTTTGGGTTTTGGGGTACAGCGGCATTTTAAGGTTCAGGGGTAGGTTTGGGTTTTGGGGTACCGTGGTATTTTTAGGGTTCAGGGCTAGGTTTGGGGGTACAGGGTTATTTTTAGGGTTCAGGGCTAGGTTTGGGTTTTGGGGTACAGGGGTATTTTTAAGGTTCAGGGGTAGGTTTGGGTTTTGGGGTACAGCGGCATTTTAGGGTTCAGGGTTAGGTTTGGGTTTTGGGGTACAGTGGTAATTTTAGGGTTCAGGGCTAGGTTTGGGTTTTGTGGTACAGGGGTATTTTTAGGGTTTAGGGATAGGTTTGGGTTTAGGGGTACAGGGTATATTTATAGGGTTAAGGTGGGTTAGTGTTTAAGGGTGTTGGGGTATTTTAAGGAGTAAGGGTGGGTTATGATTATGGGGTGCAGGGGTATTTAAAGGGAGCAGGGTGGGATTAGCACACGATATGAGACATGGCATGAAGGGCGGAATGTACCACACGCCACCAGCGTTTGTCACACCCCCAGCACAAGCCCACAGCACAACGCAGACACGCCCACAAGGGACTACTTTGCTGGCACGGTTCTTTTACCTTTTAAATGTATATGGTGGGTGTCTGCATAGTCTATGTCCTTCTGCTGCAACTGCCCTTTCCAACGCTGTATTGGGTGTTGTGATTGGTGCTGTGGTTCCTGAGATTACCCGCCTCAAAGGTTTGGGCTCTCTCTTTATTATATTAGTATGGATTTCATAATATGCAAATCCTTAAATATTTGTAAATGCATGGATTTTTATTTAAATGTGCGCTTGTGTTTTGCAAAATGCTTCACATATTTGTACTCAGAGGTAAGTACATGTTTATCTGTGTGTGATTTAGACGTCAATACAGACCTTCATATATCCTGTGTTACAAGCATTGTATCACATATTTGGCTGTGAAATAGATCTATTGCCTTTAAAGTGGGGAAATGTAAGTTTTGCAACATACTTTACTTTTTGTTGCTAGGCTCAACAGGTCATTGCATTTCGTGTTTGTTAACCCCCCACCTGTTGTTTTTTATTTTTTTACTTGTGTCCTGCACCGGTCTCTTAATTTGGAATCTCCTCTTAAAACATTTGGGCACACCGATCCCTCCATCAGGTTACCGCTATCTTTCTGTTCCCCTGGGAATTTCTACATGAAAGCTGCCACTTAGCTAGATTTGGATCAAGGAGAAAATATTGCTTATTCGATTCTCATTGACAGACGTTCACATTTTTATTGTGGTATTCATTTTATTTGTATTGGGTCTGACATATGTATTGAATCTTATGGGAGCATTTACGTAGTGCTTACTATCCATTTATTGGGCGTTGAAGGGCTTACCCACAAGGTTAGCTTGCTACATGGTGCTGGGTGTATGATTGAACATGTGCCTTGTTTGTTTTGAGGCTAAGCGGGAAGTGTTTTGGGTCTACGTGAGTGTCCATAGAGGAAACAAGCTCTTATCTTGTCTGGGAACAATCTGTTTAGAGCATTCACATTCAAAGTACAGCCTGGAGGTGGCTTGTGGCCCTCCTGGTACAGAAGCACTGGGGCTGCTGTTTTACTTAACAGGTAACTAATCTTCAGAAAGATGTTAAATTTCGGGCAAGCTTTTATTTACAGCTTAACTGCAATAAAAGAACAGAGAGGCAAAGAAGGCGTACTGTATCATTTAACTTTAGGAACATCTTAATTTGTCTAAAGTTATCTTGCATCAAAGGTGTAAAAGTATGATGGGGCATCCTTAAAATTCCAAAACGTTTATTTCATTAACACACAGAAGTGTTTCACATAGTACATCAGATAATATCAGTGCATTGAGAAGTGTTTTTTTAAAAGGGATGTTTTTAAACATGACTATAGAAACCTTCATACTCTCTCTCCCCACACCCTAACAACAATGCCAATAGTGAACTAAAAGGCAAGTCGTCATTATGTGGACCCCTCTTGGTGACCTGGGTTGGTATTATTCATCAACAACGTTCTAGTTTATTAAACAAAGTATATGAGGGGGTTTGTGCGCTGCACCTTATGAACCCATGCATTTCAACGCGCTCTAATATGTGATAATAAGGAAAAGGGAGGCAAAGTGAAATAAAACAGTTGCCTAGGATTGCACAATATGGTCAAGTGGGGAAGCCGAAATTGATCCCATGTTTTCTTCTTTTGCATTGTTCATTCCAATTCAGTACTCAAGTAAGCAGGCAGAGAAGGATTAGACCAGGGTGCAGTAGAGGGATAGCAGAACAGGTACAGCATAACAGAGCATTGCCAAATCTATTACCTTTTAGAGCATGGGTACTCGCAAACATTTTCCGGGGGACAAAAAATGTAGTCTATTGCGTAACAGAGGGCCTCATTGATGCCAGCAGGGTTGGAGGGGGGGGGTGGGAGTGGTAATGTAAGGTGAGCATAGGGGAAGCGAAGGCCGTACATATATAGGATAAATTGCACATTGTGAGAACAGAAAAACTGGTATTAATCGTGCCCTCCCCACTTGACCAAATTGTCTGATCCAAGGCAATTGTTTTAATTCACTTTGCCTCAGTTTTCTTCATTATCATATACGAGTACTGTGAAATGCATGGCTTAAGGATGTGTGCTATGCAAAATCTTGTCTTGTATTTAGATTGACAAACTGTAATGTTGTCCATGTATAACAGCAATCCAGGCCACTCAGATAGTGAACAAAACAACTGACGCCTCTTATTTCCCAATTTGCATTGTTGCAAGGGTGGGAGGCAGTGGCTGTTCCTCCACTAAGGCAGAGGTTGCAGCCACAACTGGCCGGAGGGAAGCAAGAATGTTTCTAAATTAATGTTTGTAAGCTATCAGTTAAAAAAGAAAATTCTTCTCAATGCACTGGTATAATCTGATGTACTAAGGTGAAACACGTTTGCATATTAATAAAAACGCTTTTTGAATTTTGTAGAGATGTTATCATATTTTTACATGTGTTTTGCAAGAGATCTTTACAAAAGGAAAGTGTTCCATAAGTTAAGGGGTGCAGGATACCTTATTTACTTCCATTGTTCAACTTCAGTTAAGCTGTGAATCAATGCTTCCCTGTTTATTTAACATATTTCTGAGTGGTAGTCCAGAGTCGAGTAAACAGCAGCCCAGAGCTGCAGTTGACCAGGGGCCACTTCTTAAGGTCAGGAGGGCCGAATGAGGCCCCAGTCCATACTCTGAGTATCAATGTTCTAGGGACTAGGGACTTTATTTAGAGGGTTGTAAGGAATTAAACTCTCCGAATAATTCCATCACTCACTGTCCATATCACATAAATGCTTTGCTTCTCAAATACAGGGTTGGATTGGTAAGGCGGACACTCGGGCAATGGACGAGGAGCCGGTATCGCAGTTTCAGCTGTGGGCTACTTTTAATTGGCAGCTTGGCTGCCGATTTGGGCTGTGTCTGGTGTGTTCAGATGTCGCCAGCGGCCTATTGGGGCCCTGAGTGTCCTTTCTGGCGGCAGATGAGCGTCCATTGATAAAAGGGAGGTCCCTTTTATCAATGGGCAGAGGTGTCACTTCCTTTCTCTTGCTGCGCCGGCCAATTCATGTGTGCATACTGAGCAGGGCAGGGGGCCTGAGCAGAAGTGGCCTCACTTGTTTTCAGGTGTTTATAAAACTTTGCTGAAGCAGTGTTTTGAGTAAAGAGAATATTCAAATGTGGGCCACTTTATTTTAGCGTGCCCGGGCCGATTTCTAATCCCAATCCAACCCTGCTCATATACCCACCTTACAGCCCCCAATGTCCCACCCCCATTAGTGTGGACCTCGGTTAACCATAGACAATACTTTTTGGCCGCTGAGAAAATGTTTGCGAATTCCCGTGGCCCCGAAGATTATGGATGAGGGCCTTCAAAGATAAATGCACAGGGTATGTTTTTAAGTATTTTGCTGGCATTTTGATTGGCACCGTAGATCCCATTATTATATTTATTATGTGTTTATAGTCTGAGACTAGGATTAACAGGCTTGCTATTGGGAAGGCCCACTTTATGGATCTGGGGATGCTATTTTACAAAGACTACGAAAGAGGTGGGCTTGGTTACAGTCAGCCCTTACATGGCTTGATGTTCCTAGCTCTTAAAATGTAATTAGTGAGGATATGTCATCGCAGCACCTTTTGAAAGTCCATCTCAGACTGGAGATTGACTCGCTATTGTAGGCGGGCTCAGACAATGATTTATGAGATGACTTGAAAAAGTGTTAATTGTTACCCAGCTAAGCGTTCCCCATTCTACCCACGTCAAAAAAAATTAGCAAGCCCTGATGGAAGGCAGATTTATTTATGTAAGATAACATGAATATCTGACTTTGCAGTAGCCAATAGCCCATGAGAGTTCATTGAACTTAATGCCACATTTGTTCTTGTCCTCGGACCACCTCTCAGTCATAGCACACTGCTAAGAGGCAGCAGATTTGGACATGCAGGTTGCAAATATTTTTCTGCAACATGTGCTTTTTTGCTAGCCCTGGGTGCTGGCCAGGGCTTTAAGTGGGCCGGGTCCTGCAGGGTCTGAGACCCTGCAGTAATGTAAAAGGGGGATCTAAAAGTGTACCCTTCAGGCTCTATATTAATTCTCAAAATTACTGAGCTGAGAAAAAAACCGGCATCAGTTCCAGTAAACAAAGCTTTGAACTCTTCCGAGGAACGCACCTCCTTGGAACCTGCAGAGCATGTCTTCTGTTGAATGTGAAGTGGGTGCATGCTTTCTGTTTGCAATATTTCTTCTGTCACGCCTTGCAAGCAGGACTAATATCGAAGGAAATGCTAATATGTAAATCTTCCTTTTTGTCAAATGGAGAAAGGTTACTTTTCTCCTCTCGCCCATAACCCTATGTTATTTTAGGCTTACCTTGCATTTTAGGCAGCGTTCCTTTTCTGATGCCATTTTTAGAACTTTATGATCACTATTCAGCTCTAAAACTGACATTTCATAATGCTTAGTAACGCTGAATGGCGCTGAAATGTCCCCGTTTCTTTGCTGAAACTCTCAAGAGCATCTATATATTAAAGGTCTTTTAATGTTGAGCATGCATCCCTATGTGAAAAGAGACCAACAAAAACTCAGTTAATTGCTACGTCATGCAACAGTGAGATTGGTTTGGTGAAAGGTTTTTACAATAAAAAGGAATGCCTTTCCTTACCTCACAGAAATGTACACATACACCTTGTAAAGTGTGTTACTGCTTATGATAAATGAATGAATATGCTGCTGCAGATTTCAGTTATTGTTTGTTGAATAAAACGTGATGAATTTGTGAGGGCTAGGAGTCTAGACTTACTTTATTTAGACCAAGCCGTTATTTACATAGACCGCGTCCATTATAAAGCCCTCTTCTTGATGCCTGTGGCCACACCCCTTTAGAGACAACCCTACACACGCATACACATACCTCTACCCCGCATACAAACACCTTTTTTATCCCACTTTTTATGTCCTGGTGCTCTGCAGGCATACAATTTGCAAGAATGGTTCGCCGTTTTCTGGGACGGGGGCGCGCGCGGCTACGCTGGTATACCATGCAAGAGAAATGCGCGTGTTGCTATTAATATGCGCAGGTTAAGAGCGTGTCTCGGGGCCAGAGGTCTGTCTGTGTCTAATCATACAACATCCAATCAGGACGCTAATGCACGGATTACATGGATTGGAAATAATTTCTTTAGTTAACAGTCGCCGAGCAGCCCTGCGGGGGGCGGAGGAGGACAGGATGGTGAAGCAGCACACCGTCTGAGGCTAGGTGCGCGCGCGCGAGGCGGCCATGTTCATTTTGAATCTGCTAGCGCGCGCCGCGTCCGCGCTCGAAACAAAGAGGGCTGGAGGGGAGAGTGAGGGGACATTGGTATTGCCAGCAACCTCCCAGTGCTTAATTTGTAAAATATGAAGTGCAGGTGCTCAAATGTTTGTCAGAGGCCACACCTACTTTTTACTGGCTCCACCCACTCCCTTCACTGGCTCCACCCACTTACTATTTCAGCTCCACCCACATCGTTAACTGCCACTGCTAAAAGTCAGATGCAATATATACCTGATCTGAATTACTGCAAGGGAGCCTTCTCATAGTAAAGTTTTGATAGGAGATTCTCATGCCCTGTGAACATTTTTATAAAGATTAAATCAAAAGTGCATTTAAAGCACAATTTTGGAATAAATTATCTAAAATCAATAATGCATTGAAAACAATTTAGATTATGTAGAAGCACATCTGACTTTATTCATTGCATTGTAAATTGGTGAGCACTTGCATTAACCCAACCACACACACTGTGTGAAATGAAAGTCACAAAACTACTTTCAGTATATTTGCCCTTTTCTGAAATTATGAGATGAGCATCCCATTAACGTGTCAAAGTACAGAGAAAATGCAGCATCTTGCAAACCCATATGGGAAAAAAAACCCTGATTGAGCTACACCTACAGTAGGTTGAAAGTAAATTTGGCTAGGCCTAGGAATTTGGAGGAATCCCAATCAATCAGTCAACCAATATTGCTTTGAAGTTCGAATTAAATTCATAGAGGACACTGAGAGGGTCATGGCTGACCTACTCCTGTCAGTTTCTTTGCACATCATCTCTTTAATACATATTACTTCATGCTACTACTACCATGCGGTGATGTGACCTGCTGCGACCGCTGTCACGCCACCACCACACTGCACATTATGCAATATTCCTGCCCTTCGCAAAAGATTACTTCGCTCACGGCCGGCTTTACAACTGGTGGCGGCGTGGCGTCCTGTGCGACAATGTTGGCGCCCCCAATGACCACCCCTCACACGCATTCCCTCAGTACAACCCTTTAGCACTGCCCTTCAAGTCTCTATAACATAATCACTGTCTCTCAGATTAATTTAGTTTTATAGCGCCTCTCATACCAGTGTAAGGTTTCAGAGCACTTTGCATCATACACACATTGCATATATACAAATCCTACGTGTGTAAATCAGTATATAGGGAATGTTACATTAGACAGAACTACAAGGTATAGGAGTCACATATCATCCATGATTGTCATTGTGCAATATAGTTTAAGAGTTCTAAGTCTGGAAAAGCGCAAATTCAGAATTTAAAAAATAACAGCATTGTTAGGGGTTCTCTGCAACAAGAATTGATTTCTACCCAAATGAACCCTTTTTTGCAAGATTAGGATAATGAAAGATTGGGCAAAAAAACATATAGCTGTAATATATAACTTGCAGTTTGCATGCAGGTCTTTGATTACTCTCAGACTAGTTAATAGCTTGCTGTTCTATGATAGGATTTTAACTTACAAACTGCAAGTAACAAAAGGATCTCTCTGATAGAAGCAGTAACACACTGACCTACTTTACATTTTTATGCACTTTTTGATCTGCAAGGTAAACGTTTAATGCAGCAGGTATATTAACCATCTGTACTACCTTACAAGCAGTCACAACTTCCCCTATACAAAACTCTTGTCTCTCTCCAGGAAGATGATTAATCACCAGTTATCTTGACATTTTAATTTATGCCTAAATATTACTGAGGACAGGAAGGAACTCGGCAGCACTGCAGCGGGTGCTTTTAAAATAAGAATATACTGGCAAACTGACGCCCCCACAGTGTAACATGAAAGAATGAAACAGAGCCGAGTTACTATGTCAATGCACGCAGTATAATGGTGACTGGACCCTGCAGTGCTCAGCCTGCTGACACCTTCACTGTCCTCTCAGTCTGTGTGTCAGCCATGGAAGAAAGGGTCAAACTTAAAGCCCCTCCTCCTTAAAAAAAACCAGCAAGAGTGTCAAACCTGTCCTCCCTCCCAGGCAAGGCTAACTGAAAAGGACTTGAAAGGGTCGTACACAGGAGCCCCGTCGTGTCCTTTGAACTGCGAGGCCGCCGCCTACCTGCATTGTCGACCCCAGGGCCACGGCACACACACTGACTCACACACTGCTTTCTTTGCACTTGAGTATAAAGTGAAATGCCGCCCGTGTACATTTCCGGTGGGGGTGGGGGGGATATATGTTCCGTGTTTTGTACTCTTGATACTAGAGCAGTGTCCAGAGCGAGAGTCTGAATCCGGGGTGTTCAGCAGCACCCCTCGGCCATGATACATACAATCCTAAAGTGTTAATTCCCCCACACGCATCATTCCCGCAACATCAAGCTAAGGGCAGGGCGGCCACGCCATCACCACATCAATCAACATATATGAATCGAATCGAATATCCGAGTCTGAGACCTGACTCGCTGTCTCACTCGGGACACTGCTCTGTCACTGACTGTTAGGCGAAGGCTGCTGCGAGCCTGCGCAGCTGCTTCAATAACTGATTAGGCTGCAGCACCTCAGCGCCGGCCCTGCCAGGCCCTGCCTCACCTCCCGCTGCTGCTGCTTAGGCTGCGCAGTTTTATTTTAACTGATGATGATTTAATTTAGGCCTGCCAACCAGGCCATGCCTCACCTGGTGCTGTTGTACTAGTCTGTAACTGTAGTGTCTACTACTCCTCAACACAGCCAACCTAACATCATCCAGATCGCGCTGCTTGCCTCTCGAGCTCAGGGACGGACTTTGAATAGTGGCGGTCATGATCCACTCCACATCCACGACGACTCAGTGAGGTCAGGTGCGGCCGGGTATTGCTGGGGCATAGCAAAAAGCAGCGGGAATGCGCGCGCATTGCAATGAAAATCTGCGCACGATGCATGCTGCCGTGCACAGCCCCAACCCCCACAGAAGACCAAAGCCCTGCCCAGGCCCCAGTTACTAGGCAATTAACTTGGTGTGTCTGACTCCCGCCCACTGGGTCGGGCGGGGCCAGCCCAGAACTAACTTGAACGTGTGACTCGTGACTCTGACTGGTGAGAAAAGGAAACAGAATCGAGTCAGAAAGGAACACACAGTAAAGTATTTTAAATTAATTTCTTCAACATCTCTCAGTCAGCTATAACACAAGCAACTGCGTACTGCAAGCAACCAGTCCAGTACACAGTGCGTAACACTCTTAACTAAACAGCAGCACTTACGCTACAGCAGCACTCACTGTATGCCACTAATTACTATTAAATAAATGACGTGCACTAAATGTGTGTAGACCCGGCCCTGATAATTAAGTGCCGGTGCTAAGCACCGGCAAGCACCGGCACAAATTAAGCACTGCAACCTCCCCAAGGCGCTTATCAGCCCCCGTAGTTGTCCACGTACAGACCGCAGTACCTCACGCTTTGTCTGTTTGACTCACTTGTAGTTTTGCTTTTTATATAGAGCTTAACACAGTAAATTTGACTTTGCTTTGGTTATAAATAATGCCCCCCACTCAGTGGCGGTTTTACCATTAGGGCGTTTGGGCGTTGCCCCACCTATAATTATCAGGCAATTTATTCGAGCGGCGCGTTAATAAAAGTTTTATAAATTAACGCGCCGCTCGAATAAATTGCCCGATAATTATTGCCCTGCGGCCGTGGTGTGTGTCATTGACTTGGACAGTATGCACTGTCTGACACTGGGTGGCGCTGGACTGACTGTGCCGGCACAGTGCGCACTCACTGCGCATGTGGTGTTTGCCCGGCAGGGCTTTTTTAACTAGCAAACTATGTGCATTTAAAAAAAACAACCGATTAGGGGTTTGCCTGCCTAATGCAACGTACCCCATTGCTGAAAAAACGAACGACGTTTTTTTAATGCTCAGCCCAATCCTGATGCTACTCTCTTTAGAGAGCAGCTCTCCTCTAAAGAGAGCAGCATCAGGATTGGCTACTACTGTGTCTCGGCAAGTTGGCAGCCATTACTAATTAGTCTAGGCGCCAACGGGACCCCAGAGCAGAGATGGTGCGGACCCGGTCAAGTGAAGACAAGGTAAGATTTTTATTTTATTTATCCCCACCCCCCTGGCCCCCACTGTGAGCGAGCCGTGACTGTCATCCACAGACTCACTGAGCCTGATAGGTTGAGGATTCTTGATGCGTTTCGTGTTTTTCGTGTTAATCCTTCCTCGAGACAAACTGATTATTTGTGTTATGTTGTGTATATTGTACACGAATGGGGTTCATTCGAACTTGAATGTGAAATGGCTTGTATTGATACAACCCTGAGCATGCGGGTGCAATGTGTACGTTTCTTTGAGTCGATTCATGAAGCAGTTTCTTTACAAAGTATTTGAATTTTATTTATTTGAAGGAGATATGTGTTGCTGTTAAAATATATTTGAAGAAGTAAAAGGTACTTGAAATATTTGAACATAATCGAAATTAGCCGCCCTTCATTTAAACACTGCTTCAGCGTGAGCAACATCTATTGTACAGTTCTCGGTTCTATCATGGCTGCGGCTGTTAAATACGCAGTTTTATTTGTTCGTCACGTTTCACCCTGATAACATGTAGGCTTACAATATTTGTCAACGGTCTGCAGGTCACATAAGGTTTTCATACTGTTTTACTCGGATATGTGCGAGAGCGCCAGATTGTCCTGAGGTTTGGACACCGATCAATAAGTGGGGCCCGCGCGCCGCAGTGAGAGTGATCGGGCCACGTAATGTGTATCCGGTGTCCAAGTCCTCTGTCATGTCCGTGAGGCATGCGCGCTGCTTTGAACCGAGGTCTTGTGTCTTTACGTTGGAGGTCAAGAATGCTCTCTGCTTTTGAAGCTTCCATTTCAAATACGAGCCTTTGAGCACTCTATAATTGTATTTGCTTTTTTTTTTAGTTTGCTACAAGAAATTCATTAGAGACGGACTGTGGAAGAATAGATGCAAGCAAGAGTCAGAGACAAAGCCAATTATCTACTGTCTGTGTGAAACAACCGTCTTTTCTAAAAACTGATTAGGGGGCTCTATATATTTATTAGGCAATTAACCTTTTTGTTTCTGATCTGCACAACCTAACTTGAGCCTTATAAGGGAGGGCCCTTGCTAAAGTATAGGGCTTTGAGCGGGACTTGTTATTCCGTTGTGCCCCTTAATTTTCGGGGGGGGGGGGGGGGCGGGCACCCGCGCTACGCCCCGCCACTTTCAAATGTCACCAGCCGCCACTGCCCCCACTGGCACCGATTTAATGGCAGTGTGTCGACCTAAGAGGACAAAAGGCTGCGTTTTAGGCTAATTATCCTGCTTGATGATCCACTAGGCACCTCCGTTTCATAAAGTGGCAGCCCGGTTTAAGGAATAGATCCGAGGAAAAACAGGTTGCAGGCTCAACGATTTTGACATTGCCTGCCCAGACCGCCAGAAATAGTTGCAGGTGCATGCGAAACATCTAATAAATTTCCCAAGACCACGTGTAAACGAATCTAGAGAACGGAGGGTTTTAATTCTGTGTTCATGCGAGGAAATTTCATTGGACAGCAAAAAGTAAAATGCAGTACATTCCCATGTATGCAAAAACACGTTAAAAAAATGTAGTGCTGCTTCCAAAAATAACAAGGCTCACTTGGAGCTTTTGAAATACTAATATTCTAATGCATTTTCTACCATGTGACTAAGTTGGAAATTACTTCTGACAAGTGTCTGGTCTAGAAGCCCAGCATAAGACAATAGCAGAAATGTCAACTGACACGGTGCCATTTTCTGTACCGCACCACGTGGTTTCCCGGTGAAGAACCAATATTACTCGGTGTGCAGCAGTGAACTAGAAACCCTGCCGAGAACAGGTTTCCAACTCCTTGTGTGCAGGCAGCCGCAGTTCATTAGGTGCTCTATCTGAAGCCTCTCCAGATATCGGCAGCAGCTTTGCAAGCCTTTGTAATTTGTTTTTTTAGTGGAGTGGGATGGTCTTATCGGGAAGTGCCAGGTTCTAAGACCGGCCCCTTTCCTTGACTCTCCTCTCCCCTTCAAGTTTAACCAGATGATAATTGGTTGAAAGCCTGCTCCAACTCCGGACTGCACCACACCAAGTCTTTGCCTTTAAACAAGCTAAAACTAATTTCAACGTTGACAGGGCTACAAAAGGTCTGTTGGTTCATCTCCTGCACGCCAGCCCTGATCGCGCAAGAAATCACTGTTCACACTTCTTCAAGGAGCAAGAAAGGCCACTTTATTTTAAGACAGGTGCATAATACATTTCTTGAACACATTCATTATTTATTTATATCATAAAATTCCAATCTACACATTATGCCTAAACTCCCTACCTAACAGAACCCGAAACTAACTCTTGACTAATACCCCCAGGATTACCCAACGAGCTACCCTTCAGGATGGCCAACCCGCTCCAGGCTGCCCACCCCACTAGCAACAAGCATTGGAAATGCAATAGGTCTCGCACCATTAGAGTTAGTGCTTTTAGAATTGTTTATGGGTTTTTTTGGTAAATGTTTAGCATTTTTGTTTCCTGTAGCCAATGCTAAAGAATTACAAATAAAAAAAGCCATAAACATTTCTAAAAGCTCTAACTGAAATGGTCTGAGACCTATTGCACTGTGTGAGGGTGAGGTGTTGAGGGTGAGTGAGGGTGAGCGTGAGGGTGGGTGAGGGTGAGTGAGGGTGAGGTGTTGAGGGTGAGTGAGGGTGAGTGAGGGTGAGGTGTTGAGGGTGAGTGAGAGTGAGGGTGAGTGAGAGTGAGGGTGAGTGAGAGTGAGGGTGAGTGAGAGTGAGGGTGAGTGAGAGTGAGGGTGAGTGAGGGTGAGGGTGAGTGAGGGTGAGGGTGAGTGAGGGTGAGGGTGAGGCGTTGAGGGTGAGGTGTTGAGGGTGAGTGAGGGTGAGGGCGAGTGAGGTGTTGAGGGTGAGTGAGGGTGAGTTAGGGTGAGGTGTTGAGGGTGAGTGAGGGTGAGGGGGAGTAGTTGAGGCTGAGTGAGGGTGAGTGAGAGTGAGGGTGAGTGAGGTGTTGAGGGTGAAAGTTTGAGGGTGAGGATGTTTTTTTTTTTAAATTGCGAAACTAATTGCTTTGTTATTTACAATGCCAATAGTTTTATGTTTCGTAAATCTGACACATATTGTAACCCAAAATGTGTTGTAGCACTGAGTGGTGTGAGGGTGAGTGGTGTGAGGGTGAAGGGTGTGAGGGTGAGGGGTGTGAGGGTGAGGGGTGTGAGGGTGAGGGGTGTGAGTGTGAGGGGGGTGAGGGGGGTGAGGGGTGTCAGGGTGAGGGTGAGGGTGAGGGTGAGGGTGAGGGGGGTGAGGGTGAGGGGGGTGAGGGTGAGGGGGGTGAGGGGTGTGAGGGTGAGGGGTGTGAGGGTGAGGGGGGTGCGGGTGAGGGGGGGAGGGTGAGGGTGAGGGTGAGGGGGGTTAGTATGAGGGAGTTGAGGGTGAGGGGGGTGAGGGTGAGGGGAGGGGAGGGAGGGTGAGGGAGGGTGAGGGGGTGAGGGAGTGTAAGGGAGAGTGAGGGTGAGGCTGAGCGGGTGTGAGAGGGTCAGTGAGGGTGTGTGTGAGAGGGTGAGTGAGGGGGTGTGTGAGGTGGTGTGTGAGAGCGTGAGTGAGGGGGTGTGTGAGGGGTGTTGTTGTTACTGTCTTAGCAAGTATGCTAAAACTTTGTGGGAATTAGCCATTTATTTCAATGAGCCAATTGGACAAAACCCGTGAAAACAATTATTTGCAAAATAGGACGCTGGCCGGCGTTTAAAATATTATGTCTATGATAACTCAGAATCAATTGGGAACCTTACCCACGTACAATCTAGTACCCAATCCGGCTTTCTGTATTCTGTCAATTTGTCTCTGACAGCAAACAGCGCCTCCATTTTTTTAGTCACATGAGGGTCATAAAACAATAGTTCCCTTCATCTTTAACTATACGTCCGGAGATGCTTAGAGAATACATAGCTACAGCGTTCTTTGACTTTTCTGTTATATAGAGATCTCGCGAGAACAACGATGCAGACTCTGCATGTTCTTTCACTTCGAAAAGTGATATAACGGAGTCCAGCTGGCATACGCTCCTGGTGATTGGCCAATAGGACTCCTATGCAAAATGAACACTTCACTACAAAGATGCAAATGAGCGCCAACACCCACGGCGCCCCGCCCACTGTGAAAAGTGTCACGTTTACATTGTGCATCCTGCTCAGCAGTGAGTCGAACAAAGGGTTACAGTCTATGGTAGCACCATGTCCTCCAGGTAAGCCGCTTATTATTTAGCAGTCTTCAAAAGTTGTATGGATAGTTGTAGGAGAGATTTCGTTTTATCGAGCTTGAACATTGTTGCCCGCACAGTTAATGCGTGCACCCGCGGCTACTGGGTAAACAGATGCTACGCTGAGGGGCACGCGCTTTGTGAGCGCTGTCGTGCGTGGGTAGATTCAGTGCAGCAGGCGAGGTTTCCCCTGATTAAACCTTATGGGGTGGTCGGGGGGTTCTTGCAGGGCGGAGTATTAGGTCAGCCCTCTTCTCTCGCTCCTAACTTCTAGTAGAGGTGCCCTGGCGTAAATTAGCAGCTCCCCGAGAAATGCGACACGGTGGGAAGGAGAGGGGGCGGAGCGGGTTAAATTAAACAAAGAAGACGGACGGAGGGGAGGGGGGATGAGAAATGGAACGAGACGGAGGGAAGAGAGGGGAGGGGGGAGGAGAAATGCGACACGGCGGGAAGGGGAGGGGGCGGAGCGGGTTAAATTAAACAAAGAAGACGGACGGAGGAGAGGGGAGGGGGGATGAGAAATGCGACACGGCGGGAAGGGGAGGGGGCGGAGCGGGTAAAACAAGACGGACGTGCACGCGCTTTTAAGCTCAATGCGCATGCGCATTGAGCTTAAAAGTCACGGGCACTGCAAGGAATCGCCACGATTCCTTGCAAGTTGGGGAAAGAGTGGATAAGTCCCAATAGTCTCGCTTGCTCGATGCGCATGCGCATCGACAGGCGAGACCTAAAAACCGCCTCCTAAAAGAACAAAGACACCTGTCCTAAAAGTGGCAAGGCCCGAAGACCAGAGCAGCGCCTAGAGCACCGCCAAGTAAAACCTAACTAAAGGAATAAAGGGAGGGTGGGTGGGGCAAAAAGAACCTCCCTTCCCCTGCCTCCCGCTACGCAGTACCCAACCGCCAGCCTGACTTCCCTTTATTACCTCCCCCTAATCACCCCCACCTGTTCCAGCTCCCTCGCGCGAACGTACCCAGGGAAAGACCAGCTCGCGCCTGGCTCTCCCTGGGTCCCCCCTCGTGCAAGAAATCACTGTCCACACTTCTTCAAGGAGCAAGAAAGGCCACTTTATTTTAAGACAGGTGCATAATACATTTCTTGAACACATTCATTATTTATTTATATCATAAAATTCCAATCTACACATTATGCCTAAACTCCCTACCTAACAGAACCCGAAACTAACTCTTGACTAATACCCCCAGGATTACCCAACGAGCTACCCTTCAGGATGGCCAACCCGCTCCAGGCTGCCCACCCCACTAGCAAAAACCGCCACCCAGGAAAACCTTTAGCGTTTTCCTGCCCCACCCAAAGAAGGAAGGGAAGGAACACACCACAACTGCACCTGAAGAACTGTGGCAATTAAATCTCTGAGCTCCAGAAGGTAAAAAGAAATGCCTAATGTAAACAGATGGACCCCGTCCTCACAGAATAAATGCTTCTCTGAAACTTTCAAATGATGATGAGCCAAACTGTATATACATAAATGGTTACAAAAAAGTTGCATTGTTCTATTCACTTTGCGTCTTGCCTTCTCCATGGCGGAATAGCTCCTTGCCCCAGTCCATTGCAATCGAGGCACGAACTCAGTCCATATCACCATGGTGCTCACCCATGTGGTCTTGATGACTTCGAGATCTTGTTTCATGAACTGTAGCAAAGTCAAACCTGATAGAGAAACTAAGTCGTTTTCCCCAAGATGCAGCACCAGTAGATCCGAAGGGCCCCCCCCAACCCTTTGAAACCATAGAAGCCAAGGCGGGAAAAAGACCGCCCCAGCGCATGCCCCCTGTGCCATGCCAGGAGACTTCATGTGTCAGACTGCTTAAACCAAGAGTTCTCCCACAAAGCTGACGCGCAGCGGCTACAGCAGCCCGTTTAACAAAAGAGTGCCCCAGGATCCACACCCTCCTTTAGTATCCAGCGACTGAGGGCCAAGGACCTAGGAGAAAAAGAAATGTTAGGCAAAGCAAAGGCGGACTACTTTCTCACATACTTCTCACAACATCTAGAACGCCAACGCCCAATACGACGAATTTGAGACCAATCCCACCCCAACCTGGCGGCCACGGTCGCCGCGCCAATCCTGAAGGAATGGGTGCCGAACTGAGAAGGATCCCTCCCCAGGCCCAACAAAACCTTGCGGAGGACAGCTAACAACTGAGAAACAAGGATGGGACTGCCATCAGCATGACAAAAAATTGCCCCCGGGATAAAATGAGAAGACACAAAAAACCTCCCATTCCCCCACAGGGCAGCATGCAGACACACTGCTCCTACCCAGAAACACCCACCTACCCCTCCCCATCTGATCAGTTTTGGACATCCTCAGCCACAGGCGTACCCTGTCATGTTCCACCACCACCTCGCTGCTGGTCATTCCCACTCTACCCCTCAAACCCAGCAGTTCAGAGGCCCGAACTGCCCCAAAGAATAACCACACAAAGCACAAACGAAATTTGTGGCACTCCAAAGCATCATAGCAGCACACCTCCAAGTGCGATAAAAGCAACTGAAGCAAATCAAAGGTCACCGGCTGCCGTAGCTTCTGACCACCAGCCCGAAGCCTACCCAACCCTTTCAGAACTTTACGAACCAACACCCCCCCAACCGGATCCATACCCCACCAAAGCTGACCATAAAAAGACACCCCGGCCAACTTGCCCAAAATGGTCGTGTGAGAGAGGCCTTTGTCTGCTAAATGTAAAACAAACTGCAATAAGAATTGTTCATCAGATAACCCAGCCCTGACCGGACCTGCCATCTCCTCACCAAACTGCAAAAAACTCATGCCAGGCCTTCAAATAACTCCGCCGTGTAGAGGCAGCTACTGAATGTTTGACCAAATGGTGGACCCTCAATCCCCCAAGTCCCATACGTACTGTGGGATCGCCGTTGGTTCCAGGTCCGCCCCGGGAGCCAATTTGCGGAATTCGGACCACTGAAAGCGAGATAAAGAATCAGCGATACAATTAGTGGCTCCAGGAACATGCCGAGCTTTAAAGACAATATTCAGTTGTAAACACCGCAACATGAAGGCGCACAGGAGCTTTAGTACCCGCAAATCGCGGGCCCTCTATTGATTAACAAGGTCAACTACTGCCATATTGTCCACGTGAAACAATACGGAGCGATTCTGAAATTCCTCCCCCCGGATACACAGAGCAACCAACAACGGGAAGAGTTCCAAAAACGCAATGCTGCGACCCTGTTCTTTCCAGCGCACTGGCCAGCCAGCCGCGCACCAACGACCTTCCCAAAAGATGCCGAAGCCGTGAGCTCCTGATGCATCCGTGAAAAGCTGCACCTGCCACACCATGTCCTCATCCGCAAAAAACAAGGACACGCCATTGAAATCTTGCAGGAAACGCAACCAGATATTCAAATCAGCACGGACAGCAGTTGTAATGCGCACACGATGATGAGGAAGGCTGGCGCCGGACATCGAGAGGCCCAGACGTCGACAAAACGTCCTACCCGCCCGAACAACTCGACAAGCAAAATTGAGGTACCCCAAAAGCTACTGGACTTTCCGCAGCTCCACTTTGCGGTCTCCCAACACCAAGCGTATGAAATCAGTCATCTCCCGCAGGGTAGCAGCAGGCAGCGCGCCATCATAGTCGTGGTATCAATTTCAATCCCTAAGAAAGTCAGTGATGTACAGGGACCTTCGGTCTTATCCGGCGCCAGAGGAACGCCCAAATCCCTGGTCATAGCCTGAAAGATTGTCAAAGCCGCCTGACACTGCCCGGACTGACCCCCACCAATGAAAAGAAAGTCATCAAGGTAATGGCAGACCAGGACGTGTCGCTGACAAAAGTGAAGCGCCACTGCAGAAATGTACTGAGGGTCTCAAAGAGGGAACATGACACCGAGCAGCCCATGGGTAATACTTTATCGACATAAAAACATCTCCCAAAATGCATGCCCAAGAGACCAAAATCCCACTGATGGATGGGAAGGAGCCGGAAAGCCGACTGAATGTCACTCTTTGCCAGCAAAGCCCCAACACCTGCCCCGCGAACGAGCCGTAAGGCGTCATCCACTGAAGCATATGGCACGGTTGAGTCAGCTGGGTCAATGAAATCGTTGACGGATGCACCCTCAGGCCAAGACAGATGATGGATGAGGCGAAACTCCCCCACCGCCTTTTTTGGGACCACCCCCAGCGGAGAGACGATCCAATCAGGGAGAGGACAACTCAGAAAAGGACCAGCAATCCGACCCGCTGCAAGCTCAGCATTCAACTTCTTCTGCACAACCTGAGGGCACTCCTTCGCAGACCACAGATTGTCAGACCACCGACCCACCCGGGGACCCTGATATCCAATCCGGAACCCAGCCCTGAAACCCCAGGACAAAGTCGTAGCAGCCTCAAAGTCAGGATAGTCCACCAACCACAAATCCAGAATGTCCTGCTTAATAGGAGTAGGAGCCCTCATGTACAAAGTGCGGAGGTTGTCCCCTACCCCCTGAAACCCCTCCCCTGGTCTCCAACACGCTGTCCGGGAAAACACTGTGTGAGAGCATGCCGCCCCCCACACTGCGCACACTCATGGCAATCTTTTTGGCAGGATACTATCCTCCGTAACCGGTTTTGGAACAGCCACACCATCCCCAACTGTAGAAAACTTCCCCTGTAGTTTGCATATTAGAAACATTCAAAACCACTGGCCGCTCAAGCCTCGGTGTCAGAGCGACTCGCTCACCAACAATCCCATTCCCCGTACCAATTGATCTTGTACTCTTAACAGGGAGACTCTCCCTTGGTTTCCACACAGCCCACCATCCATCCTTACCTCTTGGCAACTGTGCCGACTGCTTCTGAAAATCAACATGATCCCCTTTAGAAGGTCTAGTCCTCGCTGCCTCACGTACCGCTGCGTGACAGGTTTTTCAGCAGCCACCCCATCCCCAACTGTAGAAACATCCCCTGTAGGTTGCACATCAGAAACATTCAAACTCACAGGCCGCTCAAGCCTCGGTGCCAGAGCGACTCGCTCACCAATAACCCCATCACCCGTACGATTGATCTGGTACTCTTAACAGGGAGACTCTCCCTTAGTTTCCACACGGCCCACCAACCATCTTTACCTCTTGGCAACTGTGCCGACTTCTGCTGAACATCAACCTGATCCATTTTAGCTAGCCTACTCCTCGCTGTCTCACGTACCGCTGCGTGGTCCGCACATGACTCCTGCAAAATACGAGAAACAGGGGGTTGCCCCAGCCCACCCCTCTGGGCCCGTGCTGCCAAAAGCCCAACCTCCTTATCCCTCAACTCCCCTTCGTCCAAGTCATCATCTTGTACATCCAAATAGAAAGCTTCCCCAGAAAATAAAACTTTTGCACTGCCACTTGGCAGCGCCCCATCACCAATTCCCCCATCATAAAACTGCCAGTCAACGTCATGAAAGCTCCGCGCGCGCAAAACTGCAGAAGAGAGATCCGCTCCAGATAACTCTCCCGTGATCCCACCACTGGAAACAGCCGTAGGGACAGTTCCCAAGCCCGAAGAACCAGGCAACAGCCGCCCAGCCGGAGGAACAACTTGAAAAAACTGCGGCCGCTCAAGCCAGACTGTGAAGAATCAGCAGAAAGACCCCCCCCCCCCGCCCCACAGAGGCAAGGGAAACATCCCTTGAAGACCCAGCAACCGGCGCCAACCCAGAGACACCACCCGACCCGGTCGCCAAACCACCCTGAGAAGCACCCGGCTGGACCCGAGGGGCCGGGAACAGCACCTGGCTGGGGACAGAGGGCGCCCCCCCGAGATCCATACCCAACCCACCAGAGGCCAGGGACTGCTGGGAAACAGGGGGAGGAGGGACAAAACCAGGAGCCATGGACCTGGAGGCCAGGGGGGGCGGAGGGGGGGACACCTCACCAAAATTAACAGAGTCAGTGGCCGGGGGGGGGGGGGCCCAGAGAGGGAAAAAGTGGGCATCGCCGCAGGGGGGGGGGGGGGCAAGCTCTGGGCAGCCCTGAGCCAAATCACTGGGGAAGTGGGGGGGGGGGGCTTGACCCAACACAGGGGTGGCAGGAGACAGCAGGTAGCACTGCCCATTTACCCATAAATAGGGTGAAGCCCCGTCTTGCAAACCATACACAGCAGGGGAGGGGCCCCCGGGAACAGTAGCAGCAATATGGGCCCGGGCGGAGCACTTCGAATCAAGGCTCCGCCCCCGCTTTGCCCCAGAAACCAAAGAAGGCTTCCTGGTATTGACAGGAGGAGGCCCGGTCGGACGCAGGGCCTGCCGTCCCAAAGAGCGCCCCGCCTACCCCCCCGGGCGCCCCACGCTATCCAGCACTCTACAATGGTAAAAGACATACCTGCTGGTGGGCGTCCGGGTCAACCGGCGGGGGCCCCGAGTCTGTGGGAACCTGGGCCGGCAGCGGCAAGACCGCCGGAGTGGCAGCCTCTCCATCCTCGTCGTCGTCCGGGTCGGGTGACAAGCAGGCAGTCACCGCCCGCGACACGCCCCCAGCAGCCTTACGAGGGGGGGGGGCGGGCCAGCCCCACCCACGCCCCCGTCGTCACACCGGGCGGCAGAAGGTCCTCTCGTCCTCTCGTCCTGCAGTGCACAGCAGCTGCACCGCCCTCCGCACCTCGGCCGCCTCCTCCATGGCCCACTAAGGTAAACAAGAACACGAGCCGGCAAAAAGAACCTCCCTTCCCCTGCCTCCCGCTACGCAGTACCCAACCGCCAGCCTGACTTCCCTTTATTACCTCCCCCTAATCACCCCCACCTGTTCCAGCTCCCTCGCGCGAACGTACCCAGGGAAAGACCAGCTCGCGCCTGGCTCTCCCTGGGTCCCCCCATGGTCTTTAGCTTCATCATCGGTTCTCAACACAAGACCACGAACATTACTTTCTTGACCATTTTGGAATCTCTCTTTGTTCTTTGCACACAGACTGTCTTTCACTTTCTGTCTTCTCAATCGTTCTCTTTCCCTTTCTCACAGCTTTCTATCTCTCAGTATTTCTTGATGTCCAAATCACTATCCCTCCTTCTCACTTTTCCACTGTCTCTCAGATTTTCTTTCTCTTGCTATGCTATTTTCCTTCTATGTTTTCTCTTCATCCCTCGTAGACACTCTGCTTCTTTCTCACAGTCTGTCCTTTTATGCTTAACTCACCTGTCTCTCTTTACACCTTTTGCTTGCTGTCACACCATATTTCTATGTTGCTTACTGCATATTTATTCAGGAACCTTACTAATATTAGTGACACTTCTTTTGCACTCATCTATCTATGTCTCCTTCCGTTTTTAGGTTTAGTCGGCACAGCACTTGCTAAGACTCTTGTAAAGAAAAAAAATATTGAAAAGGGTTTAGAGCCAGCCCTTTACTTACCTTTACAAACCATTGATGGCTCCCATGTCACTCTAGTTTCCTTGCTTCCCATTGGTCAGCGCATCCTCCTCGCATCCAGTTGCCGTCTGGGCTTCGATTCTTTGTCTTGTCGTTGAGCATGGACAAAGTAATGCTTCCTGTGGCCATTGTCCTTCCACTGCCACAGACTCCTCCAGGTACTCTTTTGTTACTTTTTGACATGCACTCTTATTGAGTGCATGTCTCTGCAGTCCCTCTTCTTCATCCCACCCCTTGTCACCCACCCCCTGCCCTCCTCCTGCTCAGTGTTATTGTTAGCCACCCACACCTTCCTCCTGTTTGCTGTTGTTTTTACCCAACCCCCACCTTCCTCACGCTCGCCGTTGTTTTCAGATACCTCCTCCTGCTCAATTTTATTTTCAAACACCAACCCCCTCTTCCCGATCCCCATTGTTTACAGACACCCCCCCTTGCTCACTGTTGTTTTCAAGCACCTCCCCCTTCTCCCGCTCACTGTTGTTTTCAAACACCACCGTCTGCCCACCCGCCATTGTTTTCATACTCTACTACCTGCCCTCCTTTCGATCACTGTTGTTTTCAAATACCACTGCTCTGCCTCTCCTGACGCGCATTGCAGGCAATTGAATGATTGTTATATTGTAACAGCTCAGCCCCCAAACCTGCTGGGAGCAGTGCGCACAGCGCACTGCCACTCCAGCTTTAGTTAGCGTTTCAATGGTGCATGATTAGCAGCGCTAGTATGCGTGACTTTCCATTTCAGTGCAGTGATGCAGACCACCACACTGAAATGCGTTTGTCTAACACCTGATGCGTAGTACTAGGCAGGACTCGTTGATGAAGATGACATATTACAGTCCATGATATTAAAAAAAATCCAGAAACAAGGCACCAGCAGTCAACTTCTATATCACACTTAAACAGTGTCATAGAGCACTGACACCTTTGAGAGGTACTAGTTCACAGCAAGGTTGTCCGGCATTTAAAGTGATAAATGAATTCACTATAGCAGTGTTGTAGAATTCTGATTTAATCAACAGCCAAACATTAATAGCATGGCTGACCAGTTCCTCCTTAGAGCATCTTATAAACAAGGAGGAACTGAGAAGAATTCTAAAACAATACAATAAGGACAGGCTTGAATCGATAGCCCTTCTCTTTTTCTATGTCAGTCCTATTTCTATGACTTTTCTTCAGAATGCGGCAGCAGCCATTTAATTGGTTGCCACTGCACTGTGCTTGTGTATACCCCTTCATTGATTTTGACTCGACCCGGCCGTCCTTGGGGCGATTTGAATTCCGCGGAGTAAGGGCACAGAAAGCTATTTATCCTGGTCTCTGGATACTGACATCTACACATGCCCGCTGTTGCATCTACTCTTTTGAACGACGCCCACACAGATACCTATTTTCCAATGATTTTGACACATTCCCGGCCCTATTCGCATTTGTTTGTGTGTTTTACTAATTTCCTAGCACCAACTTTAGGCCTAAACCACATCACTCTTTCCACGAGGTAAGCCATCATTATTTCCAGTCTTTTCTTGCAAAGGGTAAATGAATGGAAGTTCTGCTCTTCAACACATTTTTTCTATATCTTTACACTTACTTTCCTTCCTTTACTCACAGCGAATACATAGGCATTGCTGCCATGTAAGTACCACTGTTTTCGACTTATGCCTTACTCCATTTATTCCAAATCTTGGGGCATATTATCAAGGGATTTATCTCTACTTTTTTGGCTTTAAAAGCCAAGAAAGCGGAGATAAAATTATCTCCCTATCAGCAACAGGGTGCTAACACGCAAATTCGCATGTTAGCACCCTTTTTCTCTACACTTCCCCTTGCATCTCCAGAGAAAAATAATAGGAGAAATGTTGTTAAGCGACATTTCTCCTATTATCAAGGATATCGCTAACCCTGTTAGTGATAACAAAAAAGCAGCGCTAACCGCGGTTAGCGCTGCTGCTTTTGCACCTGGTATTTTCCTGACTTATACTACCAGTGTGTAGAAAGTGAAAAAAGGGGGGAACACTCAGTGTTGTGTAAAATACCCCTCACACACCAACAGGCCCCTTGGTGTCATGCTTCATCATCGGGGTCTTCGCACCCCGCTAAAGGGATGCGGCACGCTGCGACCTGCGACTACGCGGGAGCGTTGACAAATTAAACTATGTGTGGTGTGTGTTGAGTGTAAGTGAAAGAGGGATAGATGTGAGTGGGAGGTGTGGTGAAAAATTTAAAAAGTACCTGGCTAGTGGGTAAAATGAAAAAACTTTATTTCGTACCCCTGGCTGGTGCTGTTAAAAAGTGTGCAAAAGAACGAGGTTTTTTTGTCTTAATTAGGGACAGAACCTCTGGTGTGCGTCGACATGTTTCGGTACTGGTGTACCTTCTTCAGGACGGGGCACAACTTCCCAACCCTACTCATGTTTTTCTAAAGAAAAATCGGGGTTATTTTAATTTTTCTAAAAAGTGATAACACTCATTAAAGACGGCTACAATGTGCCTACAGCGGTTATTTGGATCATGTAATCACATGTCGAGATCCGCCTATATTGGCCTCCTTCTACCACCTTGTGCTGCTCCGCACACCACACATAGTTTAATTTGTCAACGCTCCCGCGTAGTCGCAGGTCGCAGCGTGCCGCATCCCTTTAGCGGGGTGCGAAGACCCCGATGATGAAGCATGACACCAAGGGGCCTGTTGGTGTGTGAGGGGTATTTTACACAACACTGAGTGTTCCCCCCTTTTTTCACTTTCTACACACTGGTAGTAGGATTCTTCTTGTTTATTTATCAGTGCCCGTGGAGTAGGAATCCTACGTTGTACTCTACCTCCCTTCTTTGTTAAATATAATATATTTTTCTGACTTAGCCATGATATCCTATGGAAGGTGGATATCATGGCTAAATTTGTGAGCCCCTATCATCAAGCTAACGCCAAACTTCGAGAGATTATCGTTGGTTTTCCAGAGATAATCTCTCATTTGGCAGTTAGCGTGAGGATTTTTATCACTTCTGAGATAAACGTTGCTAATAGCAAGTTATCTCAGCAATAATTTCTGGCGATGCTTAGCGATAAAAAAATCGTTGCAAAGCCTAGTTAGCGATAAATATCACTACTCGTTGGTAATATGCCCCCTTGTCCCTTCACTTTTTGTTTCCTTTTTTCTCTTTTTCAGTGTGAATCTCGGGCTCAGATGTATTTAGTTGAGTCCTGATGATGATACCATCATTCTTAATGGAATTGAAACGTCTACTTGTCCCACAGACCCACATTTATACTGTACATTTACACAGGCTGTGCTGATCATACCTTTTCGATATGCACTATGATTGACAGTTTTTACAAGTGTGTATTATCGTTACTGAGAGACCACCGAACATGTTTGCTTCACCTACACCTACTGTACCGATGTATATTGTTTTTAAGGAATATGTGTTGTTCAGATTAAATGATCATTTGACTGTTTAGATTCTTCAACTCAATTCATGTACAGGGGCCGCTGTTTTCGACTACAATTACTTACCTGAGGTGCCTGATGACTTTTGGGTCTCCCTTGTTTTGTTTGAGAGGATTCAAGATTAGGCAAATAGTGATCCATACTTGAAGCCTGTCAGTTGGAATTTATACATGTGTTCAGATGTTGAATATAGATTAAGTTGCCATATGCTACGCAAGATTGAATCAGTGCATTGACTACTGGGTCATGTAATTCAATATGAATCTATTTAACATTTTTAGCGGAAAAAAACAAGTACTTACACATTCTTTGTTTATCATTGAGGGTAAAATTATGATTTATATGAATGCCCATTTTACACAGGGTTGTGGGTGGTCTTGGATATTGGGTTATTAATCTCACCCAATAGAAATATCTTGAGGCTGCATTCCAGTCCTTCGCTTTTCATGCACTGTGGCACTCTAGACAGAGACTTGCCATATGTAAATCAGTCTTAACCCTGCTTTAGTAGGAACAGACTGTTCTCTTCTAAGCCAGGCCCTCCACAGAGGGACATATGCAACTCTAGACAGACAGGTCTGCCCAGACATGGGTCCTGTGCTCACTGGGCCATAACACTCAAGCTGCACCCTACTGCCAAACCCCAAATAGGCACCTGTGAGATACTTTTTCTATAGGTGTATCTCCCCATTTCCCAGTGGCCATTAAATGTCCCTATGTTTCGTACTGTTAGGACTGCCTAGTGCCATCCTTCACATGTGGCGGGTGGCGGTTCGAGTGCTCCATTTAAGCTGCACTTCACTGCAGGAAGCTGCTTGCTGTTCTAGTTGTTTTAGTTAGTAGCTTCCTGCTGTCATGCCATAATACTGCTGATGCAAGTTTCTTTTTGCATCTTTCGACGTCCTGTCGGCGGTTCCCTTATTGGGTTCCTCGTTTCTGGACTCCGCTTTTCGCATCCTTAGGGGATATCCATCTTTGAGCAGCACATCTACACCACAGCATCTGCAACTAGAAATAAACAAAGGATTTGGATTAAACCACTTTCTATTCTGGTAAACGCTAGCCGTGTGCTTCACATGTTCAGTAGTTACGTTACTAAGACTTTTTTGATTTGTTCTGGACTGCCTCTCGGGTTCTGTTCTCGTGGTTTATACATGTGGAGGTCACAAGAGCATCAGTATTTCTTATGTTTATGATCAATACTGGGGTTACAGCATATCTGAAATTGCTATGTCTCTTTGAAGGCTATTCATTTTTATCTTTTTCCTTTTTGACTAATTTGAGGTGGCACATGACAGTGTGCATGAAGTAATGTATTTTATGGCGTATGGTGTTACCACATTCTCTTTTATAATCCTTCAATACTAGCCTTATGTTAAGACACTGTTATAAAGGCTTACAGTGTGCTATATTATAAATGCTTATTTGCTTAAGGAGGTGCAGTAACTTTCCTTGAATGTCCAATGCATGTATTCTTCTTTGTCATCTTAGATACATAAGATTTCCCAGTTGAGCCAACAGACACTATTTGCAGACAGGAGAGGGGACACATACAGGTATTAGGACATTAGGTATTGCATATAGGTATGTGTGAGCTAGGAACACGGAGTAGAATTTCCACTGATGCTTTGGTAATTCTTCCATATGGGGAGAACCTCAGACAAGTCACAGCATTCACGTCTTCTCCTGTTCCCTCCCCCTCTTTCCCCCTGTTTGGATCTGACTTTGACTATGTGGGTCGCTATAGGCAGTACGGAATTTGGGACCTTGCATCTTAGTTTCCTCTCCACCCGTGGAAAATCCAGGTGAGCATTCTGACAGACGGGCAAGCCCACACAGAGTTGTAGCCTGAGCGAGCTGGAGAGACCTGCTATCACTTTGGCTGATCTGGCCCATATGCTTGCCAACCTCTCCAAAGAGACATAAACACTGATACAAAGAGTAGACACATTATAAGGGATAGGAGCTGCTGGGGTTAGTGGACCAGCTACAGGACAAGCCACAAAGGATGGGGGTGGTACTTTTCCTACTTCCTCCACTCCAGTAAACAGTCTGGGTACAAGTGTCTGTTACTTGAGTCACTATCCCTCCCACTATTCCTTTAGTTCCTCCAGAATGCTTTAATGGAGACCCTTTAAAGTTCCCTGCATTTATCAATCTGTGCCAATTGCATTTTATGTACAAGGTATCTTGTTTTCCCAATGAACAATCAAAGGCAGCTTTTGTGTTATCATATCTAGGGGGTACCGTAGCTACATGGTCCATTCCACTGGTGGAACGGAATGATCCCGTGTTATATGACTATTCAGCCTTTAAAGCAGAGCTAAAAAGGCTATTTGACTGCCATGCATTTAAGTAGTCAGTAGACACCGATTTGCTTAATCTAAGGCAGGGTAGTAAGGCCTTCATGACTTATATTTCCACCTTTAATTAGTTAGTTTCAGAAGCAAATTGGCCTGTAAGAAAACACAGTTCCCTGTTTTACCGAGGACTGAAAGACGAACTTAAGGACCTGTTGACTCAGGTGGTGTATCCTCCCGACTCCTGTAGTTAGCTGATAGACTTGGTTGTTAAACTTGACCATTGTCTATCAGAAAGACGAAGAAATAGAGGACATACTGATGCAAAGATGTACATGTATCGGAAAAAAAAACTAAACCTCACAAGCCCTCAAATGACCGGAACTTATGCAGATAGGTAGTCTGAAAGGCCCCTTGAGTGAGGAAGAACATCAGAGATGTCATAATATGAAGCTATGTCTGTACTGTGGAATAAAGGTCCTTTTCTATGCAATTGTACTCAAAAGGCCCCAAGACCTGTTAAGACAAGTGTTTTGGGTAGTATAGCTCCTATAGTTCCACAATCCTTGGCTCCAATGGCATTTATAAATTTGTAGCATCATTTCTTTGTTCACATTCGCTGACTTGGGGCGGTCTTTCGAAGTATTCAAATGTCTTAATAGATTCAGGGGCCACAGGACCCTTATTGGATATTGATTTGGCCACCCAATTTGGCATACCCATGTAGTCAAAGACGTGGCTGATGAGGTTAAGACTATAGACGGAAGCGCCTTAAAGTCAGGACCACTAACACTTTGTAAATGTAAATGTTTTTGTACTTGTATAGCGCACAGCTACCCGCAGTGGGTTTCCCGGCGCTTGTGCGAATACCGCAAGGGAACCCTTCCTGGCTTTCCCTGTGAAGTGTCCACTCCTGGGCACCCCCATGGTGCAGACCAGGCATCCCTCGTGTTGTGGAGACTAAGCAAGCTATTGCCCAGAGTTGCAGCATGGGACCCATGATCAGAATAGGCACTGAGGCGAGAATATCCGGTCAGGGGAATTAATGAGCCCGAGACCCGCTGGGGCAGGAATCGAACCCTGGTCCCTGGCCAGAGCTCTGCATCGAGGTCTGCCTGCTCTAACCATTGAGCCACACTTCTCCAAATGGATCTACTGATGCAGATACAAGAGACACATAAAGAGGTGGTGCGATTTGGGTTGATTTAGGCCCCCCAATTTGAGGCTATCCTTGGTATCCATTGGTTAGAGAAGTACAACTCTGACATTAGCTGAGCTATGCATACTCTGTCTTTTCCATCTGACTTTTGTATTAAGCATTGATTATCCCCTGCATCTCTGTCTGAGTCTTATTCAGATAGCCATGACTACTGAAGATAACACAGCCATTTTGCCTTCCTGTTACCATGATTTCACTGATGTGTTCGGTAAAAAATGAAGCCTCTGCCCTTCCTCCCCACCGGCCATATGACTGTCAAAACGACCTACTTCCTGGAGCACAGATCCCCCACACTTGGATATATGCATTGAGAGAGAAGGAAGTGTAGGAGAACAAGGGTACCCCGAAATGTGAACCTGGGGTTAGAATATGTTTAAAAAGAACAATGGTTCAGGGTTAGCCTCAGTGGGCCCAGAGCAAGAAGACCCCAAAAGGGGCAGTGAAAATTCAATTTAGACTAGACAATTAATCAGCAAGGGAGCAAGCATGTAGGCAAACATATATAGTGTAAAATAGAAGGTTTCATTTTACACTGGTTTGAATAGGTACTTCAAATTATTATCAGGTGCTCACATAAAGTGAAAAAGTGCGTAATGTGACAGAGTGATTGTGAACTAAAAACATAACATCACACTGACAACAAGATTGGAACTCCACATGAGTATATACAATGGGAGGGGTTCCTGTTGTAAGGGTCGACGGCGTTTCGATCTTTTAATTATTTAAGATCATCTTCAGGACATATAGGGTCTTCTTGCGCTAGACCCACTGAGGCCAACCCTGAACCATTGTTCTCTTTAAACATATTGAGAGAGAAGGAAAGCATACATCTCTGACAATATATGGACACAATGCAACGGATAGGCTTTATAGGGCAATCTCGCTCTCCTGCCTCTTCTCCATTGTACTTGGTGCTAAAACAATGGAAAGAGCTTTGTGCCTGTTTAGACAATAGGATTTTTAGTAACGTAACTATTAAGAATCAGTATCTCTTGCCTTCATACAGTCACTAATGGATCAAGTGAAACAAGCAAACATATTCATCAAACTGGATTTGAAGGGCGTGTATCATTTGGTACGAGTCAGAGAAGGAGACAAATGGAAAACTGCCTTTGGTACAATGTTTAGTTTGTAGGAATATTTGGCTATGCCCTTTGGCCTCTGCTGTGCCCCAGCTGCATTCCAGTTTTTCATTAATGAGGCTTTACAAAACTACTTGTATATATGTGCTGTGGCATATATTGACAACATCTTGATATATTCTTTCTCAGTACCAGAGAATGAGAAAAATGTCAGGTCTATTTTACAGAAATTAAGAGGATATATGCTGTTTGTCAAATTGGAGAAATGTGAATTCCATGTAGCTGATGTGCCATTTCTGGGTTATGTCCTATCCACACAGGGCTTTAGCATGGATCTCCAGAAAGTTTCTGCTATCACTCAGTGGAAATCACCCCAGTCCGTCAAACAAGTGCAGGTCTTTCTGGCGTTGGCAAACTTTTACATTGTAAATGTAATGTAAATTGATACTTGTATAGCGCACTACTCACCCGCAAGGGTCTCAAGGCGCTTGTACGAATACCACTGTGGAACCCGTCCTGGCTTTCCCTGTGAGGCGTCCAATCCTGGGCACCCCCAGGGTGAATGCCAGGCATCCTTAGCATTGTGGGGGCGTTGTGGAGATTAAGCAAGCTATTGCCCAGAGTTGCAGAGGGGGACTCTATAATTGGAATAGGCACCGAGGCGAGAATTGTCAGGTCCATGGAATTTTGAGCCCAAGACCCATCGAGGCAGAGAATTGAACCCTCGTCCAGGGCTAAACCTCTGCATCAGGGTCTGCCGCTCTAACCATTGAGCCACACTTCTCCACTAGGTTTATAGACCATTTTTCTATCCTGCCACTCACATCACTTGGCTGTTACGCAAGGGTCCAAGATTTCTCTGGACCGAGGAAGCAGAGACGACTTTCTTACTCCTAAAAGAGGCCTTTGTCAGTGCTCCCATATTGCTCATCCAAACCCTACTCAGCTTTTCATCGTGGAAGCGGATGCCTCCCAGGTGGCTGTTTGAGGGATTTTATCTCAGAGAAACACTGATTCCGTAAAACTACATCCAGTTGCATACTTTTCACATAAGTTGAGTCCTGCTAAAACCAACTACTTGGTGGAGGGCAGGGAATTATTGGCCATAAAAAAGGCTTCCGAGGAGTGGAGATACTATTTGATGGGTTCCTTATATACCATCACAGTCCTCGCATATCACGAAACCTGGGAATTCTCAAATCAGCCCTGCCTTGTCCATGCGGCAATTACGTTGGACGTCCAAATTTTCTCTAGACCAAGGAAGCGGAGACAACTTTCCTACTCCTAAAAGAGGCCTTTGTACGTGCTCCCATATTGCAGCATCCAAACCCTACTCAGCTGTTCATCGTGGAAGCGGATGCCTACCAGGTGGCTGTTTGAGGGATTTTGTCTCAGAGAAATACTGATTCCGTAAAACTACATCCAGTTGCATACTTTTCACATAAGTTGAGTCCTGCTAAAACCAACTACTTGGTGGGGGGCTGGGAGTTATTGGCCATAAAAAAGGCTTCAGAGGAGTGGAGATACTATTTGATGGGTTCCTTATATACCATCACAGTCCTCACATACCACAGAAACCTGGGATTTCTCAAATCAGCCCTGCCTTGTCCATGCGGCAATTACGTTGGTAGCCAAGATTTCTCTGGACCAAGGAAGCGGAAACAACTTTCCTACTCCTAAAAGAGGCCTTTGTCAGTGCTCCCATATTGCAGCATCCAAACCCCACTCAGCTGTTCATCGTGGAAGCGGATGCCTCGGAGGTGGCTGCTTGAGAGATTTTATCTCAGAGAAACACTGATTCTGGAAAACTACATCCAGTGGCATACTTTTCACATGAGTTGAGTCCTGCTGAAACTAACTACTCGATGGGGGGCAGGGAATTATTGGCCATAAAAAATGGCTTTCGAGGAGTGGAGATACTATGTGTTGGGTTCCTTACATATCAATACAGTCCTCAAATACCACTGGAACCTGGGATTTCTCAAATCAGCCAGTGCGTTGTCCATGAGGCAATGACATTGGACTCAGTTTTTCAATTACTTTGACTTCACTATTAAGTTCCAAGCAGGGCGATTACATGGTGAAGCCGATGCCCTTTCTCGACTGGGTTATGACATGCAGGAATCGGTTTCAGAAAACCATACCTGTTGATCACATCTAAAGGGGCATCATGTTCTGAAAAGTAGTTTACTCGAGAAACAGCACAAGCTCAGAAAACCAAAGAAGCAGAAGCAGTAGCCCACCCTCATAAAGGCCAAGGGCCAGAGGGTACACAATTTGATATACATACAAGGGCGTCTCTTTGTTCCTATTGGTCTTTTGCAGCAACAAGCTATCAAATGGTGCCATACACAAGTATGTGCAGGGCATCCAGGGGAGAAGAAAATTCTAGAATTACTTGAAAAAAGTTTCTGGTGACCTACCTTTACTGCTGACACAAAAAAATACATACATACATTTAATGTCTGTGCTCAGAGTAAAAGTTCTCATCAAGCACCCACCGGGATTTTAAACCCCTTACCCACTTCTCCTGCTTCCTGGCATACAATTTCTATGGATTTCATTGTAGAACTGCCTGTACCTGTACATGGGTATGCTGCTAATCTTGTGATTGTGGATCTCCTAACTCAAATGGGACATTTTATTCCTATGAAGAATTTGCCCACATCCAAGGGTCTTGCTAAAGCAGTTCTATTAAATGTAGTCCTCCATCTTTTTTTATTTCAGACCGTGGCTCCCAGTTTGTTTCCACATTTTGGAGGGCGTTAGGTGATTGACATCCGTTTATCCTCTAGCCATCATCCCCAGACGATGGTCGAACGGAAAGAGTGAACCAATGTGTGGACCAATTCTTATGTTGTCAATTATTGCATGATGTCTCTGATTGGGATGTGTATCTCTGGGTGGCAGAGTTTGCGTATAATAATGTCTTGCATACATCGACCAACTATTCCTCTTTCCTTTGTAATTATGGTTTTCATCCCTGTTTTCTGTTGCTTTCCTTATCCCTCACACCCGGGATACCTGCTGTTCAGGACTTTTTTCATCACCTACACAATATATACAGCAGGCAGCCCAGGAGAATTTGAATCAGGCTGAGAAATAATCCACGCGAAATGCTGACTAGCATCGCCAGCCCACGCCTGACTATAATGCTGGAGGCAAGGTGTTAGATTTGGGGGTTTCTAGTTGGCATAGGTATGTAACTGTGACAAATAGGGACCCTTGCGTCTCGTCAGGGTAAGGGAGTACACTCCTAAAATAACCCCTGCTCACCCCCTTGGTAGCTTGACACGAGCAGACGGGCTTATCTCAGAGGCAGTGTGTAAAGCATTTGTGAACATATACAGTAATCCAGTGACAACATTACAGATGGACACCACACCAGTTGTATATAAAAAAATAAGTATTCTTTATATAGATTTAACACAAGACCAAAAACAACAAAAATCCACAATACTGTACTTAAAATGGTAGACTTAGCTTAGTTCTCTTTCGATCTTAAAATGCAACACTTTGAGTCAATGTACCTTTGGATGTGTAACGCTATACAACGAAATTGTTGCAGGGAAGGTGATGTGTCGGTTCCTGGCTCGCAGGAATGGTGATGCGTTGGTATCTCACTGCGCTCCCGTGGCAGTGCGGCTAGCAACGCTGTGATGTGATGAAGATCCGGTGCTATGAAACAAAGATGGCATCTTCTTCTTGATGCGACACACTTCTCTGATATTGCGAGATGTCTCGATGCGGTGCAATGCGTCACCTACAGCGGCGACATCCTTGTCCAGTGATGCAACAGCAGCGGCTGCGACGGCGACATGCTTCTTCATGAGTCGCGCTTCCAGCTCCTTGCGACACGCAGTCCCTCAGAAGGCCCAAAACAGCTGCTGGCACTTCCAAAGAACTCTTGGGGAGCTGGTGGTTGAAGTCTGTTGTCCCTGAGTCTACAGCAGGAGGCAAGCTCTTCTCTTATGCCCTTGGAGGTCCTTACAAGTTGATGAAAGTACACAAAGTCCCTTTCTCCTTTCTTTGGCAGTCAGGCAACCACTGCAGGGCAATCCCCCAAGCAGCACTTCAGCTTAGGCGTAGTCTCTCCTCAGTGTCTTCTGGATCTTCTCCTCAGCAAAGGTTTCTTCTTGTTGTCCAAAAGTTATCTAATTCCCTGGGGTTTGGGTCCCCTCTTTTATACACCGTTTCTCTTTGTTCTCTGAAGGCAGAGAGGCCTTTTCCTAGTCCAAACCAGTTATTATTATTATTATTATTCTGAGTTTTGTATAGCGCCTGGTTCCCGATAGGCATCCCAGCGCTTACCAGAACATAACACTACTAAAAGAATGCAGGGATTAAACGGAGAACAAAAACGTTTTTAAAAGTTTACGGAACCGAAGAAGACTAGCTTCCGAGCGCAGTTGTAGGGGCAATGAGTTCCACAAGGAGGCCACATTTATTGAAAACCTTCTGCCACCGGTTCTTGCCTTTTTCACCCTGCCAACCTGAAGGAGATGTTGGTGGTCGGAGCGGAGAGAACGAGGGGCCTTGTAAGGCTGGACCATCTCCTCCAGAATAGGTGGACCTACCCCGTGCAGAACTTTGTGGGCGATGCAGAGTGACTTGAATTTCACCCTGTCCCTCACAGGGAGCCAGTTCAGTGCCCTCAACGCTGGGCGGGCAGATTGACGCCTAGGGAGACCCGTCAAAAGCCTGGCAGCCGCGTTCTGCACTTGCTGCAGTCTGTTCAGGGTAGATTCGGGTGCGCCCAGGAATAGCGCATTGCTGAAGTCCAGCCGCGAGATGATAAGTCCCTGGATGAGAAGCCTTCGAGTGGTCACTGGGAGCAGAGGCAGAATCTTCTGGGCTGAGCGGAGCAGGCCAAAGCACACGCCAGCAGTCTTTTTGGCATGGGTTTTAAACGATAGGTCCTGCTCCAGCCATACCCCCAGGCTCTTGATCTCCTGCTTGGGGGGGGGGCACCGGTCCCAGACAGTCTGGCCAGCTGCTGGGGGACAGAGATGGAGAAGAGTTCCCCAGCAGCATCAGTTCCGTCTTGGAGCCATTTAACTTTAGGGCTGAGCTGCACATCCACGTGTAGATCTTTTCAAGACACGTGTGCAGCCGGTCGGGATGGTGCGCCGACTGGGAGAGGCCTACCACCAGCTGAGTATCATCAGCATAACTGATGATTTTAATACCCAGCGGCAGTACCACACTCTCCAGGGGGGCCATGTAAACGTTGAATAAGGTAGGGCTCAATGAAGAGCCCTGTGGCACACCACACTGGAGAGGGGTTGACGATGATTTTTCCTGGCCTTCCCACACCTCAAATGTACGACCTTCCAGGAAGGAAGCGAACCATTTGAGGGCCAGCCCCGTGACCCCCACCCCCGACAGCCGTTGGAGAAGCACCTGATGGTCCACGGTGTCAAAAGCAGCGCTGAGGTCCAGGAGGATCACTGCCACTGATCCCCCCGAATCCAGCATGCTCCTCGCATTCTCCACGACCGCCAGCAGGGCGGTGTCAGTCCCCTGACCGGGGCGAAAACCCGTTTGGGAGTTGCCCAGGAGGGAATTGGCTTCCAAGAAGTCCGAAAGGCGGCTGTTCACCAGCTTCTCAGCCACCTTACTGATACCCGGCAGCAAGGAGATAGGCCGAAAGTTGGCGAGATCGGCGGGATCGAGGTTAGGCTTTTTCAAAAGGGCCTTAACCACCGCCCCTTTCCAACTGGGGGGGACTACCCCATGGGCGAGAGACAGGTTTATCAGGTCCGTCACAGGGCCGCCGATTGTAGATGACACCTGTTTGAGATATTTAATAGGTGCTGGGTCTTTCGGGGAGCCGCTCTTCATAGACCTCAGAACCGCCAAAACTTCCTCCTTAGTGACCGGACCAAGGGAGGCCAGCTCCACCGATTGCAACTTAGGTTGAGAGCTGGAATTGTCCTCCAAAGAAGAGACCTCACCTAGCCGGGGAAGGGACGCCAATATGTTGTCAATTTTGCTTTTAAAAAATGAGGCCAGTTCAGTGCATTTTTTGCGAGGGTCCTCGTGGAAAACCTGAGGATCGGGGGCATTCAGTAGCTCCTTAATGACCCTGAATGACTCTTTGGAAGAGTTGGCCGCAGAGCCTATACGCTCTTCAAAGAATCCTGATTTTGCCACCCGAATAGCGGATTTATACCTGCTCAGGGCCGCACGATATTCTTTACGACTCGCCTCACTCCAGTCTCTCCTCCAGGACGCTCTAGCCTCTTGCATCCTTTCCTCAGGGTTCTCAATTCCGACGAATACCAAGGTGCAGAGCCCACTCTCTTCCCCCTCGTAAGTTGTTTCTTTTTGGGTAGGAGAGTGTCCAGAGAATCCACGAGCCAGGTCTGGAAATTCGCATCAGCAACTATCGGGTTAGCTCCCTGAGTTCTAGTCAGTCCTGGAACACTCTGTTGACATGACTCCTTCTTTCCTTCCACAGTGCAGGGCAGACACATCAGATGCACCACAGTAGGTGGAGCCAGCAATGTCGAGGGAAGGCACAGTCATATTCAGGTCCCAGGTGCAACTCCTCCTGCCCATCTAGATGCAGTTCTCTCTATTCACCACTGGGCTGACTCACCCTGTCTCCTGGAATGCCCCAGCCCCTGTCACTCAAACTCCAGGCAAGGAATACACAACCTAGCAGAGGCAGGCTTGGATAGTTAGACAATAAAATACCTACTTTCTAAAAGTGCTATTTTCAAACACAGAATGTTAAAATCAACTTCACTAAAAGGTGTATTTTATCGTCCTGAGTTCAGGCATACTAAATTCGAATTTCTACCATGTTCCCTGAGTCAGTTAGGATTATAAGATGTAATAATCAAACTGCCCATTCTGGCCTATGGGGAATAGGTAGCCTTGCAATAGTGAAAAACGAAAATGGCTGTAATTCACTATTAGGACATGCCACACACATCAGGGCTTGTCCTACCTTATACTTACAGTGCACCCTGCCCTTGGGCCTACCATAGGAGTGTCTGATATGAAGAAAGGGGAAGGTTTAGGTACTGGCAAGTTGGTGCACTTGCCCAGTCAGCATGGCAGTACCAGACTGCGCACAGGTTCTGCAATGGCAGGCCTTAGACACACTTTTAGAGGCTGCTTCTGTGAATGGCACAACCAGTGTTGCATGTCCACGAGCAGTATTTGATTTACAAGCCAAGGGCACTCGTAGTGCACTATACTAGGGTTTGACAAGTAAACCAAACCAGCCAATCGTGGAGTCACTATTCCATACATCAATTTACAATAGGGAGAGCATATGCACTTTAGCACTGATCAGCAGTGGTAAAGTGCCCTGAGTCATAAAACCAACAAAAACAGGTCAGACAAAATACAGGCGGAAGGCAAAAAGTTCAGGGATGAACCTGCAAAAAGGGCCAAGTCCAACACAAGGTATGGTTGTCCACTCGCTTCGTTGCATTGAAAGGGTCTCGCAAATTCAAACCACGCTTCATCAGACTTTATGAGATTGTGAAGAAAGTGAATGTGGTAGCAAAGAAGCTCGAGTTGCCTGCTACATTAAGGATGCATCCTGTCTTTCATGTGTCATTGTTGAAATCAGTTGTGCCTGGTACTCAGGGGCCTCCTAGACCCTTTGCTGTGTTGATTGATGATGAGCCTGAATTCGAGGTCAAGGCT
Organism: Lissotriton vulgaris; assembly: GCF_964263255.1. NCBI lineage: Eukaryota > Metazoa > Chordata > Amphibia > Caudata > Salamandridae > Lissotriton > Lissotriton vulgaris. The sequence continues at coordinate 821,857,446 of NC_141697.1, read as the reverse complement.
ATTCAGGGCTCCAAGAGGATTCCTCGGAAGCGGCATTACCTCATCCAGTGTAAGTGATATGGTCCTGAGGACAGGACTTGGAAACCTGTTGGGCATGTGCACGCCCCTCATTTGGTGAGGTTGTTTCACCAAAGGTATCCTGACAAGCCTAAAGCTGTTGGGGCTGACCGTGGAGGGGTGTACTGTAAGACCTGCCTGGGGCCATCCTTCGCGTGCAGTGCTGGGTGGTGTGCGCACACCATTTAAGCTGCATTTCCCGGCAGGAATCTGCTTGCCGTAGTTGTTGTTTTGGCTAGTAGCTTCCTGCCGTCGCATCACGATTCTGCTCCTCCGGGTTTCTTCTCGTGTCTTTCTGTATCCTGTCAGCAGTTCTCTCATTGGATTCTCGCATTCCTGGACTCCACTTGTTGCATCCTATGGGGATATCCATCTTCCAGCAACACGTCTACACTGCAGCACCTGCAACTACAAAGCAATAAAGGATTTGGATTAAGACACGTTCTGTTCTGGTAATGCGCTAAACACACACTTTACATTCTCAGTACTTACCTTGATGAGATTTATTTAATTCGTTCTAGACTACCTCTCTTCTTCTGTTCTCATGGTTTATACATGTGGAGGTCACAAGAGCATCAGTATTTCTTATATGTATTACTAATACTGGTGTTACAGCATATCTGAAATTGCTACTTACTTTCGAAGGCTATTTATTTTTATCTTTTTTCCTTTTTGACTAATCTGATGTGGCACATGACAGTGTGAATAAAGTAATCCATTTTAATGACGTACGGTGTTACCACTTTCTCTTTTACAGTCCCATAGTACAAGCCAAACATTAGCAGGCTGTTCTAAATGCTTAAGGTGTGCTATATTACAAATGCCTATTTGCTTAAGGAGGTGCAGTAACTTTCCTTGAATGCCCAATACATGTATTCTTTTCTGTCTTCTTAGATACATAAGATTTCCCAGTTGACCGAACACATACTATTTGCAAAAGGGAGAGAGGGACATACAGTTATTATGACTTTACGCATTGGACATAGTTATATATGAGCTAGGAACGCACTCAGAGTAGGATTTCCACTGATGTGCATTTCTACGGAGCGACATGCCTTGACCGGAGGCCCCTTCGAGTGAGGAAAGGGTTCGGAATTCTTTCACCACTCACGGACGATTAAGGAATATGGTGTTGAAGTTCCAGTACACCAGAATACTCGTACCCTTGGCGATATTGGGCCTAGGGTTCATGTTTGGAATTCATACCTGATTAGCCAGGCCTGGCACCAGGTTTAGGTTGCAGCACCCAGTCCTGATGAAGACTCGCAGCAGAGGCTCCAATTCCCTCTTTGCATCAGCCGAGTCGAAACATCAAAGCTCTCCTTCGAAATAAGACCTATACCTACATCCTATCCGCTATATAATTGAAAATGCATTGAGTGCACATTGTAATTTACAGAATACATGTATATGAATGTTATAACAAGGACAGGTCTGCATTGTCTGGTTTTGTTTACCAGTGATCCTTAAATTATTGAATTGGCTCTATCCTTATCTCTATGATTTGCACTTTCACTACCCACCACCACTATCCCGCTACCCTCTCACTCTTTTTGCGCGCAACCTATGTCTATTGAAATAAAATTCGGATTAATTCTAAAATACAAGCTTCACAGGCGTTCCCCTTCTGCTTTTCCTAGGGAATCATTGAAGAAGACAGTATAAAGAGAAATGAGGATTTGGTTGGGGTAGACACTGGAACTGATTTTTACAGGGACATGCCAAAGTACTGTTATCCTAATGCAGACTGAAGTATGGAGAATACTTATATTGCTTGGCATAAACATAGGGAATTCGAAAGGTAATTCAGCCAATGTAATAATAATCAGGCTAATGATATATGCAGTTAGTAGGTAGGGACTAGACTAATCTAATGAGAGAAAGTAGGGATGTGTGATGGGAAATATTCTTTGTAGTTCTAATATGAATCTTGTTGTATATTATGACTGCTGAGATTGCCATAATAATTACCATTATCTAAAACATATGATTATGTCCAAATAAAATGCATAAAAATACCTTTTACTGGAAATTGCCACAACTGTGTTTCTACTGTTTCTAGAGGTCTGGTGGGGATATGTATTTTATATATAAAACTCCCCCTGCAGACAAGAGTTACACTGACAGGTCTGTCCGACTCCCAGCACTCCTCATCTTAATGAGCGTAACTCGTTATAGTGATGAGTGAGAGGCACCTGACCTTTCGTCTTTTCTCCTAAGTGGGTATTCTACATAAAATCCCTCTTGGGGCTTTGGAGATCTACCCTAGTGAGATGTCCCTCGAGAACCAGGGGTCATGACAATATACGGTGGATGTACGTTGTTACAACGCATGCTTTTAGCACGCATGCTGTAACAACGCGGTTTTTATAACACATTCTTTTACAACGCATAATACAAAGGGGTGTTGGATAGTGAATATTTTGATTTACTATTCCAACACCAGTCCCCGTTGACACTAGGGAAGGTGTTGGATAGTAAATTAAAAGTATTCCCTATCCTTGAGCGCCCCCCAGAGTTATGCGTTGTAATAGAATGCGATTTAAAAACTGCGTTGTAATAGCACTGCGTGCTAAAAGTTGCGTCGTAAACGACGTTCCCCATATACGGCAGCCTTTAAAAGGCTTGAGCTGTTAGTGAGATATCCAAAATTTTCTCGAGGGTTATTTGTCTTAGGCCATCAACTGAAAGGCGAACAAGGAAGTTGGGCACCTTCTTTTATCCCTCATTGCTCAAGATTCCCATATTTGAACTTTCCCTCTTGGAGTCAGATGTGACCGAAATAATGTTAAAAGTTTCTGACACTGCACAGGCTCAAACTCCAATCTCGTAAAGAAAGACTAAAGACTGATAGGCTGTGAGGAGCCATATTCTGTTCTTCAGGGGATTTTTGAGTTTAGTGACTGTGCAAGCTTCCCATGTTTTGGAAGCCTCCGTGAGACTTTGTGTCCTTACTCAAAGAACAGTAAGCACTCAAAACATTTTACCTCAGTAGAGTTTACAGATAGCTGAGATGTTTGCCAAAATCAAGGTTTGGCATGGAAGACTGATCCTGTACTCAAAACAGTCAATACAATCAAAAACAAACAATACAACTCCAATTATTACTATACAATTCCAAATAAAAATGATTCAGAAAAATAACTCAATTTAAGCTACACTTCAGGTAAGCAACATGGTTAATGATCTATCATCTCCACTGCTTCTTTGTTTACTTTTCTAACATCTTGCCCTTTCTGTTCAGTGGGTCGGGCAGCCTCCTTAATGTCACTGCTTATCTGCCTAGAGACTCTGATTTAGAGGTGCCCATGGAGCTCTGTATTTAGTTGTTTTGCATGTCACTGGCCAGTCACATTCTGGCAGCTTATCAGAGCTGAAGACATGCTTGAGGTGGGGAGCCCTATGAGCCTCATTGATGTTAAGTCCAGGTGAGTCGGAATCCAACGTGAACCGAACCGCACCCTGTTGTCGTAAATATTGTCAATAAACGGTCAAAACACTGTAGAAAGTAAGTGGGAGCAGGGTGGAGAGAAAGAGAGAGAGGAAAAAAATCAGCTGCAGTGATGTCTATTCTGAGAATGATATACTTGGATCTCTCTCTTGGTACAGCCTGTTCATCACTTAAGTATTTCTTTAAGTACTCAAAACCGCCTCTCGTGCAGAATGGTATTGAAGTTACTAGTACATACTGGTATGATCCCATTTTAAATCCAGAGGAATAGCACATCAATAGAATTCCCACTTAAAAGCAAGATTCTCAACAATTCATTGTTGATATCTCTCTTACCTCGAATTCCATCAATGATGCTGTGCTGATCTTTCCGAAAGGCCCGGAGACATTCCTAACAGCCAGCCGAAAGACAAAAATGCAGATGCTAGCAGCTGTAGAGGGTGGTAGTAAATACATGAACAAGAACAACATGGTTGAAATAGTACAGGTATTGAAAAAAATCAAAGGGAAGGGAACGGGAGAAAAGTGTAGGCAGGGAAGGCCATGTGGCGAACTGAAGCTATAGCGTTTAAACCATAGCAAAATACACAATTGACAGGCAAGGTATGGCTACTGTTCATATTTTTTATGGTGGTATACCTGTGTTTACTCAGACGTAAAGGACTAAAGGTCACTCATCCAGAACCACCTATGTAGGAAAACTAGACCGCAAACCTACGCCTAAGGTTCCATGTTCCCATTTTGCACAATATCCCTAATCCAGCCAGCTAGGAGATGGAGATGTACAGTTGAAGTTTAGGCCATCTATGAACCTGTTTGTGGCATGGATCCAGTCACTTGTTGAAGATGTGGTGGTCCCAATATTTTCTTGGTGTGAATCGCAAGTCTCTGTGAGCAGGCTCTTATTCAAGGCTCTTTTAAAGGCTGGGAGGCCTGTTTTTTCCCTAAGCTTCGGCTCAAGGCATTCCACAGTTGTGATTCTGTTTCTTATGGTTGACTGTGTTGCGAGTCATCAGTTTCACAGTGTGTCACCAAATGCTTCAGCCACAGGAATAGAGCTGAATCAATTTCAGGAAGCACTGAGGGCCGTAACCCTAACCAAACATTTTGAACTTCAGATTGGGCTCTTCCTAAAAAAGTTTAAGACCATAGTATTATGGTAAGAACATATTTAATGGGATCCATAGTACAAGGTAAGCCTCTTGGGCTCACTGATCGACATTTAGGCTTTAGCAGGCGTGAAAGTTGCTCAAAGAATCAGATAATAGTTTGAATATTGCTAACAAAAGAGGAGCTACATCATTAAGGTTTTTTCCTACCTAGGAGCATGTAAGTAGGTACAGAGCTCGGATGTCCAAGGCTGGCTCCCGAACTGCGTTTTTCTGTGTGGGGGTCGCTGTCGTGGTTCCTTACGCCTGCATTGGTATGTGGCTTTGGCTACTACGTCTCTGCTTTCTGTATCTGGCTCCCTCGTCACTTCCTATTGTAAATACGTGGAATAATGCAGGAGCACATGTATGCCAGTCTGTGCCATGAGACCTGATGTGTGAATCCAATGTTTCTTAATTTATATTACTAATATCGCACACACCAGGTACTACTTTTCTCAGGGTTTTCTTCACAGAAAAACGTTAGTACACCAGTGTTGTGTAGAGGGCAGGTGAGACAAATATATGAACTCTCTGTCCAACATGAGAATCACTTAATGCTCAGTGAGTTGCCGAGTAGTGTACAGAGCAGGCTAAGAGAGAGATAGCGAGCGAGCGAGAGAGAGAGAGAGAAAGAGAGAGAGAGAGAGAGAGAGAGAGAGAGAGTCTGTGTGTGTTATGTTATGTTGAACATATTTATATAATGTCAATTCTGCCATTAGTATGGCTTCTAGACGTTAATGAAGTTCATTACTGTCCAGCCTAGCTTTTGAGCATTCCATCACAGACAGAAGCGTGTAAGTTGAAAGCATATTCCATTTGTGTTTCTTTTGCTGTTTATAGTTGATGTGCTTTATTGTTGATAATTCAAAGCGTTATACTGTTTCAATAGGAGTAGGCAGACATCTTGCCAAGATACCTCGTTGTTGTGTTGATTGTTTAGTTTTGTATATTGACTGCTACGGTGGAATGTGAGTGCATAATATAGAAGTATTGGATGGTGGTGGTGAGCCCTTATACCTGTGTACTAACCTAGCTGGTCTGTTTTCTCGTTAATTTGGTGATGTGTTCGTGCGGATATATCCTGTAGCAGGTGTGTACTGTGAGTACAATGGTACACTATATATATATATATATGTATTCTGTATTAAGCAGTTTATGGACATTGGAATATGAGCCAGAACATAAACATATAAATAGTACCTGTTCTGGACATGTGATGGCAGGTCATGGGCACGTGATACTACACATAAGCATGTGAGGGATAACTTGGCTTATAAAGCTCCTGCTGGTTTATAATGGGGAAAGCATTAATATATGAGGCAGTTCGATGATATACGAGAATGGACATAGGCATGACTGGGTGTCACTGGGCATAGCAAGCTGTTCCTGGAATTTGATAGTAGAACATGGGCATTTGGGATTGTGCAAAGTGTATGAGGCGGTATGTAGGCATGTGAGGTCGAAGATGGTTATATGAGGAAGTCCTGAGCACCAGGTCCTGGTAGATGGGCGCATAAGCCTATATGTGGGCATATGGAAACAAGAAGCTCAATGGGGCATTTGAGAAAAACTCTGGGCCAATTAGGCTCGGATTATAACATGGTGGTGCTACATTAGGGTATGAGGCTGCCTATGGGCATAGGAAGCGGTACAAGGGCATGTTACATATGGAGTGGCTGTTATCTGATAGTGACACATAAAGCAATACACAAACACGTGAAAAAATATATGGGCATGTGAGGCTGACTTAGGTATTGCCATCTGAGTTGAAACATTGCTGTACAATGTATTTATTTGAGTCATTTGTCTTACGCACAAATCATCCCCAAGGGTATCTCTTCGCCTGAGAAGGACAGGCATTCTGTAAGGTGCGACTCGAAAGAGCCAGGTTTTAGGCATTTTTTTAAACTGGGACAGATTCGGGCACTACCAGATTTGTTCAGGGAGATTGTTCCAAAGTTTGGGCACCAGGTAAGAGAAGGCACGACCACCCATTTTTACCTTCCTAATTCTTTGGCCAAGACAACACAGTCTAGGAACAAAAGAGGCTGCAATGGATCATTTGAAGCTATTCCAGGCATATGATAACATTAAAAATAAGTTTGAAGATGTGCACAGCCACATGATATTTGAATCTGGAAATAATGATGGTTCAGCCTATACACAAAAGGGCAACCTCAGTCATTTACTGTTAGGTTTCGGTGAAAGAGTAGATATGGCATCAACATACCACACATTCTCCTGCACCGCCTGTATGTCTTCCACATAAACCTCATTCAATGACCGTTCAACCGAGGCACACAAGGTTGGTCATGGAGGCGGTACCATGTCATATGATCGCGGAAACTATGGTTACGAAGCTGTGCAACTGTTTGAACCTGTGCATGCAGAAATTAGGACATACCATTTGGGGCATGCATGAATGAGAGTCCATAATGAAAATGACAGGCTTATATTTGGTACTATAGTCTGAATTTACTGAAACTGACAGGCTGGTATTTTGGGACAAAGTAAGTGTACCTTCAGAATATTTAATAATTCATGCTGGCTTTATGGACACCTATTCCTTAGGTATATTTTCATTTGAGCCAGAAATATTTAATAACTCACGAGGACGCATTTTATGATCTCTGCAAATAACTTTGCATGACCTTATTTTTTTACTACGTTTAGGGATAGTACCTGAGCCAAAGATATTGATTTAACGTAAGTGAGACATCAGTAAGTGGAACACATAAGACCTCTGCAACGCAAATAGCATTTCTGCTGAGCATTGAAGTGCTGTCTACTCAGATACTTCCCCTGCATAAGATTGTCATATCAGTGTAACATGTCATTTTCAAGTCCGTTTCCTACTATATAGAATCGCTGTTATCTTGATTGACTGATCATTTATTTGGATGGGACGTGAAATGAGAGAAACTGAAAGGTAGGAGTGAAAGGAGATGTTTATGCTTTTTGAAAAATTAAGAAGGCCATGTCAAATTGGATACGGAGATCATTTTAATTGCCGGTAAAATGAACGTATGGTTTAAATGTATGTATGTGGAAAATTGTACTTTAAAATACAATGTTTGGCTTCATTGCTTTGGCTTTTATTTTGTATAACTATTGTTTTGGATTACCTCTTCGGACTTGTCTGTAAAAAATATGGCTTTTCTGCAAATGTGTTTAGAAGCTCAGGGCAACACTACTCCATTTTGCCAATTTTCAGAGACATCTGAATCCCTCAATCTGTTCGGTAGGGGCATGAAGACAAGGTCGTCAAACTTGCTTTCTTCACTCATAGGTGCAAACTGAGGCATGTATATACGCCCCACCAATATAAAAGTTACCCTGAACCCTCTTGGTGCTCGCGGTAAATCATTCAAGGGAGGGTTTTGAAGCCTTGTTGTTCGAAGGCCTTCTCAGTAGGTATGTGGCATGATTAGGCAATCATTGGAGGATGTGTGAGTAGGGGCACTCAGACTCTTGTTTCGCTGTTAGTGAAAGGGATGAGGTTTGTGCTGTTATCTCAAAGCAAATGGTTGCAGGCGGCAATCACTTGGGGTTCTGTATAGATGGCTGGCTCCAGACGTGGGTATGTTTATTCCAATGGAAGGTATTTGAAGACGCAGACTATTTGAGTGTTTGTGTATAGGGGTGTAGGTTCATCTCAGAATGTGCAAAGTCAGATTTTAACCTTCAGGAACAACCAGTACAATTAGACTAAAGGTTTGGTTGACATACCCGATTTTGGACAAGGGGGTGGTGATGGACAGAGTTTCTGAATGATGCAGAATACTCCTACCCAGTCAAGAGATCAGGGCTTGATCCATCACCGTTTTTTAGCTCACTGCACCATCCCAGCTCAGAACCTGGCTACATGAAAATTAGTCTGTTCCTGTCCCAGTGCATGATGGGAACAGGGCAAACCAAACTACCAAGCCAATTCTTATACTGGGAAGGAAACAAGCTACCGGGGACCGGTTTCTGGCATTTCAGCCGTCGTCGGCCCGGCTTGCTTGAATCCTGATGGTGCAATGAGCAAGGGACTCACGTCTGAGTATACCCTCCCACACATAGTGTGGACAAAATCGATTTTGGAAAAGGGGGTGGTGATGGACAGAGTTTCTGAATGATGCAGAATACTCCTACCCAGTCAAGAGATCAGGGCTTGATCCATCACCGTTTTTTAGCTCACTGCACCATCCCAGCTCAGAACCTGGCTACATGCAGATTAGTCTGTTCCTGTCCCAGTGCATGATGGGAACAGGGCAAACCAAACTACCAAGCCAATTCTTATACTGGGAAGGAAACAAGCTTCCGGGGACCGGTTTCTGGTATTTCAACCGTCGTCGGCCCGGCTTGCTTGAATCCTGATGGTGCAATGAGTAAGGGACCCACGTCTGAGTATACCCTCCCACACATAGTGTGGACAAAATCGATTTTGGAAAAGGGGGTGGTGATGGACAGAGTTTCTGAATGATGCAGAATACTCCTGCCCAGTCAAGAGATCAGGGTTTGATCCATCACCGTTTTTTAGCTCACTGCACCATCCCAGCTCAGAACCTGGCTACATGCAAATTAGTCTGTTCCTGTCCCAGTGCATGATGGGAACAGGGCAAACCAAACTACCAAGCCAATTCTTTTACTGGGAAGGAAACAAGCTCCCGGGGACCGGTTTCTGGCATTTCAGCCGTCGTCGGTGCAGTGAGCTAAAAAACGGTGATGGATCAAGCCCTGATCCCTTGACTGGGTAGGAGTATTCTGCATCATTCAGAAACTCTGTCCATCACCACCCCCTTTTCCAAAATTGGTTGACATACCACAACTTCCTAGTGACCCAGAAATCCGCGTTTCCACATGCATTTCTTGAGGTTCTCGGTCACGTCCACGCATTTTACAGCCTGTTTCAGTTCCTGGGTCATGGGGTAGTGATGGTGAGTTGAGGGGTCCGATGATAAAAACTAATATGCAAAGGGAAATGTAAGTTAGGATGAATACACAATACTGCAAGATTGCCTAAGGGCACGCTACAATAAATACAGGTGATGTTCGATTAGTTCAAACAGTGGCATTAACTCAACCACCAGCAGGGATCACCAATCCTACAAATGTAGAAGGATCTGTCGCAATCCTAGAGTTTAGGGAGACTTACAATGACAGGTAAAATATGAAAAACGAATATCAACTGCTTTTTCTTAACTTTCAAACTCGAATACAGATGGGATTGCACGTCTTGTCTAGGCATGGAAATTGTATCTAAAAATGGAAATGGAGGGGAAAAAAACTCAAACTTTGCCTTGTGTAGATGCCAAAGTCAGATTTCCGAGTTAAGAGTCGTGTGCCAGACGGATGCCATATTAGGTGGGAGTAAGCAAAAAAAAGATAGGTTGTGTAAAGACCATTCACTCCATGGAAAGATGGATTAGAGACACAAGGGTAAAGTGTTGAGACAAGAGGAGGTGCGGCTCTTCATCATAGAGACTATACACAAGGCCATAAACATGCTTAAACCCACAGCCTAATGCATAAACACTTCATCGCCATTACTAACAATTGCTTCGTAGATGTGGCGCAGGGCGTGAAACAAAGGATAATTCATTTACTACCTATAGCAATGATGCCCAGAATTTGTTCTTTTATGAAGGATGAACTCGCTCTAGTTTTCATTAATTTAAGGTTCTGTTTTGCATCTCAGATGGTTGTTAAAAGTGGCTTAAATCGAAATATTTGGAGATCCTCTCTGGATCTTAGTCCCCAAATACAACACACACTCACAGAGCTGCTGACATCATGAAACTGAATTACCAAAACCCTCATTCAAAACGCTGCTGACATCATGAAACTGAATTACCAAAACCCTCATTCAAAACGCTGCTGACATCATGAAACTGAATTACCAAAACCCTCATTCAAAACGCCGCTGACATCATAAAACTGAATTACCAAAACCCTCATTCAAAACGCTGCTGACATCATGAAACTGAAATACCAAAACCCCCATTCAAAACGCTGCTGACATCATGAAACTGAATTACCAAAACCCTCATTCAAAACGCCGCTGACATCATAAAACTGAATTACCAAAACCCTCTTTCAAAACGCCGCTGACATCATAAAACTGAATTACCAAAACCCTCATTCAAAACGCTGCTGACATCATGAAACTGAATTACCAAAACCCTCATTCAAAACGCTGCTGACATCATGAAACTGAATTAACAAAACCTTCATTCAAAACAAAACACGCTGTCCCACAGCTGGTGCCATCTGCGTTGCCTTACTGATCTCCTAAACCAGACCAAAATATCCTACATCGGATGACATCATAAATCTGTCTGAAATCAGGATTGTCCTAAAACCAAAAAACGCAATCGCAAAGCTGATCATTTCAAGAGTGCGTGAGTGAATACACATAGCTCAGTTTTGCGTTAACTGTCCCAAAGTGCGTATTTCTACACAATTCGTCTTCTAAGCCAGAACACACTATACAACAACTATTGACATTGCAAATTTGCACCAATTTAGCAGTGTTGTAAACCTAAAAAATCTTTCCTAAAACGGCCTTGGCGACTAGCGTCTCCTAGACAAGAAAACACAGCCCCAGATGTAATGACATCAACGTTTTTCACCAATTAATTTCATTTCCAAAGGTTGCCAACGTTGTTGACTAAAGGTAAGTTGACGCAGTACAAAAATATATATTTTTTAAATGTATTCACTCAGATGGGTAGTTTGGCCGTTCATGTCTGCCTCAATGTTCTCTTCCTCACTGGTATGCCAATCGTTTTTTATCATAATATTATTGCATTGTTTTGAGCTCTTGAATTAGTACTGGTATCTTCTAGTACCTCTACTTTTCTGTCACTAAATTGTACTGATGGAAGAATACAAAACCAGCATCAGGGAGAGAGGAATATACATGTAGATTTTACAAAACAGTACATACCTGTACATGATATCCCGAAAGGGGAAATATTTACAGTACATCAAAATTATTGCCCAAAAAATAGCTGTTTCAAACCCGCTCCACGCTGGCACCCCTGTTGGGCACCCTACACGCTGCAGCACATCTCATCCAGAGCCCGACAATGACATCACCTCCATCCTTATGTAACTCCATTGGCTCCCCTTGCAGGCCGGTGACATCTTTATGAAAAGCCATTACAACCACCACCTGCCAGTGCTTAATTTGAACTGGTGGTTGCTGGTGGAGCCCACCAAAACACATTTTTAGGAACCAACACTTATTTTTCCTCATCCAACATTTAGCGAGAGCAAGAGAGGGAAAAAAACAGAGTGGTAAGACATAGGAAGAAAAAAATAGAAAAATCCGCCACAAAGGGGAAATCAGGAACCTGCAGGAGTAAAATAAAGGGGCAAGGAGAGTATGATGGTGAATTAAACAGGCATGAGGGGGATTTTAGACTATACAGCCTTGGTATTTGGAGCGCCGTTATTTGATAGCGCTGGTTGTAGGCTTCAGAGCAGAGCTGTGGGCACCAGCACTCTTTCTTTTACAGATTAAGCACTGACAAGCTCACCATCTCTGGTGTTTCTCTGCACACCCGTAGGCAGGACACCTGAAGTGTAAAAACAAAAACAAGACAGACCTTTTCCACCGATGCACCCATGATCTTTAACAACATCCCATATCCATCAGGAATGCCCCAATACTGGTCCAGTTTACAAAGATTTAACCCCTTCACTGCGGTGGCTATTCTGCAGCAGTGCTAAGGGGGCGGGGCGGCCGCGCGGCGGCCGCATGCTGGTGACGGAATCGCTCCGTCACCAGCGTCGGTGGCGCAGTGCTTATGACGGAGCGGTTCCATCATGGCCCGCCCCGCTCAATAGAACGCTCAGCGCAGGCGCGGAATTCACGCCGCGCATGAGCAGCGAGCGGGCCATGACGGAACCGCTCCGTCATCAGCACAGCGCACCCGCAGCTGATGACGGAGCGGTTCCGTCATCAGCACTTAAAGGGTTAAAGACTCACCTCTTTAAAGAACACTACATCACAATTGCATCACCCGTTCACAACCCAGCTTCCTCTGCTATTACTCATTGACGTTATGCTTGTCTTTGACCATTTACCTTGCTCTTCAGCCTTTTGGCTAGGTTTGTGCTACGGAAATACCATCTACATACATATGTACTTTATAGGAGGATGTTATACCTGTGAACTAGTGTCCTTTGACATCAATTTCATGATTTGTGGATTTCATCCAATGGGAGGCTTGGTCTCGGTCTGATTTCCTTCCCTCAAGTGGAGTAGGCGTGAAACCGGCCAGGGCCCATGCAGGTAAAAGTGGTGGGGCCAGGTTGGGGGGAATCGACAGACGACCACGAGGAAAAATTAAATAAATAATTAATTTGCTCTCTTCGTTGTCTGTTGAAATCTCCCTGCACCCAACCCCACCGCTCTTACCTGCACGGGTCGCAGTTGCTTGAAACATGACAGTGAAAATGGATAATAATGATGGCCTCAAACCACAGTGTTGAGCCTCACAAATAACTATTGCTTTATCCGAATCTCCATGCAAGGTAAATACAATTTGCACATGAAATTGAAGGCAAGACCAACTGTTAGATGACTTTGTAGACAGCAGCTTAAAAAATTTTCACTTCCAGACAGAATCTGTTCCTTAGTGCAGCAAAACGTGACTTTACCAGAAACCCTCTCTGAACAGCATAAGGAAACATTCTCTATTCTTCTAAACACAGGCGCTCAAACGGTAATTTCCGTTTTTACCTAAGTGTTGTGAACACATCTTTTTAATATGAACTACAGCAAAATATACATAATGGGCCTCGAAACCATTGATACATTATTGGATAGTTACTATAACGTATTGTCTATGTATGAACTCCTGTCTCTGGTCACCTGTGGTAGCTCACGAATGACAGGGTAAAAATGCTCCTGAAGAACTATTTTGATGGAGAAGGTAATACTTGCGTGTTGGCACAGACACCAATGTTGTCAATAGTAATGCAAGGGATTTTTATTGCAAGGGTCCTAAGAGAGCGAAGTGGGACTAGGCCATGCTGGGTTTCAGAGAGGACGGCTCAGATGGTTTGAATAAGGTGACAACCGGTCAATTGTATGTAAACTGGATAGGTGCACAGAAGATAAAGGACATCACGCAACCATGACTTGAGTAACACCTGGCTGAGAAAGAAATCCCATCAGCCCACCCTGCTGGCGGAGCATCTTCATCTGGGAGATGGTGGTAGATTAGCAACACAAGAAGGGTACAAAGTTCCCCGATGGGACTGTGAAATTAGGAGTGTACGTGTAGCGTAGAGGACAGTAAAAAGGGAGGGGGAATTCCCTTTTTGGAACTAAAACCCTCACACACCCAGCAGGCTAGGTGTCATGCTTCATCATATGGGTTCTGCTCCTCGTCAGACTGGCACTGCAATGTCTGACGGGCACCCGTAAAGGGGCTCTTTATCGGAGATCTTTTGTTCCAGCCATATGGTGCATGTGTGTGAGAGGGCAAGTGAAAGTGTAGTCGTGAAGTGGTGGTGAGTTAAAAAAGGTGGGTCAGTCCACAGGGAACTTTATTAGCGTGGCTGACTCCCTTGGTTAAAACGGTGGGAGGGTAGATACGTGCTGGGAAGGTTCACAGCAAAATATCTACAACACTCTGATCAGGTCAACATGTTTCTTGCAATCATAGCAATTCTTCAGGACCTAAGTAAAGCAGTGAAGGCAGTCAGTGTGGTACTCCATTATTAACTGGAGTACCATACTGACTGCCTTCACTGCTGTGTGCTCTCCCTTCCCTTCTAGGTTGCGTCACTAAAGGCAGGACCAGCCGGCCTGCTTGTTTACTGACCTCAAAATATAAGGTTGTAATTTATTATTCACTGTGTAGTACTGAGCACTTAGGTCCTGAAGAATTGCTATGATTCTGCGGCGATTGAGATCCCGCTGGCTGAACATGGCCTGTGTGTTGGCCTCCAGAGCTGCTGTCATCCTGTCCATACGGTCTGACATATGTGCCACATTACGTGCGGTCTTGTCCAGTTGGAGGTGGATTGCAGCAAGATGACGGGCCTGCGCTCAATGGAGAGCCCACCTGGACGCACCTTTCGGCCCCTGCCAGCGCGGGATGTGTTGTTGCGCTGCTCCCTCAGTAGTCCGCTTGTCTGGCTCCTCACAGCCGCAGGGCGGCGGGTTGGTTGGCGACCTGCTGCTGGTGTTGCAGGCCCCACTGGTGGTTGTGTGCTGCGTGGTGGTACAGCAGCGCCTGTTGGCACAGGGGTGGCACGGGCCACAGGGGCAGGTGGTGGGATGATCGCTGGTGCGGCAGCTTGCCCTGATGGTCCGGGCTGTGGGGTATGATGTGTGTCTCCCTCTGTGTCCTCCGTGATGTCCTCAATTACCAGGGCCTCGCTGTCTGTGCTGGGGACATCAGCGCCACCTGTGATGTAAAGTGGACGTTGATTAGTGACATGTACCTTACACAGTTAGGCTTGCTACATGCATGCAGACTACCATTCCCTGACTCGCTGCAGGATTGACTCTCACTGGACATGTCTGGCTTAATGGTGCAGGATGGTAATTGTGGTCAGACTACATGTCCCACAATGCAATAGCGCTATAGTGGTGTGCTTTGGCTGCATGACTGGGGTTTGATATGGGATGCACTGGATGCATGGACATTGTTAGGGGACAGGGGGTCGCAGTCGCATGGCACTTACCTGGTGTGTCTTGGGTGGGTCAGGAGGAGTCAAGCTGGATCACACCCACGCAGGCCTATCGATTGATGGTGTCCTCCACTCGGTCCTCCAGTGGTGTGTTCGGTGGGACAGTGGGCTCCCCTCCACCTGTCGCCACATGCTCCCCCAGCCTCTCCGCAATCTTTTCCTTTGCCCGCCCTCTTAGGTCATACCATCGCTTTTTGAGCTCGTCCACCGAGCGCTGGGTCACCCCCACGGAGTTCACTTTGGCGCGGATGCGCAGCCATATGCGCCTTTTGTTGGCCTCTGGCACCCTTCGGGAGTCTTTGCCAAATAGCCGGTTGTGGTCCTTTGATACTCCTTCTATAAGGTATTCGAGCTCCTGCTCAGAAAATTTGATTTTCCGCTTTCTCCCACTGGTAGAACTTCCTGCTGCATCCTGTGACATGCTTGCCACTGTGGTGTCTCCTGCTTTACTCCTGTAGGAACACTGGAGGGGAGCTCTGACACTGCTGCCTGTACTTCAGCCTCCCACTGCTAAATGAGGGTGGAACCTGCCTACTTCCTGGTTGTGATGTCATCACTGTGCTCAGGATGCAACTTCCCGTTTTTGAGATCTCGCAGTTAGCGAGATCGCAATTTGCGATTTCGGTAATTGCGATATCGCAATTTCAACATGGGTATCCGCCGATTCTGCGATTATTTACCGATTTCTGGGGGCTCGCAATCGCCGATTGCGGCCGGTTGCGATTCGCATTTTTTTCCGCAAATATTCATGAATGCCGTTCTGCAATTTCTAAATTGCAATTCGCTTTTTCTCGCAATTTAGAAATCGCAGAATTTGACATTGATGAATCTGGCTGATAGAGTTTAGTAGTTACTTTTCAAATTAGGTAATTCAGTGGACAACAGTTTTTTTTTCTTTTTAATGTGTGTCCTGAATGTAAGCCGTTGTTGGAAATTGGACTATTCTAACTCTTGTTGTAGCCCATAACGCTGCACTGCTGACGTATAGTGACGCAATGGTGTCTTCAGAAAGAAAACATGGTGGCCATAGAAGGGTCATTGCAGAGAGTGAGAGGTGGCACTGTATACAGTCCTTTATTGTTTAATCATTACAGAGAGTGGTGTTTAACATGAGAAAGTGAATTCTATGTTCAAGTCTTATGCCTCGAAATGAGTTTTGATTCAGCAAATAGGTGTGCCATTTCTCGGTGTTGTGATTGCTGCATAATGTGGTTCATGTGGAGAACAGCATTTCAAACTTTGTTATTCAAAGGGAAGGGATGTTTGCACATTTTATGTGTAAAGCTTTGAAGCTAATAGAATACCTCGCTGACATAATGGGCAGTACTACTGGTGCTGTGGGTTTAAACTGGCTCCTGGGAGGGATCTGGAGATAAAAACGGTAAAGAAGGCGCTTTAAGCCATTACCGGCCCTAGGCGTCCCGTTGCCTATACACAGAACTGCCATACACTAAGCTAGGCCAAAGGAAACAGTACAATAGGCATGAGCCTGATGCCAGGAGGCTATTAATGCTGCTACAAATGGGTCAGGTGGCCTTTTTATTATTAAATGGGGCCTGGTGTGGTGTTCTTAGGGGTGCATATGTCTGCCTGCTGCCTCAAGTTGACCTGGAGTCCGCCTTATATGTTTTCCTAGGGTTGATCGCAGCTGAAGGTTTATTACTTAACTTCTGCATCCTGAACAGTTTGTTTTATGCCCTACCATTTCACAAGATTGAATCTGCAGATTTTCCAGTTGTAGGAGTAATGAAAGAACCCCCTCACTATCCTGTCCGCTATGAGTAAGCGTGTGAGCCAATTAAGCGAGACATACTCCTCTGGCCAGAGGTGGGGTGTGTGTAAAGCTGCATAAAGCTCCTAATTAAAGGACCTCCAGTGGTGATAAAGGTTAACGAAGTACTGCTTTCTATTGGAACTGTGGCGTTGTACTAGCCAGAGATACCGCTGCATTTTGCACTGACTGTTGAGCCTCTCATGTGCTGTGTCAGATTGGACGCACACATGATTAATTTTGATGGGGCTCCAAAAGCTTCTTACTACAGCCGTGAAACGTTTTCCAAAAGCTTGAGAGGAAACTAGAGACATTACTGACCTTACTGTGGGAAGGCAATGGTCTGGATATCCTTTACTGAATGGTTGTGAGGGCGGTACTTCTCTCCACAATCTTTGCAGGTACTACTTGGCATCCCAAGTAGCGGTCATGAATGCCTCAACCAAGGTTCAACCCAGCAAACTCAATAAACCGCTTTTGGGAAACAGGCTATATGGCTGTTACGGCGCTGTGAGGATGCACAGTCACAGGTTTTCCAGCAATAAGATGTTATTGGGATCTCTTATTTTGGGAGTATTGTGGGACAGTGACCATCAATTTCATCAAGTTGCAATGTAAATTTGACCCGCATGGGAGTATTGTGGGACAGTGACCATCAATTTCATCAAGTTGCAATGTAAATTTGACCCGCATGGGAGTATTGTGGGACAGTGACCATCAATTTCATCAAGTTGCAATGTAAATTTGACCCGCATGTCTGCAAACAGCATTGATATCTACAACTCAGTCATGCTGTCAAAAGTTATGCGCCTGACTTGGTTGAAGTCGCAGACATGACTATGCGGTAGACTAGCATGCTCAAGAAGCTGGTGCATGGGAAGACATCCTTGGTATAGAAGATGCTCAGTAATAATATAACAATTGTCTTTGGCAACTGTGGGGAAACTGAGAAGGACTTAAGGTACATGAAAGAAAAAGACTGCAAGATTGCCCTCATGTAACCAAGGGAAGCGCCCCCTAGAAGCCAGCTTCCACCTAATCCAGTTGAATACTCTGCATGGGTTGGTATAGAATCAGACATGTCAAAAATGTAAGGTGGATTATGATACATTTCTGTATTCTGTTTGACTTTGTGGGAGAAACAGATCCTCTAGAATGTGATTGGTAGTGAGTTGCAGATGTATACTGAGTTGAATTCATTGTGAGGCCTCAGACTGGCATTCAAAATGACACTGACTTGATAGATTATAGTTTTTCTCTTCAACTTCATTGGTATAATGGCTGCCACAAGCGATATTACAAGAGTTCGGGACATTACAAGAGTGCTGACATCCACAACAGCTTTGACAAACAACCCGGAAGCCAACCCACCCTACCATCAGCTGACCATCTTCCCCTCGTTAACACCCTTAACGCCTGGAACCCAATCTCCACGGAGGACACCATCCACCTGATGAATTCCATCCACTCTGGATCCCCCACAGACCCATGCCCTCACCACATCTTCAACAAAGCAGACTCCATCATAGCTCCGCACCTCCGAGACGTCATCAACTGCTCCTTCAACTCCGCTACCTTCCCAGAAGACTGGAAACACGCTGAACTCACCGCCCTTCTGAAAAAACCAACAGCAGACCCCACCGAACTCAAAAACTACCGCCCCATCTCGCTTCTTCCATTCCCGGCCAAAGTCATCGAGAAAGCTGTCAACAACCAGCTCGCCGCCTTCCTCGAAGCCAACAAATCACTCGACCCCTCACAATCTGGCTTCCGAGCCAAACACAGCACTGAGACCGCCCTCATCGCAGCAACAGACGACATTCGAACTCTACTGGACAATGGAGACACAGTCGCCCTCATCCTCCTCGACCTCTCTGCAGCCTTCGACACAGTCTGCCACAGCACCCTTTTACAACGCCTCAGAAACATCGGAATCCAAGGAAAGGCACTGGAATGGATCACCTCGTTCCTCACCGGAAGAACCCAGAGAGTCCGCCTCCCACCATTCAAGTCCGAGGCCACTGAAATCATCTGCGGCGTACCACAAGGATCCTCACTCAGTCCCACCCTCTTCAACGTATACATGAGCCCCCTCGCGGCCATCGCCCGCCAACACAACCTCAACATCATCTCCTACGCGGATGACACTCAACTGATCCTATCCCTCACCAAGGACCCCAGCACCGCCAAAACTAACCTACACGAAGGAATGAAAGAAGTCGCCGAATGGATGAAACAAAGCCGTCTGAAACTGAACTCAGACAAAACAGAAGTCCTCATCTTAGGTAAATCCCCCTCTGCATGGGATGACTCCTGGTGGCCGGAAGCCCTCGGAAATGCACCCATCCCGACAGACCACGCACGGAACCTTGGCGTCATCCTGGATTCTTCACTCTCAATGAACAGACAAGTCAGCGCCGTATCCTCTTCCTGCTTTAACATTCTTCGCATGCTCAGAAAAACATTTCGCTGGATCCCCTCCGAAACAAGGAAAACAGTCACCCACGCTCTAGTCACGAGCCGACTGGACTACGGAAACACCCTCTACGCAGGTACCACCGCTAAACTCCAGAAGAAACTACAACGAATCCAAAACGCCTCAGCCAGGCTCATATTAGATATCCCACGCAACGAACACATCTCTGGTCACCTTAAAGACCTCCACTGGCTACCCGTCAATAAGAGGATTACTTTCCGTCTGCTTACCCACGCACACAAATCACTCTACGACATCGGACCAGATTGCCTCAACTCTCGACTATCCTTCTACACCCCCTCCCGCCAACTTCGCTCTTCCAGCCTAGCCTTCGCCACTGTACCTCGCATCAACAAGACCACCATGGGAGGCAGATCCTTCTCATACCTGGCTGCCAAAACATGGAACTCACTCCCCGCTTACCTTCGCCTCACCCAGAATCACCTAGCGTTCAGAAAGCAGCTTAAAACGTGGATATTTGACAAATAATCCTCCTCCCCTTCCTAAGCGCCTTGAAACCCTCTGGGTATGTAGTGCGCTATATAAATTTTATGACTTGACTTGACTTGACATTCATCAAACTTTGCTATGGCAATGTGGCGCATGTACTCCAGGAAAAGAAGGAGGCATCTTTTCAAGGAGCAACATGTCTGTTGTATCACGAGATAACTACAGCGACATTAGCGAGGAAACATCAATTTTGATTAGTTACCGAACAACTTTGCAAAGAAAATATTAAATATAGATGGACATATCCATTTGTCATAGCTTTTTCCTATCATGATAAATCTTACCACTTCACAGACCTAGCTGAAGCGGCAAAACTACTAGGAGTGAAGATCTCAGACTCGGAACCCTCACTTGATCAAATGGAGGGCTCTCCTACAAGCTCCCAGACAGAAGCAAACTTTAAACTTTGGCTTCCACAGCGTTGACCTTGGAAACAGGGGAAGAGGGGAGCCCTCAGATGAAACATTTATCTTGTGCTCAAGATGCCATTGACATTTGAGGACTTGTTTGTGTCTAATTGGTAGTCATACGAAAGCTTAAATGATGTACTCAATCAATAAGTACAATAGGGCCCCCTTTTTGGGGATTCTCCTTCTACTGCTTGATCGCAATTGATCTTTTTTTAATTCCCGAAGCTCAATTTGTATTTACTCCCATTCTTCTATTCCTATTTGATATGGGTGATAATTCATACGCACACATTTCACCAGGTGATTCCATTACATTTCATAAGTTGGACCTTTTCCCATTTCAGTTTTTCTTGTTTTATATTTCTCTTTCCATACAGTTGATCTTTTGTGACATGAAGAGGAGGGAGGCGGGGTGGGGGCCAGCGAAGAGGACGACAGGGGAGGAGGCAGACCGAAAGTCGATGTTCTTCTGAAGGCCCATATATCCACTGCACAAATGGTATTAGTTGCATTAGTATGGATGGTTGGGGCTGAGACTATGCAACGAAAAGACAAAAACTGTGGAAATACTTGACTGACCAACATTATAACATAGTTGTATTTCAAGAAACCCACCTGATACGCTCCGATGAAACCTGATTAGCCATAAGCTTTATCCCATTGTTTTCCTCTCCTCGGCACCCACTAAAAATTGCAGAGTAGCCCTGTTGTTTCACTCATCCCTCAGCTTCCATCAACTAGGTAGAAAAATAGACAAAGAGTAAAGAAATCTAATGGTAAAGGAAATGTTATCATGTAAATTATGTACAATTGTATCAATCTATGCCCCAAGTTCGTCTCCAGCTACATTCCTCCTCTTATTCTTAACACTTTAGGAGGGTTTGCTGAGGAGAAATCACACTTATGGGGGATTTTAATCTCATTTGGGATACTCAGCTTGATAGCACACACCCACAGCGTTCAGTTACAGGCACCTTTACAAACGCATTGAAACCTTCCCTACAGTCCATAGGCCTAGAAGATGCTTGGAGGCTGACACATCCAGGCATGAAAGACTTTATATTTTCTCTCACTCCCGCTGTTCCTATTCCAGAATTGACTCTACCTTCTTGAGCCAGTCTCTCATTCAGTCTATTTTAGCGATTAACTTTCACCTGATCGCTCTATCTGAACATGCTCCCAACAAGTTGAGTCTGGAGTGGGCCCCAACCTCCTAAGCTATGTCTCTGGTTCATGGTCCCTCACCAGAGACCGTCTCATTCTAGACAAAATATGTAAACCTACCCTGGAGTTTTTAAAACTAAATAAACCCCAAAACACTAATCTCTCCAATACATATGAAGAACCAGAACAACCCACTTACTGGGTCTCGGTGGCGGGTGAATCGCCCAAGTCTTACATACCCTTCATACGTAGTAAACGGAGACACAGGAGCCTTCGTCTGCAGAAGGAACCCAGATTTATTCAAATAGCCCGGGCTATGGAACAGAGTCCCAAGCTCGTCAGAAACAAGACAGAGGAGGCTGCTGCTTTAATCCACAGCTTACTCGCCTTTTATACTTTTTCATTCTGGTCTTTTGGCTGTTAGTACATTGTTCAATCAGGGCAGTGTTTGCGGTTGATAACCAGATCCAGACGACGTTTGTAGATGGTGACCTGGTCAAGGCTTGGTACACAAATCATTGTTCACTCAGCTTGATCAAGGCTCAGTCTTTCAGGTCATTGTTTAATCACCCTGATCAAGGCCCAGCAGTCAGACCATTGTCCAGATGACCTGATCACGGTGTCAAGGATGTTTACCAGGCTGGGAGCAGGAGATGGAAAACAAATCATTTACATAGGGTGTGAGTGTCTCATGGCTTTCTGTTGAACTGCAAGAACAGGGGGGTTGGGTGTGCGACAGTTCCTGGGCAGAAATGCAAGCTGCAAGATGGCTGCTGTCGTTTTAGTTAGATTTTCCTCAGGCATCAGCAGAAACGACCAGGTGGGTTGTGTGGAAGTGTTTGACACGAGATGGCAATGAAAAAACAATGGAGTCCCGGTACAAATGATGCAGATCAGAAGAACACTTTTCCTCAGACCCTCCTTTTGCCATTGAGTGGCCAAAACTTTAAGAAATGTCAATATTCATAAGGCCATTGGTTTCTTGTTGGAGCATCATCATCATATTGGTGTTGTGAATGTTAGAGGGTGGAGGCTTGATGGTCTGGACACACATCGTACAGAGCACTGGCAGTCACTGAAAGCACAAACAGCAGGAGACCAGGACAGTTACTCCCAAGGCAAGGAAGATGAGGATCCTCCACCCCCACTGGGAAAGGAGGCCCCAGATCCAGCCTGTGAGGGACCAGTTTCCTTCATCCAGATGAATTTCGGAAGAAAGGCGATGCAGACGTTGGATGGGATCGTACACTGTAGGTGTGTTGTCTGGAATGTACACGCAGCAGCTGGAGCCGATCAATTTACACACACCGCCACGATCCGCAAGGATGATGTCTAGGACCATGCGGTTCTAAAGCATTGTAAGGCGGTCCGCCTGTAGCTCTGCAGTGATGTTGGAGAGGGTACCAGCTGTTACTGTGATGGTGGATTCAAGACACCTGGTCAGTCCTCGTCCAGCCCGACTGTTGGCCATGGGGCCCCAGAAAGGAAGGCAACCTTTAAAGAAGTCCCCGGTTTCCTGGCCTGCTGTATCCTCGCCTGATATGACGCCCCTACATGAGCGGCGTATAGCACCCTTCATTGACAGGTGAAAACCTCCATGGGTAGAATACGTTGGTGAAAGGAGGAAGGCCAGATAGCAGGTACCAGACCAGTTACGGGGGAGCCAAGTGTATGCGGCAGTGCCACAGATGAAATAGGTGTTGGGGGATGCCACCAGCTTCGGAGGACATGTAGAGTTTAAAGCTTTTGTTATATCACACGTACTGGTACCAACTTTCTTATTCCCCAGGCCATGGATGCAGACATGGCCTTGCACATTTATGACATTCACAGTGTCTCGTTCATCAGGCAATATCCTTCTTGTGCGGAATCTGCAAAATGTTTGTCGATTAGTTGAGTTGAATACTACCATCTCACCGAGTTCATCTGGCGATAGTAGCGATGTGGATGAGCTGGTCGGGCAAAAAGGAGCATTGACATGGCCAGATCTTTTCCGCCAGAAATCATTCCGAAATGTTCCAAGGGCAGAATTGGCAGTACCATTGACAGTGTAGACCTCCTGCAGCAACATCCACCATGTAAGACAAGACCCAGAGATGGAAAAGGGGTAGGGAAAGAATGGGACAGGGTGTATCATGGAATGTGGCATCAATCCACTAACCCAGCAGTTGGAAGTGTTCATGATCAGCTGGTGATGATGCAACATTTGGATGAAGGTGTTATTGAAGAATTCTGCATGGCGGGGTAATTCGTGGCTGGTAACGTGAAATACTGGTGTTCTGCAGGAGTCGGGGTAGGAGTTGGTGAGGTAACAGGGTGGTAGATTAGTAATAGCCAACCAAGGATAGACAGGCTGAGGGAGACAATGTTACCACGGTGGCCATGGAGCATTTACTATGTCGGAGACAAACATATTGTGCGCAGGTGCCAAGGGCCCTATGGCGTACCTTAGTCTGACACACTAGCACTACTCTCAGCCGGGGAAGATCACAGCCGTACAGCCTATAGGCACTTGGCGAAGTCAAGGGCAAGCCTTCCCTCCGGGGCGCAAGTTATATCAGTTGGAAGTAGGGACAGTATGGTCGGGAAACAATTGTTCTTGGTTTTGAGCAGAGTTAAGGGAGGGTTCCACCCTTCCTTTCAGTATACTGTCACTCTCTGCTTCCGTAGATGTAGAATGCAGTCTGGCATCTCTGAATGGGACAAACGTCGGGACTATTTCTGTTTTTGAGTCTCCTTGTCCTTCCCTCACTCACTGATCATAGGGGAGGGGCAGAGGCACACGCCTGCAGTGCGACTAATGCACCCAATTCTTCCGACCTTCTACTGTACGGAGGTGCGGGTGGCCAGCAACACCTGATGGGGCTGTGTCCAGCGTGGCTCGAGGCTCTTAGTCCGTTGAAAAGTTTTCACCGCGACATATTCACCAGGTTGGATGACGTGTCCTGGGCCCTCGCTTTTGTCAGGTATGGCCTCATGCACCTGGTGATAAATAGTACGAAAGGTATTAGTTAAACTGTGCAGATAATCAGTTAATACACGGTATTCAACATCAGACAGTTTCTTAGGCCGTGGGAAACCCCATACATTGGCAGGCCTCCCGAACACAATTTCATGGGGGATAGCCCTATTCTGGTGTGGGCCGTTAGTTCTTGTGGACAGGAGGGCTAAGGGCAGAGCATCAACCCAAGTGACACCTGTCTCTGCTACTATTTTGGCCATTTTAGTTTTTAGGATGCCATTGTACACCTCCACTAGACCTGCTGACTGGGGGTGGTTAGCTGCATGAAATTTTTGTTTTATACCCAATGCTGTACAAACATATTCCATAATTTGAGCAATAAATTGGGGCCCGTTGTCACTCCAGACCAAGCGGGACAAACCGAATCGTGGGAGGTACTCTTTTAATAGCACTTTGGCGGTAGTGATAGCGGTGCAGTCTTTGACATGGTAGGCCTCCACCCATCGGCTGAAGGTACAGACCACCACTAGGACATATTTCAAATTGTTACATCGGTCCATCTGAATGTAATCCATTTGGAGGACTTCAAAAGGGAAGGTAGGAGGAGAGAATCCTCCCTTAGGAGTAACTGTGCCTTTTCCTGAGTTATGCATTAGGCAAATCATGCATGTTTTAACCAGCTTGTCATCCTATGCTGGTATCTTAGACTTGTACCACGTAGGTTCCAAAAGTGTACATATCCCTTTTGCACTGATGTGAGCAGGACCATGGGCCATCGTAACTACTGGTAGCACGTGACTGTCAGGTAACATCCATTGTCTTTCCATAGTCGTACAGACCCAACAACCATCAATTCCCTCCTTTGCTTATTGCTCCTTCCACACCCTTAGTTCCCCAGGAGTAGTATGGGACTGAATGTCAATCACACTCTGTACTGTTTTCAACCATGCCCTCGTCTGCCACCCACCTAGCGGGACCTCCTACATACATTCCTTCCCTTTTCTTAAGAGCTGTTTGTCTGGCCGTCTAGTCAGTCAGGGCATTGCTTTTCCCAACATCATCTGTCACTGTCTTATGGGCTTTACATTTTATGATGGCCACCTTTCTGGGGAGTGTAAGGGAGTCTAACAATCGGTGAATTAGGGGGCCATGTTGAATCTTAGTCCCATGGGAAGTAAGGAAATTCCTTTCTTTCCACAACCTCCCGAAGTTGTGGGCCACCCCGAAGGAATATTGGCTGTCAGTATAAATATTTACTGTCATCACTTTGCTTAACTCACAAGCTCTAGTGAGGGCCACTAATTCTGCTGCTTGAGCAGAGCACTGCGGAATCCGAGCTGTTTCTACTACTCGCCGTAATGTCGTGAGGGTGTAGACGGCTGAGGTGTTACCATCTGACCCTCTGAAACATGATCCGTCCACATACTGGGGCCGATTCCGATTTGGTAAAATCCCGTACGAATAGACGTACAGAGCATTTTTCCCGTACAAAACGTATCCTCAAAAGTCCCCATACGTACGATGTAGTACGATGCGTACCCAAAGCAGTTCTCCGTCCGAATTGCACCAAAGCCCGTACGACTCAATAATCTGTACAAATCGCATTCGGAACGCGCAGTACGCGATGTCCGTTTTTATCAAAGCATCATTTTCCAACCCAGCAAGTACGATTCGTCCAGTCATCACTCCGTACGACTCTTTTTTTACGAGAGCTCAAAATGTCTGGAAAAACAGAATTCGACTCGAAGTGCGTGCAAAACGAATTGGTGTCACTACAACGCATGCTTTTACATCGCATGCCTTTACAACGCGTTTTTTACCACGCAGTCCATTACAACGCATAATGCTTTTAGGCGCTGGATAGTTAATTATTTAATTTACTATTCCAACTCCAGTCCCCGTGGATAGCAGGGAAGGTGTTGGATAGTAAATTAAATATATTCCCTATCCTAGAGCGCCCCCCAGCGCAATGCGTTGTAATGGTATGCGTTGTAATGGTTGCAATGTAATGGTAGTGCGTTGTAAAAAATGCGTTGTAAGTGATGTTCCCCGTGCAAAACGGACCCCCGGTACGGTTCGTACACCCCATGATCGTAGGGGTACGGTTCGTACACCTACGATCATGGGGTACGGTTCGTACACCCCATGATCGTAGGGGTACGGTTGTACACCCCATGATTGTAGGGGTACGGTTCATACACCCCATGATCGTAGGTGTACGAACCGTACCCCATGATGGTAGGTGTACGAACCGTACCCCTATGATCATGGGGTGTACGAACTGTACCCTATGTGATTATGTGGCTCTCTGTACGAATTGCTCATACGCGACGTTTACCGCACGATTCGCGTACTCATTCCCCGGTCCGGATCGTACTTGTCGAGTCGTACGGCATGTTTACGATTCGTACGGTTCACTTTCAGGGTCCGTATTGTACGGATTTTCCCTTGCTATTCGTACGGTTCGCAACGATTCAGACGTATTTTTTTACTACGGATCGTACGACGCGATTCGGACGGATTTGTACGATTCGTATGGAAACTGCTACGATTTCGAATCGTCGTACGGATTTGTTCCCCAAATCGGAATCGACCCCCACAGTGTACCTTCTGGTTCTGTTATCGGGGTGTGTATGAAAAATGTATGAAAAATATCGGGGTGTCCTGTAAGTCAACCCGTCCCTTCGTCTCCTCCTCTGTCCTTAATATGCAGTCATGTGGGTCTAAGCGGGCATCCTGAGTATCCAGTGGGAGTAATGTGGCGGGGTTTAGTACAGTGCATCTTTTGATGTTAATGTGGCTGGCAAAGAGTGTCAGTTCATATCCTGTGAGTCATGCACTTATGAGGTACTGTGTCTTGGTGTTATTAAGGAGGGTATCTACAGAATGGGGGACCATAAGAGTCAGGGGGTAGTTCATGACGATCCCCGTACTCTGACGGACCATGAGGGCGGCCGCAGCGGTCGCCCATAGGCATCTTGGGAGAGCCCTTGCAACAGGATCAAAGGTGGCTGAAAAATAGGCACATGGTCGATGGTGACCTCCGAACATCTGGTTCAAGACAGCGCATGCACAGCCGTCTGTTTCATGTACAAAAAGATTTTTTTTTTGTTATAATCAGGAGTACCGAGCACTGGAGAAGTACACAGAGCCTTCTTTAAATCTTGGAAGGCATGCACATGCTCTCTAGTCCAAGGAAAGGAACTGTCTGATATGCCTTTAGTGGTGAGGGCAAGAAGAGGTTTGACCATGGTCGAAAAATTAAAATTCCACTGTCTACAGTATGAGGTTAGGCCTATGAAGGCTCGCACCTGCTTTTGTGTTCGTGGGGCCGTCATAGCATTGATAATGGCTACACGATCAGCGGTGAGCTGCCTTCCCTCCTTCGAGAGGAGATGACCTATATAGGTCACCTTCTCTTGACAAACTGAAGCTTTTTTAAATAGACTTTGTGATTATGGAGGGCAAGGTGCCGTAGCAAACAGAGGGTAGCTTCTTTACATGCTGGGGCAGAATTTGCAGCAATGAGGAGGTCATCTACATATTGTAATAGTGTGGAATTATCAGGGAGTTCCAAGGAATCTAGTTGACTTTTTAGGGCTTGACTATAGATACTGGGGCTCTCGGGGAAACCTTGAGAGGCGCGGCAGAATCTAAAGCTCCGCCCACCAAGGGAGAAACCAAAAAAATGTCTTGCTGTCAGGATGTATAGGAATGCTGAAAAAAGCATTCTTCAGGTCTATGACAGAAAAGTGCGTGGCGTCAGAAGGGACCATCGTTAAGAGGGATATTGATTTTGGGAAATTGTTATTTTGTTAAGGGCTCTCAGGTCAATCACAAATCTGTATATTTTAGGGGAGAGAGCATCTTCATTGGTCTTTTTAAGAACCGGAATAATGGGACTGTTACAGATATTGCCACATGTCTCCTCCACTACACCCTTGTCCATTAATTCAGATATTATTGTTAAAAGGGCCATTTCTCCTTCTGCGGGCAGTCGATACTGCCGGAGGCGGGGGATAAGTGCACCTGGCTGGATGCGTACCACATATGGGGATATGTTTAGACACCCTACATCAGTGTCTGATGATGCCCAGAGGGAGGAAGGTAAAGACTGCAACTCTGGTGGGAGGGGACCCGATAGATAGATATAGGAAGCTGCGGTGGGGGAAATTGTTAGGGATACACCTTGGGGACTGCATGATATAGTCGCATACAGAGCTTTCAGTAAATCCATGCCTAACAAGTTTTCACTGCAACCTGTAGTAAGGTCCAAAGGAGCGTCAACATGTGCAGGGCCAGTATCGAGAGGAAGGGGTTCAGAGACAGGGCTGGTCATAGGTGTTCCTGCAAAACCCACGGAGATATTCATATTGCCAGAAAGGGGTGCCTCCGGGACTGACAGACGTGCAATAGAAGACCTGGTAGCCCCAGTATTCAAAAGAAAATTCTGATCATTCCCTACTACTGACATTTGAACATACAGGCCCCTTTGATCCACTGGAATTTGCACTCTGGTAATACCCCTTTCCTGGCTGTCCTTTGCTTGGTAGGACCCTGTCTCATCAACTTCATCATAATCGTCATTGTAATAAGTGCGTGTTGCTTCGTACCCATCAAACCTATTGGCCGGGCGCTGCCGGATGGGAGCGTCAACCCTAGGCCTGCGTTCTTTATCCTGTGGATGGGGCGGGCCATGGTCCCTAGTCGGCCTCCCCTCCCCGAGAGCGCGAGGCCGAGTCTTCCCTGTTCAGATGTTTTCAGCTAACACGGGGCACTCATCTATCCAATGGCTGTACCACTTACAATAAGCACACTGATCTGTTTGGAGGGCTCCAGTACATTGAGGGCTGGAGGGGGCAGACTGGCGAACCCTCATAGGGGGTTGGGGTTGAGGTCTGAAATTCCCACGGGCATCGGGACCTCGGGGAGGGTAAGCCTGCTGCAGAAGTGCCTTAGTCTTAAGATCCCTAACCTTCTTACTTTCCTTGTCTCTATCTTCATTCTCCCTATTCTCATGATATTGTGCCATAGCCAAGTTGCTGACAAACTTTTCAACAAATACTGGGCCAGAACCTGGGGTCTGGGGATCCAAACAACCATGTCCCTTGTATTCTGTCTCAAAATGGGTAAAGAAGTCAGCCACATTCTCATCTTTTCGCTGCCTACAGGCGTTTATTTTATCCCAGTTAATGACAGTTTCCAGCAAAAGTGTTTTCATAAATGTCATTATTTTACTGGGCAAAGTCAGGATGCAAGATTCTGCTTTAGTCCCTCCAACCCTTGCTTCTTCCATAGCCTCTAGGTCAGCCCATTTAGCTCCCAAAGCTACTTCATGATCAGTATATCGAATTTTGTCCCAAATTTCAGTAGGGACAACTGTACGAAAAAGTAAATCTATATCCTCAAGAACGAGAGTACCTGCAGATATAATCTGACCTAATTCTCTGTAAAAAAAGCAGCCCGATTCTTCCGGGGATCTGGTAATTTTCCTTTTAACTGCATTACTTCTGACCTTTTCCAAGGAACATGAACCCAAAGCCTGCGCCAGTGTGCCTCAACAGTCCCTCTACCATTATTTTGGGCATCGGTAAGTGCGTTAACAAAGACAGGGGCCGCCTCTCTCATTGGCATAGCTGTTTCTAGAGGGGTGTTGGGGAAAGCGGTCATATCACGGTAAGCCATTAAAGCAGACATAGGGCCCGATTCACAGAATGAACTTACTACTTTTGGCATTCACAGAATGCACTTACTACTTTTGGTATTCATAGAATGAACTTACTCATTTCGGTATTCACAGAAGTTAGGACTACTAACTTTAGGACTCCTAAATGCCTTCTGTGAATACTGAAAGT
Organism: Lissotriton vulgaris; assembly: GCF_964263255.1. Lineage (NCBI taxonomy): Eukaryota > Metazoa > Chordata > Amphibia > Caudata > Salamandridae > Lissotriton > Lissotriton vulgaris. The sequence continues at coordinate 821,826,938 of NC_141697.1, read as the reverse complement.
CTTAAAATTAGGATTTTTCTCAATTTAGTAGTAGTAAAGTTAGGACTCCTAACTTTAGGATGCCTAAATGCCTTCTGTGAATACCGAAAGTCTTAAAATTAGGATTTTTCTCTATTTAGTAGTAGTAAAGTTAGGACTACTAACTTTAGGATGCCTAAATGCCTTCTGTGAAAACTGAAAGTCTTAAAATTAGGATTTTTCTCAATTTAGTAGTAGTAAAGTTAGGACTCCTAACTTTAGGATGCCTAAATGCCTTCTGTGAATACCGAAAGTCTTAAAATAAGGATTTTTCTCTATTTAGTAGTAGTAAAGTTAGGACTACTAACTTTACTACTACTAAATTGAGAAAAATCGTAATTTTAAGACTTTTGGTATTCACAGAAGGCATTTAGGCATCCTAAAGTTAGTAGTCCTAACTTTACTACTACTAAATTGAGAAAAATCATAATTTTAAGACTTTCGGTATTCACAGAAGGCATTTAGGAGTCCTAAAGTTAGTAGTCCTAACTTCTGTGAATACCGAAATGAGTAAGTTCATTCTGTGAATACCAAAAGTAGTAAGTGCATTCTGTGAATGCCAAAAGTAGTAAGTTCATTCTGTGAATCGGGCCCACAGTGCCAAACATCCCCTCTCCCTGAACATCGCCTCTTTTTATTTGCGACCTAAGGTCCATTAATCCGGTGGATATCTGCATAAGCGCATTCTCAAATCTTTGCATGACCAGGGTACACATGTATTCAGCCCAGGTGGTCTGTTCCATAATCGTCCACTGGGAAAAGGTGGACCATATTTCTTTAAAGGCATAAATATTCCCGTTATTTATCCAACATTCACACTGTTGCCTCTGTAGGTCATTTTCTCAAAGGGACGAAAAGCTGACTGCAGAGCGCAAGGAGGCCAGTCGGGGGGAATTCAACAATTTATATACATCCTGTTTAACTGTAGACCACGGGGAAGCAGGAAAAGGACGTGTAGGGGTAAAGCCACAGGGGTCGGGCGGATGGAGACTTGTCATTACCGCAGCGAGGACAGGGTTAGCGGGCGTGGTCGGTGTCATAGGAAAAATCGGGAGGGATGGTGTGACGAAAGAACAGTAAGAGGGGCAGTTGGGGCAGGAGTGGGCAGTGGCGGGGGGACATGCGGGGTTTGAGGCGTCACGGCGGGGTACATTGGGGCATACGCAAGAGGGCTTTCTAGCATGGTATCAAGCAAGGAATCACCTTCTTCTCCCCCTTCCATATGGCCCTTTCCTTTCTCCTCACGAGCTAGTTAACATTTTTGTACCCGGGCCCCATGATCCCTATCAGCTATTTCTACTTTTTTTCTCATTTGATTTTGTAAATTTTCTCTGCCATGGTCGGCAATTGACATACGTTCTTGTTTTCTTTCTTGAGCCTTCTGCTTTCTAGCTCTCTGCTCTATCTCTTTCCTCCAAAATCGGACAGATTCAAACATAGACGGGCTCATTTTTCTTTTCATTAACTGTTCCTCTAAGTTGGCGAGAACTTTGGAATTAAGGGAGCCATAAAGTGGCCACTGTAATTCCGCGTTACTTTGTTTTGTATATTTTACCCAGAATGAGGAAAACATTATGGCATAAGGGCCATGTTTAACATACATCGATGTCCAGGGGTCTCTTCTGGAGGAAGCGGACAAGCCGCATCCAGCTGGGAGTCCTGTGTACACATACAACAACATACTTTCTTGAACTTACTACTGACTGGCATGCTTAGAAAACGGATAACAGACACCAACAAGTTTTTAAAAGTCACCTCGCTTGCTTGGCTTTTGCAAAAGTCAAAAACAGCAGAATCATACAGAACAGACACCAGCGGGTTTTAAAAAACTCACCTCACTTGCTCGGCTTTTGCAAAAGTCAATAACAGCTTGGCTTTTGCAGAAGTCAATAACAGAATCATACAGACTTGGTGGGTGATCAGTCCACCCTTACCTTACAGGGGTAGTTCCCTTCTGCAGAGATAGGGCTGTGTCCTGCTCCAGAATGTATTTGCTAGGGGACTTCAGCGATAACGCGGTCATGTGGCCCAGACCGGGTGGGGAGGAACAGCGGGCGAGTCGTTCGGCTTACCGGATTGCAAGAATCCCTTGGGTAGGGTACCTCCGTCGGAGTCTCTCCGTGCATCTCCTCACATCCACCGGGCCTGACCTTCGTGCATGTGGAGTCCCTCTTCAGGCGCCATTTGAAGAACCGGAATACCCCACTTACTGGGTCTCGGCAGCGGGGGAATCGCCCAAGTCTTCCATACCCTTCATATGTAGTAAAAGGAGACACAGGAGCCTTCATCTGCAGGAGGAACCCAGATGTATTCAAATAGCCCGGGCTATGGAACAGAGTCCCGAGCTTGTCAGAAATAAGATAGAGGAGGCTGCTGCTTTACTCCGCAGCTTACAAGCTTTTTATACTATTTCATTCTGGTCTTTTGGCTGTTAGTTCATTGTTCAATCAGGGCAGTGTTTGCAGTTGATAACCAGATCCAGACGACGTTTGTAGATGGTGACCTGGTCAAGGCTTGGTACACAAATCATTGTTCACTCGGCTTGATCAAGGCTCAGTCTTTCAGGTCATTGTTCACTCAGCTCGATCAAAGCCCAGTCTTTCAGGTCATTGTTTAATCACCCTGATCAAGACCCGGCAGTCAGACCATTGTCCAGATAACCTGATCACGGTGTTAAGGATGTTTACCAGGCTGGGAGCAGGAGATGGAAAACAAATCATTTACACAGGCTGTGAGTGTCTCATGGCTTTCTGTGAACTGCAAGAACAGGGGGGTTGGGTGTGCAACAGTTCCTGGGCAGAAATTCAGGCTGCAGGATGGCTACTGTCGTGTTAGTTAGATTTTCCTCAGGCATCAGCAGAAACGACCAGGTGGGTCATATGGAAGTGTTTTTCACACAAGATGGCAATGAAAAAACATTGGAGTCCTGGTACAAATGATGCAGATCAGAAGAACACTTTTCCTCACATATGATACTTATAAAGCTGTGATCAGGGTTAAATGTATTGCTCTTTCCTCCGCTTTGACCAAACAAAAAGTTCACGATAAACAGGCCCTTGAAGTGGAACTTCAAGCCGCAGTGTGAACTCAAAAGGACATACCTACACTTACCCTGCAGAGGAAAGTTACTGCTCTAAGATGGAAATTAAACACTTTCTATGATAATAGAGCTGAAATTATTTTACTTCGCCTTAAACAACTAACTTATGAAAGGGGTAACAAAGCACGTACCCATTTAGCGTGCCAACTTAGAATTAAACACGAAAAGGACTACATACGTCAAATCTATCGGAATTCTGGAGAACTAGTTACCTCTGAGCAAGATGAAGCTCAAGATTTCCATGATTTTTATAAGGACCTGTATACCTCAGACCAACCTAGTGAAGAAGCCCAATGTGAATATTTGAAGAATGTAGAGTTACCCTGAGTATCTTTGAATGAAAAATTTAAGTAACCCTATAGAGGAAAACGAAGTCCGGTTAGCAAGAGTTAACCCCAATACCAAACAAATCTCCTTGTCCAGACAGATTTACTGCACTCTTATATAAGACATTCAGTGCAGAACGTATTCCCCATATTACTTTAATCATATAGCCAAATCTGGGAAAGTTACACCTTCAATAAGTGAGGCCCTCATATTAGTCATTACCAAACCAGGAAAGGGCCCACAATACTGCTCTTCATACCGACCAATAATCTTGCTAACCGTAGACACAAAATTATACACTAAGATATTGGCCACACGATTGGAAAAAATCCTGCCAGAACTCATCCATCCAGATCAGTCTGACTTTATTCAATAGCGGAAAACACACAATAACTTGCAAAGGGTTATCCAGCTGATCGAAAAATCAACCAATAAATTAATCCTAGCTAGCTTCTTAGTACTCAATGCAGACAAAGCCTTTGATCGGGTAGAATGGCCCTTCCTTTCCCAAACTCTCCCGAGAAATTTATCTTCCATGAACAATTTCTCAATATCACCTCTCATGAGTAGTTGTCAACAGAGTGGGTTCAGACTTCTTTAGTCTAAGTCATGGTACTTTCCACAGCTGTCTGCTCTCACGACTTCTGTTCGCACTTGGCGTAGAACCCATAGCAGCACAAAACAGGGCTACACCAGAGATACGGGGTATTCTCATCAGCTTTGAAGACCATAAAATCTTTCTATTTGGGGACGATGGGCTACTTCCACTCACTACACATTCCAGCTCCCTAAATACATTGCAACTAGAACTTGCTCAGTATGAAAGGGTGTCTGACTATCGCATTCATTTGAACAAATCCCTCTTGTTAAATCTGACCCTCCCCACGCACAAAATGGAACAATTGACATCCACAACCCCCTTTCAGTGGATGAAAAAAGACATCACATATCTGGGCATTAAACTCACCCCCAAAATTTCTGATCTCTATAGAACCAGCTTTCCATCATTGCTACATCATCTTTAATTAGACCATGTTAAACTCTACTTCTTTCAAGGCCCCCCCATTGACATACCTAGGGACTTTTTCTCAGAGTTGAGACCCATGGTGATTAACTTCACTTGTCAGGGCCGTAAACCTCGGCTCCCCTGCAAGCATCTAAAACGTCACAAAATAGCAGGGGGCCTCACTCTCCTCTACTTCCATTTGTATTATAAAGCAGCACAACTGCAAGTCATTTCCAAATGGTCTCAAAGGGGGTCAGATAAACACTGGCTTCATATGGACAGGGCAGTGGTGGGACTCTGCGTCTGGGATGTTCTTTAGAAAACGCTGCCTGACTGTTTCCCAAACGCATATTTAGGCACGCCTACCCAAACGACATTCAAAGTATAGGACATGGACACTCAAAGACCAGGTTGGAGCTCTTTTCCATCCCACTGCAGGCCTATTCATTTTAACTCTGCCTTTCCTCCAGCCCTCACACCAGGACCCTCTGTGCTTTGGAGGGAGAGGGAATGCCTTCTCCTCTCACAACTCTTCCATGGATGGGAAATGCTTACTATCGAACACTGTCAACAAGACTTTGGTTTACCTAGTACTAAAAGATATCACTAAATACAGCTTCAGCACTGGGCATTACAGCCTGCAATACATCAAGCAGCCACTAGAAAACTTTCTCAGATTGAGAAATGTGTGAGGCAAGCAAGAAGAGCCAAGGGTGCGATATCCTTTCTTTGCTCACACCGACTTAACACTTTTCCCGCGCCCACACCACGTCACCTGCAATTATGGGCAAATATTCTCGGGAATCCAGTAGCTGATAAACAATGGCAGAAACTTAGCGAGGGACGTTCCCAGATATACCCATTCCTAAGGATTGAGGGAAGCTCATTACAAGGTTTTATTTGACTGCTATCTTTATCCCACTAAATTGAAGACCATCTCCCCCTACACGTCGTATCTCTGCTGGAGGTGGTGTGGCCTACAAGGTGATTTCCAGCACATATGGTGGGGCTGTCCGACCACACAACTTTTCTGGGTAGAAAAATCAAAACCATATTGGGATACCCTATTCCGTCATCTTTCTGCTTTGTTTCACTGGGGCTACGAGAAGGCTCCTTAAAATAGCAAACCTCAAATGACAATTTTGCCAGGATTTGGCAGGCACTATCATTGGAAAGAATGACAGATATCCTACAACACACGTATACATACTTTGAATACAAATGGGGCCCACTGGTCTCCTTTCTATCCAATGGTCTACCGCTTGCAGCCTGCCTGACTCAGTCTAGAGCGCTAAATCTATTCCAGTTTTGAGCATCTTCCGCATATTCACGATTACCCTCCTGGACCCTGTGGGTGCCTGAGGGGCTTTGGCATGACTAACTCCCCTACCTCTTAGTATATTATCTAGGTGTGAGGCCGATATTAAAGTGAAACTGCGGCATGGGGGCTTTTACAAAAAAAAACATTTGTTTGACAAACAGATGCTTTTTTTTTTGTAAAACCCCCATGCCGTGGTTTCATTTTAATAGCAGCCGCACAGCTTTTGTTAGACACTGCTTTTAAGGGAAAAAAAGGGGGCGCAGCCTTTATACACGTGAAAGTGCGGCATGTTGGCTTTGACAACAACAAAGACATTATTTTACAATGCAACAGTGTCCCCTGGCTTGTGTGGTCCGGTTCAATTTGCTCTTGATATAGAGGAAGCACTGAACTCCTCATTTTCTGGTCATATGGGCCCCATAGGCTCTGGGGATTAGACAGTGTAACTGCCCTCTTGAGGTGCAGCACGTCCGTGTAGATGCAGTCCATCCCAAGGCCAAGAAATGTCTGTGAGATATGTGAGACTCAGGGGCCCCTCATCACATTCTGCAGGAGGGGGGCTCTAATATTCTCATTCTGTTTCTCATCAAGTACTCTAAACTTACCGAAAGGGGACATCTAGCACGGCATAGGCACTCCAGATAACAAAATGCGTTGTGTCACAGATAGCCAGAATGCCAATATTAATGCTCAAAATATGTCACTGAAAATCCTGCAATATGCAAGTGGTGGCCAGAATGTTACTGTGATTTCCCACACTATGCCTGATGTTGAACCATTAACCCATGGGTACCCCTCCAATAGCCCCACAGTACTCCCTCTCCCACACACACACATAAGTACACTCAGACACCATCAATACTAACTAATGCCCCTTCCACTTGTCCTGCCAAGGCTCAGAAGCCTGTGCCTCTGAGGCAGTATACCTACCGAATCAAAAGCCAGTGTAGGGCTCCGGGGCCGTGGACTCTGCCTTTGCTTTATCCTCCCTTGTGATCAGGCATGGAGTGCATGATGGACCACCACCGTTGTGGCTGATTGTGATGACGTGTAGCACTGCCTGAGGCTTGTGCGACTTCTGATTTCATATCTCTTGTGCAAGTCTGAGGGGAGCATTAGAGTGATCACTGCACACACATGCACAATATGATGCAAGTCTTGCCCCCTTTCTACAATCCACAGTCCATGTAAACCAAACAACACGGTGAGATGGTTTCCCGTCAGTGGGCTGTGGTGTACAGCTGGTGGGGTTGTCTCCTGATACCTTTAAAGGGTGACCCTGTTTTGCCTAGTTTGTTGTGTGCTTGGGGCAGCCAGACACACATCTAACCTGCAAACACTGAATCGTATGTATTATGGGATAGGTGCATCCTGACACCAATATTGAAAAGACTACACTATTTGCAGCAGGCGCTTGTGCAGCGAGAAAAAGAGCAAACTGCACCTGCTGCACACTTTGGCCCAGATTTACTAACGGCCTGCATCGCATTGCCCTTGTGTCATGCAAGGTGACACTAGCCGCGGCCTGTGCAGGTAAGGGCGGTGGGGCCGGGTGGGGGGATTTCGACGGACGATGGCGAGGGGAAACTAAATAAATAATTAATTTTCTCTCTAAGTCGTCTTTCGAAATCCCCACCCCCACCCCGCCAACCCGGCCACACCGCTCTTAGTTGCACGGGCCGCGGCTGGGTGACACATGAGCAGCATAAGCCCTTAAGTGAGATTTACTATGCCACGCAGAGCCACCTTGCGTATTTGTATCATGCCTCTGGCATAGGCAGAATCAAACTGAAAATATTTGTATCATTTGTTAGTGCAACCAGATACACAACAAAGACACACATTAAGCATTGCATTGTGCATGATATTGTCAGACACCGAAAGAAGGATTGAATTCTGCTGCAATTGTATTGTGCTTAGTGCAAGGAGTCACACAAACTCTAAACATTACAATATCTGCAAACACTTACGCCTACTTCTAACAGCTTACTTTAAATTGCTTTGAGGACTAATTTTCGTTTTATTGGCTTACAAATGACAGAATATTATGAAGGGTGATTTTAATATCTGGACAGAACAAGTTCATTGCTCAGTGCTGACTTGATTTCTGTATCACTTAAAAGTCCTACACTCAGTTCACTGGGTTAGTACCTCAATAGGGATTTTCCCGCCAATCTCGGATTTGACTATCAAAGAATTTATAGTTAAGCCTCCATGTAATCAGACCGTGCCACTATCACTAAGCCAATTAATTGCCAGGAAAATATTCAGAAGAGAATAGAAGTTGCTAAAAAAAAGTCACCATTGTGGAACTTGGAAACTGCAAAGGGTCAATCTCACACCATTACTTGAACAAATAAATATGCTTGATCACAGGAGGTCAGTGGAAGATCTGACTGTGCTTTGTAAAGCAGCTCTGAAAATACTGTCAATAAATTGGAGCTGCTGAAAACAACTACAGCTAGAAATAAGGCAAAGCCTGTGAGAAGCTGGTACCCCAGGCAGAGTCCAGACACAGTGCATGGAAGGAAATGGACGACTCAATTGACAAAGGAGCTGCTAATGTGGCCAGATGTAATTATAGGAGAGCCGCGGAGCGAGCTCAGAAAACCTTTTACTCAGACCGCATTGCAGGGGTCGGAGACTGTACTAAGGATTTATTGAAAATGCTTACAGACGCTTACCATGTGGACAGATATACAACAGAACTGCATTTAACAAAGGAAGATGTTATCATGATTAAAGTAGTTCTTCTTGAATACAATCTGTGCTATCAGGACAGATATTAAGGTTTTTAAGGACAGCTGTCAGCAGGGTTGGATTGGGATTGAAAATCGGCCCGGGCAGGCATAGAAATTAAAAAATAAAAATAAAAAAAATCGGCCCACGTTTGCATAATCATTCCTCAGTCAAATTACTGCTTTGGCGTAATCTTATAAAAAAAACTTTAGGGTAGGGGGTGGGTTAAAAAAAATGCACGTGTTAGTTTACAATGGTGAAACAAGTGAGGCCACTTCTACTCAGGCCCCCTAATGGGCCTGCCAGTGAGACACAGGCTGTTGCAAAACGGAGGTAATGAGCGCCCATCTGCCTCTAGAAAGGCCACTCAGACACCCTCTGGGCACCTAGCTGTGTTCGAACAACAGAGACAGCGCCCAAATGGCCCCCCAGACTGCTAAAAAAAAGCAGCCCACAGCAGAACTCGGACACCGGCCCCTCGGGCATTGCCCGAATGCCCGCGTTACCAATCCGACGCTGGCTGTCGGAGAGCAGCGAACTTGGAAACTAACAGGGGCGGTACATTCACCCGCACCTCACCACTTCCTCTACCAACCGCACAATGTAAGAATATGTGGGCCACTGATGAAAACAACGAATGTTATAAGAGAGCAAACAGAGACACCAGATACCATCCTCTGATTTGTCACTCTGCTGGGCACTAACGTCTGGAGGTCAAAATGGATAGCTGAAGGCAAACTGATATATTTACTAATAAGAGTATACCTGTGTAACCTACTCTCTGTCTTCTTGCAGTGAAGTGGATATTTATGATTCAGAAGCTAACAAGATCAATGCAACTCAAATGTTAAAATACTTTCCTTTTTCCTTCTCTTTTGATAAGGTATGGGTATTTCAGCTGCTAAAATGTGCACTTTCTGCAGATGATAGTTCCGATCTTATCTGTGTGCATCTGTAAGTCAATATATATATATATATGTATGTATGTATGTATGTATGTATGTATTCCACCAACCAGTCATGCATGAAAAGGGAACACTGTTCACACAGGGCAAAGTATGAGTGCAATTGTCCAAAGTGTATTTGTGGAAAAGCTTAATGATGCGTTTCGGCCTCACAGCCTTGATTTTGTCATGTGCATTGCCCTAAGATCCTGCCTTTAGATGTATTGTGTTTTATATATATTCAGTCACTTGCAATGATTACCAACCTGATTCCAAGATTCATTCTCCATGTTTGACTATTTCCTAATGGACTTGCGCTAGCTGGTTAAGCACTTTTTTGCCTGTCAAATTCTCATGCGTAATTATTGCGTGAGGTAAAACCACAATTGTTAATTTCACATTAAAAAAATAGTATTCTGATCCATGTGAAAATTCTGCATGCACAATTTTGCCATGTGGTAAAAAGGCATGGGGACTTGAAAACGTGCAGAAGGTTAATTAAGCCGCTGGCCTTGGAACGAAGGCGCATGGGTCTTGTCTCAACCATTACCTCAGCCGCCCGCTGTGTACCCATCCCAACATTCAGTCAAGTTCCATTTTCAAGTGCTTGTGCAGTTAAACACACACTGTAACCAGTGCACTATTTCTATCATGCACTTAGTGTAGACTGCAAACACCACAGGACTTCTTTTACATGCTTAGTAAAGTCACACACATTGTGAAGACTGCAGCATTTATATAATACAAGCATAACAAAGCAATTAGTATTGTGTGTTTGTTGTAGGCAGACTGCAAACATTGTACCATAGTATTTATTGTAGACAAGCACTGAGACTAAAACGCCATTCTGTTTGTTTATTGTGCCTTATAAAGCCACACCCTCAGGGACAGATTTACACATTTTTCATGCAGGGCAAAGCAGTAGCCACATTTGCTGCAATGCATTGTGCAAGGAATCACAATTCCTATGCCTAGACAATCTCAGAATGAACCCACCCATTGGATGTGTGCGGTACACTTAAATACATCTGCAATAGGTGTTTTTTTTTAGAAATTAAAATATTTCCCCTTGTTAACTCCTGTTTCAAGGAGGCATTTGTTTTTTATGCAAAGCCCTGTGCGGCTTATCTTAGTGGGCTTTGCACTGAAACTTATGGGTGTTTGCACTGACCTGACTAAATACACCAGTAGCGCCCCCTTGATGCAAAGCAAAGCACAACGCTTTATGTACTGTGAAAAAGTATACACTTCCAGCACGAAATATCTTTTACACAGGCATGGCTTTGCATTGCTTTTTGTCACTTAGATTTACTTTGTGATGGTCCAAAGCTATACCGAATCCAAGCCTAAAACAACAAAGCCTATACTGTTAAACAGGCCTGTTTGTAAAGTGCACATTTTCAAAGCTGTGACATAGAGCTGAATGAAAATCCTTGCACTGTATGCATTAGTCAACTAATCCACAGGACCCAACTTTGAAAGACCCAAGTTTGAAACACCAGGCATCTGTGAGCGCTCTACTGTTAGGCAAACAGGCACACTGCAGACACTTTATTCGTTTCATGTGCTTGCTGTGGACAGAGTGAAAGCTATGCACAGTTTGCGTGGAGTTCACAGCAGTCAGGCAGAGTCAGGCTTTAACCACAGCAATGTGTGGATAATGCACTTAGTGCTGCCAGGAAGACATAGGGCCTTATTTGGAGTTCAGCGGGTGGGATACCCCGCCACAGTGCCGCCACGGAGACAAAGGGCCTTCTTTTGAGCTTTGTGAATGGGATACCCTGCCACAAATGTGGCGGATGTCCTGTCCTCCATATCCCGAGTGCTTTCTAGCCTGTGGCACATGTAATACGGCAGATGGGATATCCACCACGCTTTTCCAGTGGTTCATCCACCTAACTCTATAGAAAGCCCGAAGCACAGTGTGGATGGACAGACTGCAGATGCCTCCCTATTTGTATTGTACAATTTGTGCAGCAATAAACGCTCAGTGTAAATACTGCGCTTTGTAATGAAGTAGAAAGTTTACAAGCCCCTATCGCCGCAGGAATGTCACTTTTAGTGAGTTTCCTGTTGCGATATGGGCTTCGCCTTTTTTTACAAGGCAGCTTTAAGAGATTTAACGTGGCTTAACACTGCCTTTTAAATAAGGCACCCTTTCAGGCTATACTGAGCATGTAAGGGGCGGGCAATGGGGGTTGTGGTGGCTATAGGGGCTTCTCCTTATTTACACTTAACATAGCATAACGCAGCCTTGTAAATAAGGCACCCTTTCACGCTATACTAGGCGTGAAAGGGTGAGGGCAATGGGTGTTGTAGTGAGTGTTCCACTGCAACACCCATTGATTTTTACACTGCCCCATATTTACAAAAATGGCGCAAATATGAGGCAGAGCCTCATATTTCTTTCTATGTGTGCTGCGTTGTGCAGCACACATAGAAACAGAAAAACACCATTGATTGTTTATGTGCAGGAAGGGGCCCCTTCCTGCACATAAACGATCATTAAAAAAATGGCGTTTTGTACCTTCTATGTGCACTGCATTAAGCAACACACACAGAAGTTTCAAAAAAACATTGCAGATTGTTTATGTGCAGGAAGGGACACCTATACTGGCACTAGGCACTAAACTGGCGCTAATCAGCTAAATTAGCACAAGTGAAGGGGGAAACGCAAGGCTGCATTGTATTCTTGTAAATACGGTGCAGTCCTGCGCTTCAGAAGTGGCAGAGCACAGCATTAAGCCAAGGAGGCTAACGCTGGGTCCGCCACTTCCTTGTAAATATGACCCAGCCTTCTAATTCTAATTAATTGTGATTACTCTGGATTTCGCCACTTTTTCCATATGGTGCAATGTTTATATATACATGTACTGTATAAAGAAAAAATAAAGTATAAATATGAAATGAAATGTTTTCCATGAACACAATAATGGTGCACAATCTTTGTCAATATATATTGATGGTTTTAATTATTTATTATAACATCATTTTTGATGAATGGAATAAAAAATATTTTCTATATCAAAATATATGTGTCATGTCTAAGACTTGTAAGTATTGCACATTGACCTGTGTGATGTAATTGTTGTTTTGCCCATATATATTTCCTATTGTGTTCGCTTGTTTAGGTTACTCTCCCTTTGTTGTTATTTAATCCCTAGGTCTAGCAGGCATATTATGTATGTAGGGGCCCCGCCTTTTCAAACTTGGACAGAATGTTGCCCTGGAGGCTTACGCTTCCAGGTGTGATAATTGTATATATTGGAGGCAATGACCCGGCAGAGTTAGATCGGAGAGATCTGTGTGAATTGGTTGTTTCAGAAATGTGTTGGTTGGCAAAGAAATTCCCGGAGGCCAAAATTGCGTGGTCCAAATTGATCGAAGGCAAAATTGAGAGTTGGTAAGTCAGTAAGAGCCATTAATGAGTCAGTACAAAGGTTGAGCCGGAAACGTGGTAAGTTGTTCAGGACGGATCGGTTGTCAGCCATATCTTATGAGTGCATAAAAGGGGAGCGTTTTCTTTTACAGGATGGAGCGCACTTATCCGAAGAAGCGAACACAATGTTTCTGGATTGGGGGGAAACTTAGGCTCCTTTTCGCCATCCTGTTTTACCAAATTTGACATCTGCTTCCATGGACCCTCCAAGGGGTGCTGCCACCAGGTCGTAAGGAGGTGGCAGGGCACCAAGGGTTTCTGGGTAGTCGCTGACGTGGTCCTTTACCTAGCAGCCACTGCGCAGGCGCATTTGGGCATAACCTAGCACTGGCCCTTGGGAGGCGACAAACCTGAGTGTAGGGGGTGCGCAGCAGGTATACTAAGGGCAGCCAGACACCTGCACAAGATTTTGCAGACATTGGAGACCTACCCATAGGGACAGACGGGAGAGGGAAAGAGGACTCCTCCCATAAGGAGTGCCCACGAAGAGGTAAAAGAAGGGGCAGAGCTAGTCTTGATCTCACTCAGAATTGGTTACAGAATACTTTTGTTGGTAACACAGGAACAGACTAGGTATGGTTAGGTGATTTCAATGTACAAGAGTCTCTGGTACGGCTGGGACACAAAAATGTAAGCGGAAATGTAAATAATGTGGTTACTGTGTAAAAAGTTATCATTCATGGGACATCGACGACTCCCTGGTCATATCCTGAAACACAAATTAATATCAAGATCAGGAGATTAATTTTTGCGAATACGTGTGTTAAATTAGTCAGTTTAAAGGTTATATGGGGGTCATTAACATTGGCCAAGACTAGAAACACTGCGTCTTTGTAAGGTGAATACATGCAGTGTCAATACCATGCACAACAAAGTGATTTATCCTGTTCTACCCAAGTATGTCCTGGACTCTGATCATCATAGAAAGGCAGTCTAAAGCAAGACGAAAGAGTTTAGGTCAGCCTGCATTGGTCAGTCCCCGGGGAGGAGAGTGGACTTGCAAGGTGAAATAGATGGCCCTCTGGAGCTGGTGCTCTGGTCCTGTGATGCTCCTGGCTTGGCAGAGCTACAGAAAAGAAACAGCTTGGTGACCCTGGGTGGTTTTGGGTGGGAGATTTGTCATCTGACTCCTACATTAACTATGGGTGGGAGATTTGTGATCTGACTCCTACAGTAACTAATCTAGGCCATTGAAGGCCATAGACTTGCCCATGATTCTTTCCTCTTCGTCAGGTCAGGAGGTCGGTGTGACATAAGGGGTTGGAGAACTGGTCTGAAGCAGTAGTCTGTTGAAGCATGGTCTCCTGTCACTCGTGGGCTGGCTAGCTCTTTGCTTTGTCCTTCTGCTGCGACCTTTGGATCCTGCTGGTAGTGAGCCCTGCATAATGAATCTCTCTTACCTGACAAATGTGGGCTTTAAATATGGAGGTGGGAAGGAAATCTTTAAATTAGCACTCCTCTTCCTTCTAGAACCCTGTGATTGGATGAAAAAGGGGAGAGATCAGAGCCTAGGGGCAGGAACTACCACAGGCCTACTATTTGCAGTGCCATATTTGGCGCCCCAGGTACGACCTATCTTTGGGTCATTGTTTAGAACAGTTGTGAAAAGCAAGCCCTCAAGATTGCAAACAACTCTGAACTATCATTTAATTTTTCAGAAATGGGGGCACGCAATAACAGCTGCACGCGGAAGCTGCTCAGTGCGCGCCAGCCAAATATTACCAAAATAAAGCTTTGAGCAAGCATTGATAAAACCATTTCTTTTAGTGTTTGGATCCAAATATTAAGTCATACAAAATATTATACGTACAAACCAGTGTCTCGTAAGCTGGTTCCTATCACTGTAGGAAAGACATAGTAATGTTGACTTAGTGGATGCTTAGTGGACCAGTGCATAATATTAAAACATATGTGCATAGTGCTTGAGATTGTAGCTTTCATTGCTGAATAACAGCGGCGAGGTAGAGAGAGGGGCAGAACGAGAAGTAGGTTACAGAAAGAAGGGTTAGATAAACTGGGCAGTGAAGTAGTGAGAAAAGTACATTGAGAGGGGTGAATGTTAGAAAAAAAAGATTATTTGTACAGAAACGAGGTAATGTAGAGAGGCAGAGATGAGGTAAGACAAGTAGAGGGGAGATTCAGACAGATGAAGAATAGGAGTGCGAGGAAAAGCCAGAGTGGTGAAGAAGAGAAATATAAAAATAAAGAGGAAGAGAAGGTATTTTGAAAATTGGTCCATAGATAGATTTGTAAGAGAGAAAACAATGCAATGAGAGTTTACAAAGAGGGCTGGAGGTAGGAAAGAGGGTTAGCAGTTAATGAGTAAGTTTGTGAGAAAGGTGACACAGAAGGAATAGAGGTAGAAAGAAGAGGAGAGGAGAGATAGTGACCAAATGAGGGAAATTGGGAGGTTGGGTATTGAGCAGCGTTGGATTGGTAACAGGGGCATTCGGGCAATGCCCGAGGGGCCGGATTCCGAGTTCCACCTTTGGGCTGCTTTTGAGCAGCCTGGGGGCCGATTTGAGCCGTGTCTCTGTTGTTCAACTATACCGCTAGCGGCCCAGTGGGTGTCTGAGTGGCCTTTCTGGAGGGAGATGGGCGCTCATTACCTCCCGTATAGCAGCAACAGGTAGAGGTGTCACCCCTTTTCTTTCGCTGGGCCTCCCATTAATGTAGGCATACTGATGCGTGTATTCCTCCCCCCTCCCTCACCCTTTTTAGGTAAAATTACGCTGAAGCAGTGATTTGAGGGAAGGCATTATGCTAATGTGGGCCGATTTTTTTATGCGTGCCTGGGCCGATTTTTAATCCCAATCCAACCATGTCGCCAGCCCGGGCTGACACACACGAGGAGGGGGCAAAGAGGGGCGCTCCGGGGGGGGCAAGCACCCCTCCTTGCCCCTCCCTGCGGATGCCCATGCTTCCCAGGACCCCACTGCATGCCTGTCATGTGCCAGCCGGGCAGTCGAGGGGTCAGCTGAAAGACACTGTCGCCTCATACATTGAAGAGAGGTGTGAAAATAGCCGCCAGCGATACTGCTGCCAAACACTTCCCTCCCTCCTGGCTCAATCTGCTCACATTATAGGCAGCCCAAGAGAGGCACACACAATAATGAGTCGTCCCGAGTGATTTGGTGAGGATGCGGCCAGCCCCTGCACGGAGGTATGGGGACAAGATTCTGTCTGTCCCTTCTGCAGGCTTCCAGAGCGCACGCTTCGGCCCCAGAGAGCCATTTGAAGGCCAGTCACTACAACTGGATGAAAGATGTCCCATGATCTGGGCCTCAGGCACCGGGCCGTTGCCTGTTGCCGAATGCCCGGTCCACCAATCCACCCCTGCTGAGTTTTCTTCCTCTTAATGTTTTCCACCTTGTTATCTTTTTACCCCATTCCTTGCTCGGTTCATTTCCTACCCTTGCCTTTAATGTAGTTGTCCTTCCCATTTCAATGGTTCTGCCATTGTTTGCTCTCCTCGTCCTTTAGGTCTCGCCTCTCAATGCGCATGCACATTGAGCGGAGCGAGACTATAGGGGCTTAAACAAGAGTTCAACTAGACTGTCGATTCCATGCAGTGAATGTGCTTTTTAACTCATTGCGCAAGCGCAATGAGTTAAAATGCGCGTGCACAGCATCAAATCGTCAGCTTGGTGCCGCCAGCAGCTCTTCCCGCTCCGCCCCTGCTGCATCAAAGGCTTTGCGCTCTGCCTCAGCCCAGCCATTCTCCTCCCCTTATTGCCCACTGCACAGTCTCATACAAGCCCCATCTGTCGACCAAAACACAACGTCTCTTTAACTCCCTACTACAGGGCAAAATACATGAAAACTGCAAGCTTCTGCTACAGAACAAAACACATCTCTTTATCAGACTACTACAGGGCTGAATACATGGACACTACAAGCTACTGCTTCCAAACAAACACAGCCTCACTTTAACAACTACATACAGAGCAAAATACAAGCACACTCAACCCCTGCTGCAGAACAGCCCTGCAGCTCTTAAACACGCCGCTGCAGAGAATACAACATGGACACTGCAAACTCGGGCTACAGAACTAACTACCGCTTCTCTTTCACAACTTCCGACAGGGCAACCCCTGCTACAGGACAGAACACAGGACACACTTCAAGACTCCAGGGATCGGTGCAAAACACAGTGAGGTTTGAACATCTTGTAACAGGAAAAACATGCAATGATGGGTTTGCACTGGAGATCTGACTGGAGTGCGCTGCGCTGCCGTCTCCATCTGGGACAGAACAAAATACACTCTTAGGTGCAAAACAGGTACAACGCCACTTCACCGATTTCCCACACAACAAATACAGTGTCACTTTAACATTCACACCCACAAAACATAAAAAAAATCTGTGTCATTTCAACGCTCTTTTCTGCAGAACAAAATGAAGTGCAGCTTCAGCCCTCTGTGCTACAGAACACGTCACCACTCTAAGTGCCAGACAAAATATAGCGCCTCTGCAGCACTCCCTTACGGAAATAATAACAGTGTCACCTCGGCGCGGTGCTTCGCAGCGGGGAGGGTGTGACTGGAGCCCTCTCTGGCGGCCGACAGTGCAACACTGTCCCAAGGACAAAAGACAGCGCAGTATCGGCACTTCGTGGCAGAACCGCGGAGGAAAGTGAAGAACCACGGGTACCTTAGCTGCACGTCCCTGTGGAAACCCCTCTGGCTCCCCTTTATCAAGCCCACCGAATCAGTGGGTGTTTAACATTATAGCATATAGGTGGAAAGGTAAACTCGCAGTCTCCTTCCCTTTATTTCGGCTGATCAGAGGGTCCTGCTGTATTCTGTGAACTACAATTGCTTGTCGCGTTCAATCCTGAGAACTGGGCCCTGTCTGGGCACATTGGCTACAGACAATAGTTGAATGAAAGTACCTGGCTCTGCCCTCTTTGGCATAAAACGTCCACTTTATCACAGTTGATTCACAACGGGTCCTGAGATAGTCTTCGAGGAAGGAAACCACGTGGGCCTATTTATTTGTGGAATCAATCTAAAGGTAACTGTATCAAGGAGTTTAAGTTGAACTCTAAGGAGACATCCTTTAAAGATGAAAGTATTTCTAAATTAACACGTTTTCAATCGCATTTCTCCCGCAAGTCCACTACGGTTCGCGACTCTTTGTTCAAGCACTAAGCGAGATAAGCGGCGTGATTCAGCCGTAAGTCTGGCTGGTTTCTCTGTGTTGTATCCGCAACTCCCCTGCAAATATAGCGGGGGTCGGAAACGTTTACTCGCGAATCAACGGCCACTCTAATACGGTTCGTAGCCCTTTATTCGCAGATCCGCTCTAAACCAAGGAGGTTCGCAAGTTACTGCGGTCCCGTTTTGAAAGGTTCACAATTTATTCATCTGCAAGTTAATTCCATCCAAACTCTGCGAGGTTTGCAAGTGAATCCGGTCTAAGCCCAGTCAGTTTCACAAGTTAATTCCACACCAGTTGCAGTGAGAAGTTAATTCAGCTTAATTATATTAAGTTTCACAATTTATCAGCGCCAAGTTTCGTGAGGTTCGCAAGGTCACGTTTTCAATTCACCTCAATTCTAGTGCCCGGTTCCTGTACTGCATTGTACGCCAGTGCGTGAAACACGAGTGTGCTTTTTATGCATTATTCGTGATATTCGAAACAGAAGCGACGCTCTAAGGTTTATGTTTGTGACGGGGGCGGGGTACTTCCCTAGTTCCTGATCTTCCAATTATCAATCAGCGGAGCTGGGCACTTTTATCTTTATTGCCCGTGTTCTTTATCTCACTCTGGTTGGGGGGGGTCTATTTTTCGAGCCTGCTCTCTGCGCCTGGCCGAGTCAGCCTCACACTCTGTCGGCCGCGCCTGCCTGTGTGTGGGAACGCTCGGCGCCCACGGTCGGGCATTCTGGCGCATAATTCACGCATGGAGTAGTCCAGGGAGTAGGAAGCTCAGGCAACCAAGACTGATTACTGAAGCATCTTCAGTCATCACACACGTTTGAAACGGACTGCTTAACAACATGGAACTATTAAGCATTCTTAAGTGATGAAATAAAACGGAACAATAACCATATTTTCAACGTGCTATTTTACGTTTTTGTTAAAGCAGTTCCTGCGACTGCATGTATTCCTCTGCTTTGCATTTCCCTGGACTAGTACTGTAGTGTAGCCTTGGAAAGCAGTTTGTTCATGCTAGTGAATGTTTTTGTCTGCTGTGCCTCTTCTCTGTGCGAACACTGTCGCCATGAACTTATTTAATATTTGAAAGTATTGTTTTTTTCAACAATGTGCAAATACACTTTGTTCAGTATACAAATGCAATCTTTACTAAACATTGCTCATCATTTAGGATGACACATTACCCAAGGACTTATTTATTGTTTAAAACCCTTTTCTTTTTTTCAACGTGAAATGTTACTTTTTTTTTTAGTAAAGCTGTTAATGTAAATGTTTACGCAAAGGAATCAGGGCGCTATATCCCAAGAAGACAGTGTACTGATTACGGAACCATCCTTATACACATGCGCCAAACGCTTTCTTAAACAGCCAGATTTTCAATGCATGTCTAAAAGTTTCAATTTTTTTGAGAAAGCAGTATGCGACAGAAGAGAATTCCAGACCTTAGGAGCAAGTATTGAATACCACTGTCCTACGATTCTCCACCACACAGCTCCACTGACACAGCTCCACCGATGCACCCACCACACAGCTCCACCGAGGCACCCACCACACAGCTCCACCGAGGCACCCACCACACAGCCCTACCGATGCACCCACCACACAGCTCCACCGATGCACCCACCACACAGCTCCACGGATGCACCCACCACACAGCTACACCGATGCACCCACCACCCAGCTCCACCGATGCACTCACCACACAGCTCCACCGACACAGCTCCACCGATGCACCCACCACCCAGCTCCACCGATGCACTCACCACACAGCTCCACCGATGCACCCCCCACACAGCTCCACCGATGAGACACCACACAGCTCCACCGACACAGCTCCACCGATGCACCCACCACCCAGCTCCACCGATGCACCCACCACACAGCTCCACCGACACAGCTCCACCGATGCACCCACCACACAGCTCCACCGATGCACCCACCACACAGCTCCACCAATGCACCCACCACACAGCTCCACCGATGCACCCACCACACAGCTCCACCTACACAGCTCCACGGATGCACCCACCGCACAGCTCCACGGATGCACCCACCACACAGCTCCACCGAGGCACCCACCACACAGCTCCACGGATGCACCCACCACACAGCTCCACCGATGCACCCACCACACAGCTCCACCAATGCAGCCACCACACAGCTCCACCGACACAGCTCCACCGATGCACCCACCACCCAGCTATTGGCATTGTAAATGACAAAGCTATTAATTTTGCTATTTTCAAGACCAACACATAAAAAAATTGTCATTTACAAAACCAATAGCTCCAACTTTTCTAATGTGAGACCTATTGCATTTCCAATGCTTGTTTCATGTGGTTCCTTGCCTGCCTCATGCTCTCTCGTTCCCATCCCTCTTTTTCTCTCCAGTCCTCCTAACATGCCTCTTTTCTTCGTAATGTAACAAATGCAGTGTTACAGGTGGCATCAGATTTATTTATCGCCCTTTTACTGCTCTCGGTAAGCCGGTGTTCGCGCCCGCAGGGGGTGGGTCGGTTTCCATTGGTTCATTTTCTGCTGCCGTCATGTTCTTGTCTCCCCACGTGCTCGTGGACACCCCTTGTGGCTTTTGCATGAGAGTATAAAGATAGCTTTCACAGAATAGAAAAGGCATTGGAATGTCGTCCCCAGTAGTTCCCACTCACTTCAAACTCTGCTTTTCATGCGAGACCTGAAGAGGGTGAAGGACACTAAATGAAACGGAGTTCTGCTTCATGGAACAAACAGCTCTTAAATCAAAATGCAGCGCTCTACAGTGTGATAAAAAATAAAGTCTCAATCTAAGGTAACTATCATTATGAATGTTATGTGGTCTCATTTTGAAACTGTATATGTTAGCTAGGGCTGTTCCTCTGTTCTGGTGAACACTTTGGACCATGTGTCAGGATGAAACTCCCCCCTCACCAGCGCTCTGGGACATATTCTGTGCAGTTCAGAGTAGGAAATGGGACACAAGTTGTTTTTGCCCTGTGCAACTCACCCACCCCACCATACCTACACTTACACTTGGCTGCCATTGTGGGATGGGCACCAATACTCGACGTAAGTTGCAATTTCCTCCAGGTCTGCCTGTAGTACATTTTGCATGCAGCACTATGCAGGGGGTAACACTGGCCAACAAAGAAGTGCTTGTTATTCCCCAGTTATGACGGAAGAGGTTATAATTGGTTGCAAAAAAAACACCCAATGGCAATTTTCAAAGAATATACTGATGGGGGTATCTTAGCGCCTGCTACAATGTCCACATTCAGAATGAGACCGATGTTTCATTTAAAGTGCCTTTAGAATCGAGTGCCTCTTCTGTGTCAAATCGCTCAGACATGCTGGTGTCTTTCAACGGTAGAATGGGCTCAGAAAGAGGCCGTGCTGGACATGACTGACATTTGGCCCATCTCTAATGAACAGTTCAACACTAATTTGACTTCCAATTCGAGTCGGATTTTTTAATGCCAATGGGATTAGAAGGAACAAGTCACTTTTTTCCAGGTAGCCCCCCTCTAAAATCCCTTTAGAAAAGTACATTTTCCTTGGAAGACAGAATATTTGGGTAACAATCAGCAGCCCAACACTGCTGCACGGTCTGCAAAATCTTCTTTTTGATTTACCACTTGAATCCTAAACTCGGTATATAGCTTGTTTCAGAAACCAGTAAACATGATTGTAATTGTTGCATTTCAAGCATCAGACATACAGCTACAGCTGAGATGCGCTTCGTGATGGACCCGCTTTTTCTAGGCTCTTTAGAAGCCCGTGGAATTACAGTTAAGCTTTTTATCGAGTTTCTTCCAAAATGATAGTTCTCTTTGACAAACTGTATCAGTCATATAGGACCCTTCTTAACCTTTTTTCTGCGTCAGAAATTCCGCCACGGTGCGGCACCTTTGATGAGTGGGTGGGGTCGCGACGGCCAACGGACGTGCGCAGCACTACGGAGGTAGTATGGGCAACGGCCGTTGGCCGACAGAAGCACGCAACGGGTTAAGGATATGTCGCTTAATTATTCAGCAGGACCAAATCATCACTATTGATAGGCCTATTATAAGAAGCATGCTATTGATATATGATCCTCACTTTTAGGCTATCATGAATTCCCTTGGTAGGGCCCTGGCATAGGGGATCCGGCAGTACAGTGACTTGGTATCCTTTCTCAATAGCTCATCTCTTCAGACGTCACTTCAGAAGGAGACAGAAACTCTTGTGAGCAATTACCAGAGTCCAAAGTAGCCCAAGGAGATAAAGCCCTTGAATTGGGTAATGATGACATAGCGAGCTCTTCACATCCTTGAGGATCAGAAGAAGCACTTGCCTACTTATTATGCCCATTCACGACCATCTATGCAGAAAAATGAAGCCCTCTCAGTTGGAGTGGTTTTTGATCAGTGTCATTAAGACACCAGGAGGGCTGGCAGTGGCAAAGTGACAAGATTTCAAGAATCTGGTTTGTGGTCTGCACTGCTGGGTGCTTGCACAATTGTTTTCAGTCCGGCATGACAACATTAGCTGTCTGCCATAGCTTTCAAAATCAATTTATCAGAAATATTAACAAGAGAGATGGCCTCTGGGTCAGACCCCCTTCAGCCCTTGCTTTGTGGACAGTGTCATTCACATTCCAGATCGTTTCACTTGACAGTCATTCAGTCATCTGAGGAGCATTTTTAACTGATTACATTTTTGCTCTTTAAGTTTGAGTCTGCCCAGTAAAGCAGACCACCACCAGACACACAGTCCTTCTGCAGTCACTGCCACAGCCACCGCGCAAAGGCCCTCTGGTAGATTTTGGCAGCAAACGCTGTAAGGAGACAGCAGCGTGGCACGGCACACATATCACATGTGCCGCAGCATCTTTGGCACATAGCAGCATTAACACATTCTGTGGTGTGGAGCACTTCCCTGGGTGTCATTGATTGGGGGATAGTATTTTAGTTTCAGGATCCATGGGTCACTGCTAGAAGGATCTAAGGGAGTAAAGTTTGTGCTTCCAGGCCTCTGGACATTGCAGTGGGGTTCAGAGGTGCTTAAGCACAGTTGACTCTTGCTTACTTCAAGCTGTCTATATCTGCCCTCCCGATCGACTCCGCTCTGACATACAAAAACACAGAGGCACTGCATCTTATATTGTTGAGTCATTAATTAATCTACCCCTACGACTTTTCTGTATAAGAGAGAGTCGGGCAGGTAGCAGTGCTTTAAATGGGCAGGTGCTGTCCTGTACTGAGTACCTGCACTCCTGGGCCGGCCAAACAATCGTACACACTTAGCATGTTCTCCACGGGGCTATGTTGCACAGCTCCATGCTCCTAGGTACTGCCTTAGCAGCCAAACAGGCCTCTCAGGCCTATCACGATGCTGCTCAGGCATGGGTTGGCTGGGAGAAGCAGGAAGCCTGGGTTCTTCTGGCGGTCCAGAGTGAGGACGGAGAAGAGGGTGCGGCGGATGCGAAGAAAGTCCGTTTAAAATTTTTTTTTAATGATCCACTCCCTCCGCCTTTCCCTCACCAAAGCAGCCACCACTGGCATTGCTGATCTGACAGGGGTGGAGAAACAATGACCATCGCCATGTAGAACAGGTAAAGTGGACGGAAGGATAGGAGAACAATTTCTGCATTGCTGACCTTTATGCAGGAAAGCCGCCTTCAAACCAAGCGTGAGCCTGCCAGCGGCGATGCCCTTTATACAGTTTTAGTCACGTGCCTCTGCCAAGTGCTGTAATGTGCTAAAGCATGCCCATGCATGTATACGAAATACTTTACATGCTTTAGTACATTCAAACTAGAACTGTTGGTTTTGCCAATGCTTGATGAATGCACACAAATGGTTTAATGCACCCTTCTGAGTTACTGGCCTCTCGGGGTTTTACAGATGGCAAGGGGAGAGCAAATAGCAGGCTACCTGAGGTCGGGTCAGTCTTGCCAAGCCCCATCATGGTGTGATGAAATCAGTGCCCTGAGATTTAGGTGCTTCAGGACCATAGGGACGGAAACTTGTTTCTTGATTTTTTTTCGCCTGCAGAACAGTTAGACAGATGGAAAATGTACAGTGTGAAAAACAGGGACCCGCAGCTTTATTTACATTTATAGACTTGTACAGTTTTTTTATTTTGTGCCTTTTTAGGAATTGAAACTCTAGCTCTATCTATCCATTCTTTTGATGTTTATTAAGTATACGGTGATTCGCTTGAAACCCAGTAAAGTTATGTCAAACAGGTCCTTAAAATCGCTGCCTACATTTAATGCGCTGCTTCCGAGCTCTGTCTCAGAGAGAGGTGATAAAAGTGTTTCTGAACAGTTTGTATTCTGGTGGTATGCTTCAGTTGCAAGGCTGTGTTTAGGGTTTGAAATACTAAGACGGTGTGAAATGGGGTGGGATTGTATTCAAAATATTTCTAGAAGAGCTTTCAGTTTTTGGGTCCACAAACCTAAAAATGTCAGGTCTCACTCTAGGAGGAGTGAAATCTCTTTGTGCTCATCCGGTTCCATGTGCCAGAACGAAGAATATGGCTTTTGTTTGCTAAGGGTAACTCTAAGCACATAAGCAGCATGTCTTTTTAGGCCCATGAACTGCTTAAAGTCCATCTCTGGGCCCAACTGAAGTCAGGGTCACCTTCTCAACCATTGGCAGATACACCATCATCCATGGGCAGCGTAGGTTTGAGTTTTGCAAGCCCGGTTTTAAAACATTATGTTTCTATGAATCTGCGTACAGCACTGCTAGAAGTAGGTGCCACATTGTCCCAAAAATCATAAAATATGACCACATTGTCCAACAAAGTGTTGGCTGCATACAATGTAGCCTATGGTGGAAAAAATCCTAGAGCTGCTTCTGATCTGTTTTGCAGGCAGAGGGATGGTAAGATTAAGGATACATGCCCCTTTGTTAACCTCTCCCATTTGTGATGCTGACATTGTTGTATATCAGAATATCACTAGCAAAAATATCGACTTGCAAAAATATTGTGTCCTAAAAATTGTTTCCAAAAATATTTAAATACATTTACAAATGATAGCTAGGCCACAATGTTTTGGTTACATTATGCTGGCAGCATACCTTAGATTATGTTATTTTAAGAGACAACAGACTCATATACAAAGGCCAGTTGGGATCGCAAACTGTGCGATTTCCAAAATCTCAGGATTTGTAATTGCAAAAGGGCTCTCCTTTATATACAAAAGTCCTTTTACGAGTTGGAAAATTATTTCTGACTCATAAAAAGCGCTTTTGTAATCCTTTCAAAATCAGAAATAGAAAAAGCCGCAACGCAATTGTTGGAGCAATGACTAAAGCTACAGCTCACAGGCGGTCTCCACCTGTTTTTTGTGCAAGAAAATACTCAGGGCGCTGGGCCCGGGGCCACCCCCTGGGGTGCCACCGCACACAATAATTGACCGCTTTCTGAACTATAGAGAGAGCGGCACGGGGCTGCGCTCAGCATGGTTGAAAAGAGAGCTTCGACCCGCATCTAAAATATCCTGATCTTCCCCGACTACACACAGTTGGTGCAGCGACAAAGAAGATCCTTAGCCCATAGCTGCAATTGAGAGCTATGGGCCTGCGCCATATATTGTTGTTTCCTGCTAAACTAAAGGTCTTGTTTAAGGACAAGGCTCATTTCTTTAAATTGCCGGAACAGGCTTGGGCATGGGTAGAAGAACAGCCGGAGATCTCTGTGGGAGCCATGGCGGAGGCCCAAACTAAGCAGCCCACGCTGACCCAGAAGGAAGCACACATCATCGATCACGTGCCAGAAAGTCCAGGAAGGTGGATCAACAACATGTGGATGGAGCACAGGCCCATGACCCCCAGAGGTGCGATAGAGGCCCCGGGAGGAAGAGGAACCTGAAGATCGGGGCTCAACCAGAGAATCTTTACTCAAACCTTGGGGTGATCACCAGGACGAGTCAAGTGAAGTATGCATTGGGTACGTTTGCCTCCCCACAGGAGACAGACCCTTAGACTACATGAGTGCCGGACCTGGGGGGCTTCGGATCCACTTCTACTGCCATGAACTGAGAGTACTTTTGGTTCAGACTCTAGTGTGCCGACAAATTTGTTAGGGCCGTTGTAGATATCACCGTGCAACCTGACTGGGTGACTCTCTATGCTATCTCCTTGGAGCTAAAACGTTTTTCCTTTTTCCCTTCTTTATCTAAAGAAATGCTTTATTTATATAGAGGCGACAGATGCTTCAGGGCTCAAATTATAGGGTGGGGGGTATTGAGAGTACGGGTTATGGTTTTGTTGTAGTTTGATACATTTTAGCTTCTTTTCTTATGTTCATTTGACAGCAGAAATGAGAGGTCACCGCATGCAAGATGCCCGAGATAGCTAAAAACTCACCGGATGCACAACGGGGGAATTTTGCATAAGGTCTTGGAATGTGAATGTGCTAAATGTTAAAATAAAATGTGGGGCAGTCATAGTACATGCAAAGCACTACACCCCAGATGTTCCCCTCTTGCAGAAGACTCACTTACTGGGCACACACAGTGGGTTCCTGGGTGGGATGTGGGTTGACATAGGTACTCCCGGGTCTATCACTCGGGATTTAGTAGGGGATCAAGAGGAGTCGCAATTCTGCTGCGTAGGACATTTCCATTATTGGTGCAGCACGTCTTCACAGATGACCAGGGGTTATACGTTATGGTTGTGGAACACCCGGAAAGGAACCCATTATCTGTCATAGGTGGGGACTTCAACGTAGCAGGAGATCCATCTTACGACACCAGTGGTCGACCTCATCCTACCGAACATTCCACTTACAGCAGTGGGTATTTACAATGGAGTTAATTGACATCTGGCGCATTCACCACATGACCACTAGACAATTTACATATTACTCCCTATTACATGCCACGCATTCCTGAATTGACTTTGTACGTGTCCCGGCGGATGAGCACCAAGCGGTGACAGTGGCGTTCATTCTCCGCCAAGCCCTTTCAGACCACTCCCCCATACAAATAAACATGCAACATGCGAGCCATGGGAGACTCCAGATATGGCGATTAAAGGCCTGGTTGTTGCTAGATGACAGCACTGCGAGATATATGCAGGAAAGAGTCATCCAATACTTACAACTAAATATACATTCTGTCTCCTCGGCCGCAGCCCTCTGGGAAGCTTTCAAGAGGATAATTAGTGACTTAGCCATGAACTACATTAGGAGGAAAGAGGCAAGAAGGAGGAAGGATATATTGGACCTAGAGCAACATATTCAGCAGCTAGAAGGGAGGCAGATGGTCAGACTGACTCCAGCCCAGGAATGTTCACTCCATCAGGCCAGACTGGCACTAAAGCAAAGATCCCTTGACACAGCACAGATGGTATGGATGTACTCTCAAAGTAGGCTCTTTCAGCAGGGTGACAAGGCAGGAAAAATGTATGTATGTATATGTATGTATATGTACATACATACAAAAATGTGGTACTGGCTGGTAAATAGAAAAAATGGTTCAATGATTGTCTCATCGGTTTGGGTAGCAGGGGGCAAATTACGGTCTAACCCCCTTGAGTTAGCAAAGATGTTTGCTGTTTGCTTTAACCCCTTGTATGCTGATGACGAACCCCAGCCGTCATGCACTACGGTGCTCGTGTGCTGATGACGGCTGGGGTTCGTCATGGCCCGCCCCTGTTCATTTGTTTACCGCACAGCGGCGGAAACGGGCCAGCAGCGATGGGGTTAAAGAACTGCACGGATATAGACAATCCCCTCAAGAAGAGGCGCATAACACCTTCATTACGGACGTCCCTATGTGTAAGTTGACCAAGTCTGACAGCGTGGAGCTTGACCTCCTGATCACTGAAGAGGAAATACGAGAAGCCATTGCAGCCATGGCATCGGGGAAGACCCCAGGCCCCAACAGCATAGCGGCTGAGTTCTTGAAAAAATACTCTTTCTTGCTGACATCACATCTAATTGCCTTGTTCAATGATGCATATGATCACTCACAGTTGCCCTGTGATTTGATAGGGGTGATAATAGTGGTTCTACTTAAACAAACTAGATCCCCAGATCTCTGCATCTCATAAACCTAATCTCCATAATTAACATTTAGGCCAAACTCCTAGCGACCTTCTGACCCGTAGACTGCATAAAGTTCTACGATCTTTGATCCGTGAAGATCAAATGGATTTATGTTGCATAGAAATACCTGTCACTGTCTTAGGTGTCTGCACATTATTCTCGTTAGAACGCAGTTTCTGCATGGTCTTGCGGGGTTACTCTCTCTAGACGTGGAGAAAGCCTTTGACACGGTCCATTGGCCCTTTATGCATCATGTTCTGACAAGAATGAACTTTGGCCCATGCTTTACATGATTGGCTGCCACCTTTTATATACAGCTTGGGCACAAGTGAAGATTAACAGCATATTATCAGCCCAATAGAAAGGGGTACCAGACATGGGTGCCCTCTCTCGTCCTTATTATTTTCTCTTAGAATAGAACCATTGGCAATATGAATTGGCATGGATTCCCAGCTCAGGGGGATGAAGTGGGGCCCGGGACATGAGGACAGAATATCATGATACACAGACGACATGTTGTTGTATATACAGGAGTCAGACATCTTGTTATAGATAGAGACAGAAATATTTAAAATGTATGGCAACGCTTTAGGTCTGAGAGTGAACTGGACAAAATGTATATATTTCCCTATTATGAGAGACATCGCTGAGCCCCGTCTATCCAGCAGCTGCAGATAGAAAGAGACCATTTTAGATATCTGGGTATAGAGATAACGACTTCCCACACTAGAAGTTAGGAACTGAATATTGCCACACTGGTGGGGATATGAAACGTACGCTCTGGTCCCGAATGTCTGTACCGCTCTCCCTGGTGGGTCGGGAGCACTTTTTAAAATGGTACTTCTCCCCTGCCTGTTGTATGTACTCCAAAACTATTTGAGTGCACTGCCACCTCATTTTTTCACAGAGGCACTCTCAGAGAATTCTGTTTTCCTGTGGGTAGGAGTTGTCCCGTGTGTCTTGTGAGAGAAGTGCCACAGTTCTCCATTTGAGGCTGGTCTGAACCGGGGGTGGTATAAAACTCCACCACTGAGCACCGGCACAGATGAACCCAATTAATCATTTGCTGCATGGTGATCGACTGGAGCCCCTGCAAAAGTTAGGGCTCCCCTGGATAGAACACCACGGAATGCTTCATATGTTGTGCAAGGCAGGATCCGTAGTTCCCTACTCGAAGTCACTAAGATACCCTTATTTTGGTGGAATGCTGCAATAAGGTCCATCGGGTGCCATGATGCCCTCACAGCAGCTATTCCATTATGGCACAGTAGGAGACTCCCACAGGTGGGGCACCTATAGGGATTCCTGCAATAGGACCTGATGTGAATTTCGACACTGAGGGATATATGATTGATGACCCTATGAAATCCTTTTGAGATTTGCAGGCAGAGTTGACATTGCACACCTCCCAGTTCTATTGTTCCCTCCAGCTGCAAAATGCTCTGGATGTTTTAAGGTACAAATTTGGAGTGAAGCAAGACAGCAATTCCCTAGAACACAAACAAATATTGGCAAAGCTGGAGAAGAAAGGGATCCCACAAATTTACTGATCTCTGTTAAACAATGCCCATGACCCCCTTCTAGAACTCTGCCAGAGATGGGAGCAGGATGTGGGGTGGTTGGATGATGATGATGACTGGAGGGAGGCACTGAAGGCCCAGCAGTGCTTGGTGGTGTCCTCGAGGCGGCACCTCATCCAAATTAAATAAATCCATAGGTACTACTATGCTCCAAAATGTCTCTTGCACATGGAGAGAGCACATACTCCTATTTATATCATGCTGCAGAAGGAGACTACTTTCATGTGATCTAGTCAAGCCCAACCAAATGCGATACAGGGAATCCATAATTGGTGATGTGGTCCCAGTTGATCAGAGGATGGCAATACTGGGTCTGTTGGAAGAATATCGGGGGGGGGGGGGGGTGTCCTCATCCGCTTGACTGTTCTTGGCCATGGGATTCTTGGTGGCCAAGAAAGACTTGGAACGGCACTGGAGGGATGCGGAGGCTCCCACAGTGATTGAATGGACAAGAGGGATGGATTTCTGTGCAAAGCCAGAGGAGTTGGTCTATACAGCCCATGGAGTGAGTAAAAAGCATGGGAAAATATGGGGGAATTTGGTGAAATTATTCCAAGTTCTGAGGTATTTCTCCTCCCCGTGCAAACTATGGTATGAGTACTCCAGGGGGTACTTGGATGTGTGTAATGTTGTATATTTTGTTAATTGTAAAAAGATGTCTGTCAGTGAACTGTTTGATATTGAACTAAGAAAAACAGATACAAATAATTTTATTACAAAAATAGATGGGGCTGTGAAAGAGGTGCTTCCTCCTATTTACGATTCAAAACTGAATGTATCAATATTCTGCGACCTCCATTGAAGACTTTACAACCCCTGAATTAGGGTGGTAACAGATTAGCAAAAGGGAAGGACTCCCCTTTATGACCATTTCACCTTTGGAAATCATGTTGCCAACCTCGGGTGGTGAGACACAATACCCTTAACACTTATAGGACTGGTGGAGTGAGAGAGGTAGTTGTATGGGTATACATTGGTACTCTCACTTGTAATATCACAAACATCAAAAAAACAAATGTACCACAGCAGATATGGCTTTCAACTGTGGGAGCCAGGCATCCTTCTTAGTGAGTCATTTACTCAATTCAGAATTATTAAATGTCCCAGTACCTGGAGATAGGACCCCAGGTGTATTTCTAAAAAAGAAGATGATGGCCTCACATACCCCGAGGGTCTTGCTTCATCATCGCCCATCCCACGCTCACCAAGGAATGTTCTAGTGGCGGGCTGCCCTTGTTGTTGATAGAGGGACTACTCAGGGATGATCTGGAGGGATGGGGGATCCAGACAACTAAAAACACTGTGTACCTACCCGTGCGCAAAAATGGTCTACTTTTGGATGAGTGGTGTAGGGGTGATTTAAAAAGGTTATCAGACACTTGAGACTAAATTACGCATCTCATGTCCTATCTAGGTCGACATGCTTCTGCCCTGCAGAGGCATACGGATGTGTCCAGGGCGTTCCTAAAGACTAGAATCCTGCTTGTCCCTATTTGAATCCCTGTCAGATGCATTTACACCCACTCAATGTGCACACATACATTACATACTGTACCAGTTCCTAATGGCTGGTCAACGTCATGAAATTGCGCTTTGCCTATGGTTGGGTGATATAAATACAGAAGACATATATATGCACATAAAAATTACCACAATGCGGCATTTGACAGAATAGTGCATTGTAAAACACCAGTAACTGGGACACATATTTCTTTAAAGGGGCATAGCCGACTAGAAATTGCCGAACATGCAAGAATCAACCATGCCACTTGTGGGGTAGCATAACCACCTTTTAGTAAAAGAGAAAAAACTCTGCCTACTCTTTTAAAATGCAAAAAAAACTGATCATTTTTGTTTTTGAAACACATCCCATTTTCCTTTAAGGAAAACGGGCTGCATTCAAAAAAAGTTGCTTTATTTCAAAGTAAATACAGACATGGTTGTCTGCTGTCCCCAGCAGCCCACCATACCAGTGTTTTTTTAGTGATTCTCAATGGACCGCAAAATGGGAACTACCTCATGAATATTAATGAGGAAGGTCATTCGTGACGCAGACTGTGTTAAACACACTGTAGTACATAGCTGTTTGCAATTTCCTAATAGCAAATAGCAAAAACAGGAATCTTGCCGCCATATTCATGAACATCGGCATTTGCGATTCTGAAATAGCGAAAAAAAGCGAATCGCTATTCAGAAATCGCAAATCCGAATTCATGAATAATTGCGATTAAAAAAAGCGATTCGCACGCGATCGCAAGATCCGATTGCGATCCGATTGAAATTGCGATTAATCGCAGATTTATTGCAATTTCCGCCTACCCGCGCCTGGACTGCGATCTCGCAAATAGCGATATCGCTATTTGCGATAGCTCTATTTGCGAGATCGCAAACTCGCGAGATCGGGAAAACGGGAAGTCGCATTTCGAGCCCAGTGATGACATCACAACCAGGAAGCTGCCGGTTCCCACCACCATTTTGCACATTGAGGCAGAGAGAGAGGGAGCACATTGGAGAACTGCAGCTCATCTTGGAAAGTACACAGATCCACAGATCCACAACCCTATACCATGGCTGAGGAACCTGCACCTGGGACCAGCAGCTCGTCTGGGAGAAAGAGAAAACTGAAATTCTCTGAGCAGGAGCTGGAACACCTAATTGAGGAGGTTGTGGCCAACCATGACCAACTGTTTGGCGCTAATTCACGGAGGGTCCCAGAAATGGAGAAGCGGCGCATATGGCAGGGGATAGCCTCAGCAGTGAACTCCGTGGGAGTGGCGGCCAGGTCCCTGGAAGAACTCAAAAAGCGGTGGTACGACCTCCGAGGCCGTGCTAAGGAGAAGGTGGCGGCCCGCCTTGGGGAGTCCTCGGGCACAGGAGGAGGAGGACCAACGGTACCACCAAACACCGCCATGGAGGACCAGGTTGAGAACACCCTGGAGAAGGAGGCCTGTGTCGGTTTCACTACACTGGACTCATCCCGCCCCACCCAAGACACCCAAGGTAAGTGGCATGCGACTGCGACCCTGCCCCCTATGGATGTCCATGACCAAATAGGCTCCCCCAATGTCCCATAGGCATGCCATAGTTGCAC
The DNA here is from genome assembly GCF_964263255.1 of Lissotriton vulgaris. Lineage (NCBI taxonomy): Eukaryota > Metazoa > Chordata > Amphibia > Caudata > Salamandridae > Lissotriton > Lissotriton vulgaris. Next base: position 821,794,173 of record NC_141697.1, on the reverse strand, counting down.
ATCAAGGAATGTCCTGAAGCATTGTGGGAGATGTAGTCTGGCCACAATGTTGTAGTACCACAATGCAGCCAGACAGGTCCCAATGCAGAACAAAGCCACTGCCATTCAGGGAATGTCACCCAGCATGCATGTAGCAACTGCACGTCTAAATTAAAATCTATTGATCAAACCTTTTAAACCTTTTTTAAAGAAACATATTTTTTATTCATATGTTTTTACTCATCCGTTGAACTTGTTTCAGCACAACATTTTGTATTTATACATAAACACTTGAATTTCCATTTGCTAAATCAAAATCATATAACTATATACATTGAGAATACATTAAATTTTCTTGTATGCATCATAATCCGCCCGCCCAATGCATTTCGGGACAAGTGTAGAGTCCCTTCGTCAGGGGCAATGCTGCAAAATAACATATACAGGCACATCAGCCTCTATTTAATATGTTGCACATGGTTCAATACAATTTAAATAATACCACCACCAAAGAAAGTCAAAATGAAAAAACACACCCATAGTGCAGTTACCAAAAAACATCTAAAACCCTGAAAAAACATAACAAACTACTCACATTTATACACTAATGAATATACTTATTGCGAGCTTCGATCTTCCTCGGTCCAAATAAACTATAAAAAAGCAAAATGGACAGAATCAGGCTGCCTCCTCTATATACGTGCGTGAAAAGTCTAACTACAATGCAATCAATCGCTATGCAAAGGCATACCTGTGTATCCTTCAGATTCCTGCGTCCTGAAAACCCTTTTCCACTTAATGTGTCTTCAGAAATTCGATACCCATCTGTAGAGAAAATAGAGTGCCTCAATGCACGATACGGTTCCATGGTTTACACTGCAAAAAGTTCTAAACCTCGCTCTGTGAAAAGATCCTTACCGATTCAGACTGCAAATTGAACTCGTCAAACAATCCACGCGTACACCTTCCGACGTTCGGAGTCTCCCGCGTTTGTGTTTAGCAGAGTCGGATCTGGGTTAAACTACTGTAACCTTCATCCCCATTGGTTACAACAGAACTACTCTCAACCAATCAAGTGCGAGCTGTCATAGCAATTTCTAATACGTCGTCCGTAACTACGGTAACAAGCTCGCAATAAGTATATTCATTAGTGTATAAATGTGAGTAGTTTGTTATGTTTTTTCAGGGTTTTAGATGTTTTTTGGTAACTGCACTATGGGTGTGTTTTTTCATTTTGACTTTCTTTGGTGGTGGTATTATTTAAATTGTATTGAACCATGTGCAACATATTAAATAGAGACTGATGTGCCTGTATATGTTATTTTGCTGCATTGCCCCTGACGAAGGGACTCTACACTTGTCCCGAAATGCATTGGGCGGGCGGATTATGATGCATACAAGAAAATTTAATGTATTCTCAATGTATATAGTTGTATGATTTTGATTTAGCAAATGGAAATTCAAGTGTTTATGTATAAATACAAAATGTTGTGCTGAAACAAGTTCAACGGATGAGTAAAAACATATGAATAAAAAATATGTTTCTTTAAAAAAGGTTTAAAAGGTTTGATCAATAGATTTTAATTTAGTTGTGCGCTACTGAGTCTGTGTTAACTGCTTGTTAACCAGCCACATTTTCATGCTACTTTGTAGAGTGTTAGGGTACACTCAATCAGTCGCAGCACACAGATCACAATATCAGGTTTAGACTTGGTAAAACTTGGAATTACACAGGAGTGCTCGGCGCACAATTGTTCATTTTTGCAACTGCACGTCTGCCAGATGCATGCAACTAATGGTCCACCACTTACCCCCACAGGTGGCGATACCAGTGACAGCGATAGGCTGGAGATCGATGAGGGCGTCCCGGAGGTGGAGGTGCCAACACCAACCCAGGCACCAGCCCCTGCCGCTGCATCTACACCAGCAGCAAGTACCACCAGCAGCGTCCCCCCTGCAAGTGGTGCAGCACCCACATCCGCTGGCATGTCAGCCCCCATTGTGCCTCCTGCCACCGCTGCTCCTCCCAGAGCCGCAGCCAGGGCAGTCACTCCTGTGCCCCCTGTATCAACTGCTACTGCCACACCAGCAGGCACACCCCCTGCGACTGGCTCACCTGCAACACCGGCGGTCTTACCCCCAGCAGCTGTCGCCTCAAAATCCGGGGCTGCGCCACTGTCCACACAGCGGCCAGCCTCACACTCAGGCCAGCAGGGCAGGCGTGGCAGGTCACGCCAGCGCTCCGCAGCAGCTACCAGGCGGGCCAATGATGATGGACTGGCGCGGCTCAGCGTCGAGAGACGGATGCTGCGCATTCACCAGCGCCAGGCTCAGCAGCAGGGAGCTATACAGCTCCAACTGCACATGATTGGCCGCAACGTGGCATCTGTTGCAGGCCACATTGAAGGCATGAGGGCAGACCTGGCAGGTGTGGGAGATGGAATGGCCCGCATTGCTGCAGCCGTGGAGGCCAACACCCGTGCCATGTTGAGAGTGCGCAGTGGGCAGCGCCGGCGCCACCGCCAACTATTGACCCGGCTTGGCACTTACAGCAGGGCAAGTTATGTGTCGGCGAATGCGACATCTCTTTTGGCGCGGTGCTGTCTGACCCAGCAGCACGCAATTATCCAGTGCAGTGAGGACATGAAAAGGGTGCTGGAGACCCTCACCACGGCCGTCGTTGCTCTTCACCCTCCACCTATTCCATCTGTTGTGGGGGGTGATGATGCGAGTGAGGGGGCGTCCAGCCTCAGCTCACAATCTGCCTCACAGGCCCCACTACCCACCCGCAGCACCGGGACCCCCCCATTGCCTGAAGCCCCGGAGGAGGATGCCCCTCAGAGGCGCTATGGAGGAACGCGCACTAGGCGCACCTAGAGACCTGCACTTCACCAATGGCACAGGCTGAGGTCAAGCCTGCCATGCAGTCATGCACAGCAGTATGGCGTAATACTGTTTGTTGGACTAATTTGGACAGAAACCTTATATTTCATTTTGTGAATTTAACAAATACATTTATTTTGCTATTTGGACAGAAACCTTATATTTCATTTTGTGAATTTAACAAATATATTTATTTTGCTATTTGGACAGAAACCTTATATTTCATTTTGTGAATTTAACAAATACATTTATTTTGCTATTTGGACAGAAACCTTATATTTCATTTTGTGAATTTAACAAATACATTTATTTTCCTACACACATTAGCGTTGTGTCATCATTACATTTTGCATGCATTGTTGATTTGTGGGGTGATGGAAGTGGTTGTACTAGAAACTGTTTACTGTGATGTGGTTGCGACGTCTGTGCCCTTCTGCTGGGTTCTCCCCTTGTGCATGGCGCGCATGTGCAGGTGGCCGGTTGTCCCCCTCAGATTCACTGCCAGAGATGTCAACAGGTATCCGGCGCTTGGTTGCAATGTTATGTAGTATTGCGCAGACAGCCACTATGCGGCAGCACTTTTCAGGACTGTAATACATGGCCCCACCTGTCTTGTGCAGTATGCGGAACCTGCTCTTGAGCAGGCCAAATGTCCTTTCTATGCAATTCCTTGTCCGTATGTGTGCAATATTGTAGCGCCGTTGCTGGGGTGTAGCAGGGTTGAGGTATGGGGTCAGGAGGTATTCACGGAGGGCGTAGCCACTGTCACCTGAATGAGAGGAGCAGATGGTGATTGCCTGTGCTGCGCTGTTACATCTTTGCAATGTGACATTTCAATCAAAGTGTACTTACCAAGTAGGTGTCCTTCCCCAAACTCTCCCCTGACCAGTCGTGTGTAGAGTCCGCTGTGCCGGAAAATGAAGGAGTCATGGGTACTCCCTGGGTACCGTGCGACGATGTCAGTGATGTATGTCTTGGCATTGCAGGCCATCTGGATGTTGAGGGAGTTGTAGCACTTTCTATTGCGGAACATATACTCCATGCCAGCTGGTGGGCAGATGGCGACGTGGGTACAGTCTATACATCCGAGCACATGTGGAAAATGGGCTACATTGTAGAATTGTAGCTTTGTCATGTCCAATTCCTGTTGGCTGGCGGGGAATTTGATGTGACGGTGTAGCTGGGTGAGCATGGCGTCAACAAAAGTGTGGAGGCAGCGTGACATGGTGGGCTGGGATATTCCCCCAGCAGCCGCTACTACCCCCTGGAAACTTCCGGAGGCCAGGAGGTGCAGGCTACACAATACCTGCACATGTGTAGGCACAGCATTGGTACGGCTTGTTGGGTGCTGCATCAGGGGGTCAAGGTCCTGTATTAGCTGCATTATCATTTCCCCATTCAGCCTGTATTTAGCATATATCTGCTCTCTGGTTTGGCCCAGCAAGGTGACCCGCTGGCGGAATATCCTGTCCTGGATCCTGCGTCTCCTCCGTGCTAATCGCTGTAGCCTGCGACGCCTCACCACCATGTACATTCCTGGCATTGTGGGACTCCTAATGCTGCTGCTGATGATGGTCCTTATGTGTGATTGGTCAGGCCAGTACCTGTTGGTGATAGGACAACGGTTTTTTGAAAGTTTTTTTTCCATGGCTTTCATGGTTACCACCTGCTTTGAGTTGTCCTTATTTTGCGCGGTGCAAAATGCGATTTTTGGGTTTTTCGCTAATTGCGATTTTTCTTGAATACCGATTGCGATTATTTTGCGAATTCGCTATTATTTTCGCAGAATCCGTGGTGTGTCGCTATTTCCGAATCGCTAATGCTCAGCGGCTGGGATTCTGCGAATATATTAGCGATTTCGCAAATATGTGTTTGCGAATTCGCTATTTTGTTGTTGAATGCCGATTACGGAAATTGCGCCCGCATTTGCGTTTTCGCAGCGATTGCGGGCGCAATTTCACTTCATGAATCAGGCTGTTGGTGCCTGTGGCCCCAAATGAGCAGGCAAGACATACTGATCCCTTCTCACAGTACAACGCCGTAGCTGGCAGGTAATTGTGCATTTCTACATGGCTTGATATGTCATTTGGTGTTACAATCATACCGTTGACGGCCTCTAAAGAAGTGCTTGCATTGGCGATCATGAACAGGGGTCGAGGATAATTGGAGACATTTATTTTACCGTGTGTTAGATTAAATGTCCTCAAATGACAGAGGCTTTGGATCCAGCCTGTGTGGTGAACCATATGTGGTCTTCCCTCCATCTACTTGTCCTGCTCCTTCCACGTCATGGTTCTTGGGTGCCATGATGGCAGTCCACAGTATTGTTAACCCCTACCTGGTAGTACGGGTTGAACATGTGCAGTGTCAACTGTAGCACACTTTTCTCGATCCCATGGCGCAGATGAAGACCAGTGCACCTTGAAAAGTGGCAGTTATGAAATCAAATCATTTTTACGTAGTAAATGTAGAAAAGATATCGCTACCACCACTTTATTACTAGGGCCTCCTTGGACTAAAAGGATTTAGGGGCAGATTTACAAGCCCCTTGCACCACTTTTGCGTCACTTTTAACATGGGTAACGTGACGCAAAAGTGGCGCAATGGGCTTGTAAATAAGCCCCTTGGTGTTTATATGTGCCCGACTATTAACAGTGGCAGGTGCTCAGGAGCTCTTGTATGTTCTTGCAGTAGCGACGCGCCTAACCCAAACAGGCTTGCGCTGCTATGTTGTGGGTGTAAACAAAAAGTGGTTGAATATGAGTAAGATCTGTTACTTGTCACCAGAATCAGCAGAATGGGTGGCTGTACAAGGTGAGGAGGAGGATGGCGGGCGTCTACCTCGAATCTCGCTTGTATGTTCTATGTCACTGTCAAGATATGTATGGGATGGTGGCAGTGAAATAATGCAAATACGTGAGAAATCTAATCAGAACTTCTTGTGAATTTAATGGTACTCGTGACAGACAGAAATGGCAACTTAACTGTAGCGTGGGCTTACTCTAACTGACAACAAGGCTGTGCTTCGCAAAGTGGGGCTTCCTCGACGAATCTCGTAAAATTACTCAACATATGAAATGACTGTGATAGAACCTGTTACTTTTGTTTTGTACTGAGGAGAGAACAGTCTGTTGCAATATTTGTGTCCTACTTTAACAAACCTTTTGATCTTCAGCAAGTCGTACTCACTCAGTACCCTTGTCCACAATGCTGACAATATGTCAGCACTCCGATAATGGATTAATGGATGACATAAGCACCAGGGGCATATTCCCAGCTCAGGAAGCCAGCATTGATTTACTCACACATTCAGGGCCGGTAATGGCTGGTGGTCATATTTTGTATATGCATCCAGGGGCGGCCTTAGGCATGTGCAAGCTGTGCACCTAACCCCAGGGGCCACCACGCCAATATATATCCTTAATATAATAATTCTCTGAGGATGGATACATATTTGCCCTCTGGCTCTGTTCCACTTCCAAACACCCCACCCCCTTCACTGGCCTCCGCTCTCCGCCCCGCCCTGACCTCCTCTTCCGGGGCCCCCTACCTACGCTGCCTGCCCAGGGCCACCATGAGCCTAGAGCCGCCCCTGGGCCATCTCTGAAGCTCAATTGTGCAGGGCCCGTCCTGTACTGCAGCTCCTAAGACAGGCAGGCATCCAGTTTACACAGCTCATATGGGGCTGAAAGAGTGAAAGATGACCACCCAGCCAGGGCGCTAGGGGCGTCCCGGCGGGCAGATCTACTCCTCGCTTGTTTATCCTGGGAGTGGCAAAATGCAGGAAATCTGGCAGCGCATCTAGGTACTGAGCAGCGGGACAGACCACTCAAACCGACACAAACATGCAGAAAACGAGAGGGCTGGATCCCCTAGTTCCTGTTCTTAACCCCGCCTGCCCCACAGTCCCCTCAGCATTACATCAGTGATCAGTAAAGAGGCGTCAGGCACGCCGCTGTCTCTGAGAGCGGTCGCACTGGGACGAAAAACAGGCCCAGCCTTCAAATTAAAGAAAGCCCCATTAGGGAAGCGGCTAAAAAAAGTGGCGAACATCTGCAAATCAGGGCAGTTTTTAACTTGCAAAGAAAGGCACGCTTTATAGGTTTTTTGCAAGGTATATGGGACAGCACGCATTTGTATCTGCTGCAGGCAATATTTGTGATACTACTACCTAAAAAAAATGAGCTTTTAAGGCCGGCCACACACACAGCGAAAAACCAAGCCCATACAATTGACCTGTCAGATCCGGACAGCGGTCTCCTCCATTCCCCTTTTGTGAACACTCCCACTGTTCACGATAGGGTGACCAACCGTCCGTAAATTTCACGGACCGTCCGTCATTTTAGTATGATGTTCACAAGGCGTCCGTAATTTGGGGATCTCAAATTACGGACGCCTTACAGACATCATACTAAAATCGAAATGGGAAATCTGAGTAAGGAATGCAGTTTCCCATGCGAGAGGCCCCGTGAGTTTAAAAGTTTTCACTCGGGGCCTCTCGCAGTTATCTTTTAAACTGAAGAGGCTGCCTGCAGAGACCTCCCTCGCGCAGACTGTGGAGTGACCCATTGTCATTCGGAGAGTGCAGCTGATTAGCACTTATAGAATGACAATGGGCCCAATTGTAGTGACAGCATGTGGTGTGCCTTCTCCTGCATGGGACTGTCTATGGCAAACTCAAAGCATTCTGCTTTTGACTTGGTGCCATGCTGGAGAAAATAAAAATAAAATAACTAGCAGCGTTTTCACTGTACATTTAAAAGACAGATTTCAACATACAAATACAAAAATACTATTTATTAATGTTTATTATTACTAGCACAAATCTTGATTGGAGTAAGGGCCCGATTTCACTTTCCAAAGTTGAGCGCAGAATGAAAAACTGTGAAGTGCACAAGTGGCTCAATCTTACATAAACTTATTTTGACTTGTATTTATTTTGGTTGTCTATTTACTTACTTATATATTATTGTGCCACCTCCTCCGATATGTCTCTAAAACTTATGTTTTGTCCCAAATTTTTGTCCTGAATTTTGACCTTCTGTCCTGAATTTTTGTCCTGAATTTTGACCCTTTGTCCTGAATTTTTTCACTGCCCGTCCTGAATTTGCACCATGCCAGTTGGTAACCCTAGTTCACGAAATGCTTCGAGTGCCTTACAAGTCATTTAGAATATGTCTGCACCTTCAGTAAGGCCCGATTACGCGATGAGGTCTGAAGTGGCCAGATATATTATGCAAATGGCTTCTCCTTTAAGTCACAAAATAAATGTTTTTATATTTTTCACCAAGTCAACATATTCTTTTATTCCTTAATCAAAATCGTTTTTGCGTTTTTCACGTCACATTTTTTTTATATTCCTTACAGAATTCGGGCGAACTTGAAGTATTGTTGACAAAAAGGAATTATGGTAGACTTGGTGTGTATATGTGATGCACGCCTGACATCAAGTGGCAGCCGGGATTATTGCAGCTTCTGCTTTAATTTACAAATGCTCATGTGATCGCTACAAAATAATATTTCGGACGTCAGTACACAGCAGCTTTTGAAATAAGAAAGCACTGCCATTACTTTTCGATATTTTATTTGTCAAGCATCCAATAAGCGGAGCTAAGTTCAATTTCGATGAAGAAACTCGGTAAAGCGCAGTCTGCTGTTTGCATAGAAAGAACAACCTGGAGGTGATTGTAGTGCATTGCAGCATTTATACCACACTTCATACCGCTAAAGAAGGTTCTGAAGCGCCTTTCCAGTGGTCAGCACCCTCACTGCATTAGACTGCATGGTTGTAATCGTGCTGTATTAAGCGTGTGCTTAGGTGGGAAGCCTTTTGGTGTGGTGCGTGAGTGACCAGAGAGGTGCTCTTATCTTGTCTAGGTATAAATAGAACAATGCTTCACATGGATTTTACCCAGTTGCCTTTTCAGATGAGCAGAGATATATTCTGAATTGACATATAATGTCTCAAAACTTTTATCCATCACGTGGCTAAGTGCTGCACCTCGAGTCAAGATAAGTTAAAAGTAGCAAGAGCCGCTTTAGACCAACAGGCACCTCGGCATTTTGCATATAATTAGAACAATTGTTTACCTGAATCTTATTCGGTTACCTGTTTAGATAAGCAAGTCTGCTCCGAAGAGATCTTATCTTAAAAGGTAACTGAATGAAACACAGGTGAACGGAACCCTTGTCCTATTTATATGAAAATGGCCCCACGTTGCCGTTGGTCTAAGGGCAGCTCTTGTCCTTTTGTACTGATCTTGTCTCAGGATGCAGGACTCCGCGGGGTGATGGATGAACGTTTGGTGAGATAGACACAGCTGTTTATCATAGGTTGATGGCTAGTATTAGCTGTGCAGATCCCTGGGTGTGTGTAGATTCTTTCTATCAGAGCCTTTCAATCTGTTTACTGATGAAAGGTGTCCAACCCCTTGAAGTTCTGAATTATACTGAGATAGACAGCCTGTATTATAGATCCTGGTTTGGACTGGGATAGCTGCTTAATTTATTTTTTAAAAAGTGTGTGCCAGGGCTCGTCCCAGGAGGCCACTGTAGCTTGCATCTCCCATGCCTCTGCCAGCACTGCCAATGACAGTACAAACACACCTACCAACCATCACACTCAAACAAGTGTGACAGTTCAGACTATTCCAGGCCACCCAAAGCTATAAGAATGGCGTGGGCAGCAGGTATTATTTATTTTTAATATATGTTGAATTATTATGCACACTGTTGTTTTGCTCGTCTCAAAATTAGACAAACGTCCCTACCATGTGGTGGGCTGTCAGAAGTTCAAATGCAGAGCACTGGAAACCACTGTCTCAAATTAAGCACTGACTTTCACTGACTCAGTAAGGGGCATGGGAGGGCAACATATTTTGGTGATTTTTGAAAAACTGAAATTCACAGCTTTTTGACAACCTGCGGAGTAGAATCAGGGTGGTTTCACTTCTCCTCCAGTGGTTGAAAAATACAAAGACAAACGCAGTTGTTTTTACACACTGTGAGGGACCAGGCAATGTACTTACCTTGATGATAATTGAATTAAGGTAAATACATTGACCAAAACCCTACCAATGCATTTTAAAGCAAGTTCTGGAAGAGGGAAGCGTGTGTGCTGTAACTACCTGCAGGATCCTACTGGTGTTCTACATTGAAGGTGACAGGCGCACGCTGACCAGCCGGGGAACTTGTTTTTTATGCACTTTAATTAACTTAATGCAGTTACTATTAAGGTTATTAAGGTAATTACAATGTCTAGCCAGTAACAGTGCTGGACAGCAAAGGAATTCCTGGTTTAATGCATTTAGAAATAAGGGAAATGAGGAAGTCCTTTGCTGCAGGGCTCTGCCTAAATTTCTCCTTTTTTAAATTCTATTAATTATCCCAAAAAATAAAAGCCATTGTTATTTGTAATATTAATACATCTAAGTCATGTAAATACAGCACATATCGCATTACAAATGCTATAGGTGTCACGTTTTCAAAAGTTAAAACTATTGGCATTGTAAATGACAAAACTATTAATTTAGCTATTTTCAAAACCAACGCATACATAAAATATTTGTCATTTACAATACCAATAGTTCAAAATGTACTAATGCAAGACCTATTGCTTTGCAAATGCTTGTTTAAATTCTGAGCAGGCAGATGCAAACCAGCAGAAACCGGCAGAATTGCTTGAAGTTTTGGATCCACTTAAAATGAATTTTGAAAAAAGGAATGTGGTCAGCACTTGTAGGGGTGGGTAATTGCTATGTAGTCTGGTAGGATTCCACTCCTCTACAGGATCCTTTTCTGTGGGTAAACTAGAAGTATTCAAGGGAACTTAGTTATCCCGTCAGATTAGGAGGGGATGGATATGTCGACTATCTCGGCGTAGTGGCTGTTTGTCCATGTTGGAACTTTTTTTACAGTGTCTATTAGCTCTAAGAGTGTGTTAGTTTTTAGTACCACAACTCCAATAGCATGAGGGGTTATCTTGGGAGTAGCCAGGTTTTTATTTCTTCCTGAAATATAGGTGTTCCTTCATGCATATTCTGGCTAGCACTAAGTTCCAGAACCTTGTCGCCTGGACAGAGAAGACAGATACCGCGAGGGACTTCTTTTTGTCGGGAGGTATAATGGTTCTTGAAGCTAAACTTGAGCATAGTGTTTGGTTTTGGGTATTGATTGAACATTAGTTGTAGGCACAGTGGACCATTTTCCTATGTAGGTGACTAATGACTCAGAGAGCCTTGAACATCATTCTTCTTGCCATGGATAGGCAGTGATGAGCATGCAAGACTAGTTTCATTTGCTCTTTAGGATGTAGGCAGATTAGAACTCTGGCAGCAGTCCTCTGAATCCATAGTCATTTTCTTATTAGGGAGTAGGGCTTACCAGGGTACAAGCTCTTGCGTAGTCAATATTAGAAATTACCAGGCTGAGAAGGGCTTGAAGCTTCTGACTGTACCATAGGTAAGAGGAGATACGTCTCAGCATGTAGAGAGACTTCCTTTTGACTTCATTGCTATGCGGGATGAAGGATAATTTTGAGTCCATAGTGATTCAAAGATTTCTCAGTTCTCTTGATGCAGCGAAGGGGGCTTCAAGTTCCTATGTAATATAGTTGTGGGTTGGTAATTGATTGCTTGTCATGATCTCAGGTTTAGCGCTGTTCACTTTAAGATGATTAGTTATCATCCACATATCAATATTGCAGAGACAGGCATCATGTTTCGAGTTATGAAGATGACTGGTATTGTCCCTTCCTAGAATGATTTGTATGCCATCAGCGTGGTTGTAACATTTCATCCACCAGCAGATACTCCTGCCCCTTTATCTGACTCCTGAGGGTTCTTTTGTATCTCTGCTTTCTCCCTTTGTCACTGTTTTTTCATTTTCTCTTTATTCCCCATTTTGTGTTGTTCTCTCTCTTGTTCTGGGTGAAAGTCTGATGAGGGAAAATAAGTGCCGGTCCTCAAAAATCAATGCCGGTGGACCTCACCTGCACCCGCTGGCTCAAATTAAGCACTTACTGGGCAGACAGTAACAGCATTGAAAATGGGACTTCAGCAGGATGATATTAATTTGATATTTTCCCATTTCAGCTAATATTATAATCGGGTATCAAGTTAATTTTGTCCTAAAACGGTTAAAAGTACTAACTGATTTCTTAGTGTCATGTTTGATTTCCAATTACAAAGCTACAATAACTTTCTGGCTGATGCTAACAGTCTTCAAGCTGAGACGGTTCCCTGAATCCTGTCAAAGGGGAAATCTGGTAAGGATGGGCACTTATCCCATATTAGTTCAGTAAAATTCTTTGCCACATAAGGCCCTTCTCTCAACGCACAGTTATTGGCAGTGGTAGGCACCAAAAACAACCAATGGTGAGGCGGGTGGAGGGGGTGCAGGGGAGAAAGGCAGGGGGAGGGGGGTGATAGAATATATATATATAAACGAAAGACTAACCTGAAGCCGCCGGCCGCCTCCCACGTTGCGTCACACTTCCTCTTCTCTTCCTAGTCCCGGCAACCCCTGGTACAGACTCCCATCCAATCCCCACACTGCTCTTCTAGGAGAGTAGTGTGAGGAATGGCCTGAATGGGCTGAAAAGACGCTCCGCTCAGGCCTGGGAGTCAGTGGGGGATTCTCCAGCCCGGCTGTTCAATGCAGTCGGGCTAGAGAAACCTAAGTGCGCTGTGTGTTTTGGTCGGCCTGAGACACCCGGCCAAACACATATGCGCACTTAGGGAGTGCACATAGCACTTCTCCTCCCGTGCCCGCCCCTACCTGCACAAGCTGGCTTAAAGCCAGTAAATAAAAAATAAAACAATGCTAGAACATCATTTTATTTTTCATTTGCTGGATTTGAGCCAGGCAGTGGGGTGACACTCCTCCACCATTGCAGAGGAGCCGCCCCTTGTCGTGCAATCATTCTTCAGAGCCAAACCCAATCATTTATCAGTGGAATGGGAGGAGCTGCCTTTCGGAGACCAAATCGGAGTAACCTGAAAGTTTGCGCAACTTAATTATTTCTTAAATTTGTCCTAGTCTCATAGTTTTGTCCAATGAGCAGACATGCATATGTAAATACCAATGCAATTCAGGCTTTGCCACTCAATTCATGCATTGCTACTCCTTGATTAAGGTATCCTTAAAGTCCCGATCCAGTGATAAAATGTCAGCTCCACTGGTGGGAAAGACACCTGCTCCCCAAATGTAGCAGTCACTTCCAGCAAAATCCAGGTCTTTTTGAACAGGAGATCCCACGGGGAATTATTTCATACATATATTTTTATAATTTGGGGTTAGCCTAGTCTAAGTGTAAGTCACAGAATAATCAGTTACACAGCTTAATTACATTACTGACCAATAATGTTAAGCTTTTTGTAATATTATTATTATTATTACAAAATGCTAATAATATAATAATAGAGGAGAGAAAGGATTTTGGTTGTGTTGGGTTTGTATTTAAGTGATTGTTTAGGAGGGAAAATGTTGACGGAATTTGCTATGCGTCTGTTTGGGATGGGAAAATGTTTTATTATCAGCCCTATGCATTCGGATTGATGTATTGTGCTATGAATTCTACTTCCTTGGAATAACAACAATAAAATTAATAAACGTATTTAAAAATATAAATATCAGAGACTTGGATGCTTGCGAGGTGAAAAAAAAACCTATTTCATTAACTGCAAACGCTGAAAATTAATTTGTCGAATAATTTCCCTAAAGGGCCATCTTGTGCTTGAAAAGATTATATACCCGGCTGTTCTTGGAGGCATGTGTTTGCCCACGCTTTGACCAGTGGCTACGCTATGACTGCCATCTTTCCTTTTTTTTGTAAGGACTCGGACATCTTGCACACATGCCCACACTACTATTCCAAAACTCATGCTCCCCCCTGAAGGCCTGCCCAGTATTACTCCCACATCCAGGGCCGGCTTTAGGGCAGTGTGACTGGTGCGGCCGCACTGGGCGCTGACCTGTTGAGGGGGCACTGTGACCTCAGGGGGGCGCTGTCTTTAGCAATATCTTAAGATAGGAGAGATGAGGGGCACTTGTGTAGGTCGTAGGGAGAAAATCTGAGGAGGCGGTCATGGGATGTTGGGAGGCCATAAATGATTGTCGCACTGGGCGCCACCAGCGCTAAAGCCGGCCCTGCCCACATCACCCCGGTTAAGCGTTAGGAACCTGACATCCTGACCCAGCTAAGGCGAAGTCTACAGGGGGCAAGTTGTGTGAGAAAGAAAACCAGCAGAGTCATGACACAACCACCGGGGACACAACTCTCCAAAGTAGGGCCACTTGAGGCAAACTGAGTGAAAACAAAACCGCATATGTTCCTCTTCCAACCCCCGTGGTTAACTTACGCCAGTGATTGCAGGTGCTGCGCACCGGCACTCACCTTTGAAGACGTTATATTCGTCATCCGACTTTGAGCCTGAGCAAGAGAGGGAAAGAAAAAAAGTAGGAGGCAGAGAAATGTTAAGACTCGCACCTCAAAGGGTCAAGGGAAGGTTGAAAAAGAACCCGAATGAGTGAGATAAAGAGACAGGAAGTGAAGAGGGTTGCAGAAAAGAGGCTTGAAGAGGAATGAAGAATAGGGAGCCTTAGTAGCTGGCATCACAGATGGCAGCTCCTTAAAAAAACTTTAGCCCCCTCCACTTTTTATAAATGATGTGCTGCCCTGCAGTACATCCCCTTACCTCTCTCACTGTACTGCCCAGGCAGTATTGGCAAAGGCAAAATCTAAGTCTCAGCAGGAAACTTGTAGCTGTTCTAAGGAGCGGTGCTCCAGTGCATCATGTTTCATTCCCTTCAGAGCCACAGACCCCGCCAGCGACAGCAAGGCATTAGCCATCTTGAACCCACAGTCGCATGCACGCAACATCAGGATGCGACACATGAGTAGAAGCTGAATTACCTTCGACAGGGTGAAGTCTGTCTTCTACATGAGACAGGCACCTCAAGCAGGGAGCATAGCTGCACCTCTAAAGAAATTTCCAGAGAGGTCAAGTGATGTTGACTGTCTCTGAAAGGAGGTCTCCTCACTAAAGAAAAGACTCTGACAGCAAGAGGCTAAAGTAGTAATACTAATGACCTCTCTCACAACAAAGCAGACCAGGCACTTCCTAGAGCTCAGCTTTAGTAATCTACTACCTGACTCACTATCAGAAAAAGTGGCCTTGCAGTCTTTTTCTGGCAAGTTTTAGGAAGTAGTTCCCAAAATTTGAGATTTGAGTTCCACCATCCGCCCCAGGTTGGATACTCAGATCAAGCCCTGCTGAGATTCACACTACCTCCCACCTGAGCTTTATTTTGGGGTCCTCGGAAACATATACCCTACTGTTTAACTTACTAGGTGTGTCACAACGGAAAGCTTTCAGAAGCAAGCGAGTCCCCAGTAATAACGTCACTTCCGACCTAGGCATTTAAATTCCACCTTTAGTTTTGAACCATTATTTTGGAAAGTCCTGCTGGCCAATTGATTGACCTATGTTCGGAGTTTCTGTGTGCTGATCATGTGTGTTTCCATGTTGGAGATCCAAGGTGGAGGGAGTTAAGTCTTGCAACGTTCCACCAAAGTCTGTCATTGTGGCCTGAAAAGCATACATTTTCATTATGGGTGTGAGAGGGTCATGTGATTGTCTCCCAGTGTCACTGTATTCCCCTCCTACATTAAGTGTGTTCTTTATCGCATTTTAATTGCTTTGCGTGTCCCAGTTTCAGTGTATTCCCTATTCTGTTGTCAGTCTTCATCCAGCCTCACGGTTAGTGCATCCCCAGATCTCTTGTTTAACGAGGCCACTGGGACAGCAGCTTCCTGCGACCTGCCTCATTCACAAAAAAATCCATATGCAGCAAAAGTGACTACATGCACTCTTTGACCACGGATGACTACGAAGATTGACTCCATGTTGCACGGTTATTTCAATAAAAGTCTCCTATTTTCTGCGAAACGGCTATGGAAAAGCAAGTTGTGTTAGTTAAAAAAAGTATGGAGTGCTCTTAGGAGTTTCTTTACTCTCTTTAACTTCCACCCCTTTCTTCCTCTTTGTATTGTGGCCTCCATACTCTCCGAGTGCACTAGAAGGACACCAAAGGGCAGGCCAAGGTTAGCACCTGCACCCTCCTCTACCCCTAAATGACATACAGTTTATTTACCAGCAGAACCTCGGATAGGGGTGAGAGTGGATAGGTGATGGTTGAACATCCATTTGTTTCTTTGGGTACCTGGAGCTGGTGCAAGGATGAAGGCATCAAGGTTTAAGAGGGACGCCTTCGAATTGAGGTCAGGCCCTGACAGTCTCCACATCCAAGGTGGACTGGATCAGGCTGCAAGTATCCAGGCTTCACCCCACACTGCTGGTGCTGGAGGGTCGTAACAGACCTAGGAGTCGACATAAGTTGCAACCTTCCAACTCTTTCAGCCTAGGAAAGCCTTACAAAGAGTATGCAGAATTCAAGTCAATGGGAAGCGTGTGTCATTGTCGTGACAGGCAGACTTTCCCTCATAGAGTTTAGACAGGGATATGTGTACAAACATCAATAGCTCAGGTCTGGATATGTCACAGACGTCTGGAAATAGCTTTCTGTTCGATGTGTGTGCAAGAACAGAGTTTGAGAGAACGAGATGACAGAATCTAATCTCTCAAGCACAGTTATTCGTGTATCCAGGACCTCAGTCCTGCTCCGCACAGAGCTGAAAGCATGACTTATCCCCCCAGCCTTAGCCAGGATAATTTCTACCACTTTTAGTTAAGTTACTATAGCGCCCAGAGGCCCCTTTCGGGAAGTAAAGCACTTCACAAGGCCTTGTAATGCGAGGCCGAATAACTCAGTTTTTTTTTTAGGTTGGGTATGGCTGTGCAGTCAGTGCAGCTTATTTTCAGAAGCGAGACCTATAACACAGTACCGGTTCGTTAGTAAAAAAAGAAAACAACTGTTTTTGAACATCCTGCCCTCTGCGTTGACAATGTCTGAACGCACGATTGCACGCGACTCCCCTGCTTCCTGAGCGAGCTTGATTTGCATGTTCGGCGCAGATGTGACATGAGCCGTTTCCTGCGTCTCGCGGCCTTTTTCATTGAAAGCTGAACGGCCCCCTCACGCGCCGCCTGTCTCTCATCAAGTCAGACGCTCTCTCAGGTGAGCCTCTTCTGGCACCTGCTGCTATTGAAGAACCCTTTCCTTTCAGTCGTTTGTTAGCACTGGGCTCTTTTCTCCCGTTTATTTACTCTTTACATTTCTGAGTTTTGTGTCTGTGCTGTTTGCTTTCAGGCAGCAGGTAGACTTTATTTAAGTAACGAGTGATCCAGCAGTTTTTTTTTTTTAATAATTAGTTATTGCTTCGTGCTTAGGGGAGCATTTCAGAGCTCTAGCTGGAGTGGGAACCTTTGTAGTGAAAGCTGCGTTGAACAGGTGCACTTCTCATGCTCTTCGGTACAGCCAGCGGCTGGCAGTGCAGCCCTGGAAACCAAATCCAGCCCAGCAGCCCTGACAAGAATGTTCAAGCCAGCTGCAGTCTGACTAGCATGCTACATGCGTGTGTGATGGCAGCCCACTGAGCTCTGAGAGCAGCCACCTGGATAATACCAGAGTTACCGAGGAAATACGAGTGATAAAGATTGGCATTCAAAAAGAAAACTACGGCTTCCGGTCCTGGTACAAATTAAGCACTGCCTTTGCCACCATGAAGCCTAGTAGGTGTTTACACTCGGCAGATAAAAAAAAAATATCCATAGTGCCTGATTATTCGAAATCAGGCACTATGGATATTTTTTTTTATCTGCCGAGTGTAAACACCTACTAGGCTTTATGGTGGCAAAGGCAGTGCTTAATTTGTAAAAGGATACGAAAAAGCTCGGCTCAGATGCCCACTGCTGGTGCTCCGAGTGAGTAGTCTTGAATCCCCCTTATGCATCTTTAATCCACTACCAGACACTCCCTTCCCCTTTACCTCTCTTTTGCAGGTCCCTGCTTTCTCCCTTTGTGATGGTGCCTGCTTAGTATGTAAAAAAAATTAAGTGCCACGGCCTGAATTAGGAGTCCACTGCAGCCTACACCACACATTGCCCCTGCCAGCGCTGCCAATGACAGAATCAAACCAGCCACTAATCATCAATCTCTCATAAGTGTGATAAATCAGACTATTCCAGGCCCCAAAAGCCTTAAGATTAATATGGGCAACAAGTATTAATCATTTTAAACATATATTGAATTAGTATCAGACAAACAGCCAACCATGTGACAGACAGAAGTGTCGGTGCTGAGCACCGGAAACCACCGGTACAAATTAAGCACCATATGTGACTGTTTTTCTGTCTTTCACTTCAGCCTACTTTCCCCTGTGTTTGTTTTTCTCTCTCTTGCGCACCATCAATGTCTGATGAGAAAAAATAAGTGCCAATCCACAGACTGAAAATCAGTTTGTCCCATCAGCAACCACAGGCTCAAATAATCGCTTGGCCAAGGCCAGGCCATACATAACCAGGTGTTCTATCTCCAAGGCAGGGCCGGACTGGGAACCAAAACTGGTCCTGGCAAAGTGCTCGGCCAGCCCCCGCAGAGCTCTTTGCCAAGGCCGGTTTTCAGACGATTTTGTTACAGGGCCGATTTTACAGCTATGCTGCAAAACCAGCCCTGTAACAAAAAAAGGCCCCCACCCGTGCGGCGCACCAGGGATTGCCCGCTGCCCGCTACGGCCAGTCCGGCCCTGCTCCAAGGGCTTCATTAAAGAAGGTTTGGACCTAAAGTCAGATATGCACTTTATTGGGTAACAAGGTAAGTGCATAGGGATGTTGAAGCAACTGTTACAGGATTTTTTTGTGAAAGCCAACATGCTATGCATTACCGCTTGAACCACAGCTCTAATCCATGCATGTTGACTATTGGTGTAAGGGTTATGGGGTCATGCTTTTGTTGGTCTACCCCCTGAATACTGAACCCGCAATATCAATGGAACACAATATCAAGTTTAGAATTTAGAAAAAAAATATCGACAGGTAAGTAGGTCTAGATTTTCTATACCTAAATCTGCATATATGTACGAACACAATTGTGGATGGGAAGTTAGGGATAGTAAATCCGCACTTCCCTAAATGCACTTACGTTACGATACTTCGCCCCTCGATATTCTGTCCTCAATTTTCTTGTACCTCAGTATTGTTGGTATTGATATGTAGTAGTGCAATCCTTTTAGTCAGCCTTTGGATGGGACTACTTGACAGTCTTTGTTTGATGTTTCTATACTTAAAAGCCCTAAACAAACACCTACACTGATTCTTTGAACCATCTTTACATTCTTTAGCCTGTTGAGGTTTAGAAAACATTTTGCCAGAGCTTGGTTTCCTATTATCATGTGATGCTTGGCTCCATGATCCTCAGTTGGTGAAAGGTCACTCAGCAGCACAGAAAGTGCCATCACTTTAGTTATCCTTGTCTCAACTTCTAAAACACCAAAGAGGAAGCAATGTACACTATTATGAGCTCTTTGAGAACAGCCACTTAGGATGTGCGAGGCAGCAACAAACATGTTAAGCACTACAGGGTGATCACGTATCCTAAAACACGGCCAATCAGAGTAGCTTTTGTGCATGAAACTCTTCCGACAGATGTGGAGGCGGATAAAATGCATAGGAAATGGAGAGGTCAGGTGTACTTCTCCACATACTTGTCCTAGGCGAGTGGCCTTTCCTTGTGGATAGCTCCTGGGGTCCCCTTCCAGCTCCGTGGCTTGGAAGGGGATGTCGTGGGTAGATGTATACTGGTGCATGGTCTATTGCACGGGCAGAAGATGTGATTTGTTAGTGCATAGTCGCCGAATACTGATGATGGCCAGTTCTTCCAGGTGATGCTGGAGTTGTTTACCCCATACTTCACTTTCCCAATACAATACAGGGGTATTTGTAAGGTGCATGTTCACCACTATGGGTACTTGGTGCTGAATAACAGATGTTTGTTGTTACCCAACTCAATGGTACTCATTTTATCAACCTCAGATGGATGAAAGGCTGAGTGGACTCGCCGGGATTTTAACCTGTGACCATGAGGTAGAACACCAGCCCCTGCAGGAGACGCAGTAGCCACTGAGCCACCAGACCCAGCCTAATCTGGGCTGGGGATTTTAACTGTGTGCTGGATGGAGAGTGGGACTTTGCCCTCCCGCATTCATACCACACCCAACATGACACGTAGCTTGAGGGAGGTGACGGATAGACTGGCCTGTGTGGACATATGGAGAGTGCTTCACCCGAAAGGGAGTGAGTACTCCTGTCCCTCTACAACACGCAGAGGTGCAACTAGAGTCAAATTTCAGACGGGAGGGGGGTAAGAAAAAATTTCGGGAGGGGATGATTCTTCAGGAAAAGGCAGAGTGGAGCTGCAGGGGCTCTAAGCAGGTGGGGGGGCATCAAATCCTCATTAACAAGCAAAAGGTCTTTTAAAGACCTGTGAAGTACTCGGGTGCGGCTGTGTGTGTGCCCGGGAAGCTGTATCATCCCGGGCTGACACACACGAAGGGGGGGGGCTGAAGCCCTGTGAGTCCAATGGGCGTTGCGCGCCTGACAACACGTAGTGCATACAACAGGTTAGACCTCAGAATAAGGAGGGAGTTACCCCTTTTACCGGAAAAGGAATGGGTTTTAATATCAGGAAACAACAGATTTTCTTTTTCCGCAATTTTTTCAAGGATTACAGTCCTGTCGGGTCACTAGATATTAAAGCGCTCTCCCCATCAAGAATGAATCGAGTCTTTGCTAGAGTTACCAAATGTACAAACTTATATGTAACAGTTGTTCAACAAGAGTACATTCTCACACATGAGCTTAAAATTTCATTGATTTATTGAAAATACTTATAAAATATCAATATAAAACTGAAGTCATATTGTCCATAAATTCCAAAGTCAGTGATCACAATTATAAAAAACTTTTCATTAAAAACATACAAGTACACATTTTACTACAGAAAAATATCTTTTTCCTTTTGGTCACACTACAATTAAATAAAAAAGACAATTTGTTTCTTTTGACTTGAGTTTTATATTGATATTTTATAAGTATTTTCAATAAATCAATGGCATTTTAAGCTCATGTGTGAGAATGTGCTCTTGTTGAACAACTGTTACATATAAGTTTGTACATTTGGTAACTCGCTCCCTGAGGAAGGGCAGTCAATGCCCGAAATGCATTGGAGCTCATAGAAAAACATGTGTTTAAAAAGGAAATGTGTTTAAACAGATATTCAAAGAACATTTGAAAGATTCTTGTGATGAATATAATCGCAAAGAAAGAAAAAAAGTTCAAGCAATAAAATATTGAACAAAGGAACTGAATCGGAGTCCTTATTCAAAGAGGAACCAGCATAGAGTGCCTGTTGGGGATGTAACCAATAACCCATTGGCCACACGTTCATGTATCTAAGGAACCCTCATGTTTAATTGCTACTCCTTCTGGCCACGTTGAGTGGTTAGGTGGGGTTGCAGGGGTGTGTGTTAATGCTGCTAAGTCACTTGTTTTTGTGTTGGGACAACTGGCAACGGTACTGGTAACAGACCTTGTCAATAAAGGATTTCTCTGGGAACTGCTACAGTTTTGGTACCTGAATGTTATGGGTACACATCAGAAGGAAGGACAATATACCCTAAACATGGGAAGGATTGTAGAGGGGCTGAGAAAATCCATAGATTTCTGGAACACAGTGCCACTATTGCTGATCGGATGTGTGGCTCTGGCAAAGATGGTTTTGATGCCACAATGTTTGTATCATCTTCTAAACGTGATCAGTGATATTGCCAAAGCTATATTTCCGGAATTGGATGAATTGTTGGTTAGTTTGGTCAGGCTGGCAAATGCAGCAGTGTTGCACTCACAACCTTGAAACTGGGCAGGGTGGAGGGAGGCTTAGGCCTCCCTGTTTCAGAATTGTATTATTTTCTCTGAAGCATGCCATTAGCTGGTGTAACCAAGGTAATGACTGGGAAAAGCGGTTATTGGCCGGCTGCTATGGCACCTATGTGCTTCAGAAGATATTGTTGATGGGGTAAGGGGCTTCGGACCTCCTCCATGTGATAAAACGTACAGCAAAATATAGGGTGAGCTGGAATGAAGAGTGCTCTGCTGTTGCCCTTTTCCAGGGCAATATGGTTATCGTTGTTTTGAAAGATAGTGACAATGGTTCACTGGCATGCTTTAGGGATGCACAATGCTGAGGGGCTTGTTCCTGGGAGAGCAACTGCTGACTTTTGCGGAGGCACAGGATCATATCAGAGTGGGGCCAGGGCAATTCTTACAGTACGTATGGTTGACCAAGGTGATGAGTAAGCTTCGTCCCGATTTCCCTGAATATATCCAGTTTTTGAGATGGTGACGATACTGCTGGAGTCGGGCACGGCTGCACATGGGGTGTCCAGATTGTTTGGTGCATCAAAAAATGAGGGACAGAAACTGGGTCTACTGGCCCACTGGCAGTGGAACAAGTCTCTCGATTCTCTGTGTACGGACGCAGAATGGGGCACGCTTGTGAGCGAGTAAGGAATATGCTACTTACCAGTATGCATCTGTTCTTGGCATAGAGGGCTGCAGAGTGGTACATTATGAATAGATCGCCATCTGGTGTTGGGCTCGGATGATTGCACTTTGTTTTTCTCTTGGAGAGTCTTTTGTCTCTTGGTGACTCCTCCCTTGGTTGGTAGTGCGCATGGGCATCGGCTCCATCCTTAGATTGTTTTGCCATAGTAGGGTTAGATGGAGTAGTATAGTAGAATACAGATAAGAGTGCCCATGTAAGTGTATCTAAATAAGATAATGTTGGAACAGACACAGGTTTCCGGGGAGGCTGGGAGGGCATGTACCACTCTGCAGCCCTCTATGCCAAGAACAGATGCATACTGGTAAGTAGCATATTCCGTTCGAGGCATATGGGCTGCAGATGGTACATTATGAATAGACTATACAGCAGTTCTCTCCCTAGCGGTGGTCGCCCGTGTCTGTTGCAACTGTCTGAAACAATGTTTTTAATACTGCTTGTCCCACTCTAGCTTGTTGTGTTGTGTGCACATCTACACAATAGTGTTTTGTGAAGGTGTGCGGTGTAACCCAGGTAGCCGCTTTACATATGTCATCTAGTGGAATGTTTCCCAGAAATGCCATAGATGCTCCTAGTTTACGTGTAGAGTGAGCTCTAGGAGGAACAGTTAATGTTCTCTTTGCCTTTAAATAGCATATTTGAATGCATTTTACAATCCATCTGGCAATGCCCGCTTTGGAGATGGGATTGCCTTTATGTGTGGGAGAAAACGCAACAAATAGCTGTTTTGTCTTTCTGAAAGTTTGTGTTCTTTCTATATAGTACAATATGGCCCTTCTAACATCCAGTGTATGTAGGGCTCTTTCAGCTACTGTTTGTGGTTTTGGAAAGAAAACCGGTAATTCCACTGACTGATTGATGTGGAATGCAGAAATAACCTTCGGTAAGAATTTTGGGTTTGTTCTAAGAACCACTTTATTTTGGTGTAGCTGCATAAATGGTTCTTGAATCGTAAAAGCCTGCAGTCCACTTACTCTTCTAAGTGACGTGATAGCTATGAGGAAGGCTACCTTCCATGTGAGGAACTGTATTTCACACCTATGCATAGGTTCAAATGGTGGCCCCATTAGTCTGGTAAGCACTATGTTGAGATTCCAGACTGGGGAAGGTGGTCTTCTTGGTGGAATGACTCTTTTGAGTCCCTCCATGAAAGCTTTAATTGCTGGTACTTTAAACAGTGACAGATGTTGCCTGTTTTGTAGGTACGCCGCTATGGCTGCGAGATGAACTCTGATAGAGGTATATGCTAAGTTACATTGCTGTAAGTGTAATAAATAGCAAATGATTTGTTTAGTGGATGCGTCCAGAGGGTTGATGTGCTTACTGCTACAGTGTATAGCAAACCTCTTCCATTTTGCTGCATAGCATGCTCTGGTGGTAGGACGTCTTGCTTGTTTAATGATTTCCATGCATTCTGGTGGTAAATCTAAATACCCAAACTCTATGACCTCAGGAGCCAGATCGCTAGGTTCAGTTGTTTGGGATCTGGGTGCATTATTTCTCCATGGTTCTGTGTAAGATGCATGGGTAGTAACCTTAACTTTTGATGTGGTACTTGTGAGAGTTGTAGCAGCGTGGTGAACCACGGCTGTCTTGCCCACGTGGGTGCCACTAGTATCATTGTCATTGAATGTTGCTGCAGTTTCCGAACCAGTAATGGAATTAGTGGTAGAGGAGGGAACGCGTAAGCAAATCTGTTGGACCAATTTATCCACAGTGCATTGCCCTGGGACCTTTGGTGTGGGTACCTGGATGCGAATTCTTTGCATTTTGCGTTCTGATGATTGGCAAACAGATCTATCTCTGGTTGCCCCCACTTTTGGAAGAATGGCTGTAGTATTTGGTCGTGCAGCTCCCATTCGTGTACTTGTTCTGACTGTCTGCTTAGGATGTCTGCTATTTGATTTTGAACTCCTGGTAGGTGTTCCGCTAACAGGTAGATCTTTTGAGGAATGGCCCATCTCCATATGTCCTGTGCTAGTCTGGACAGTTGGAGAGAGTGTGTCCCCCCCTGTTTTTGAATATAATACATTGCAGTCATGTTGTCTGTTCTGATCAGGACTGCTTTGCCTGTTATTTGCATTTGGAAAGCTTTTAGTGCTAGAAATATTGCTAATAGTTCTAGGTAGTTGATGTGCAGTTTCTTTTGCTGCACACTCCACTTCCCTTGTACTGTGTATCTGTCCATATGCGCTCCCCATCCGGAGAGCGATGCGTCCGCTGTTATTATCACTTGTGGAATTGGCTCTAGGAACGACCGTCCCTTGGAAATGTTTTCTGTGTTCCACCACTTCAGAGAGCGATACGTCCGGTCGTTTACCAACACCAGATCTGTAATCTGACCTTGAGCCTGATTCCACTGTGTCGCTAGACACTCTTGTAGTGGGCGCATTTGTAGTCTGGCATGTGGTATTAGCAGTATGCAGGAGGACATCATGCCTAATAGTTGCATAAACACTCGTGCTGGTAGTGAGTGTTGTGGTTGGAATCTTTGTATTAACCCGACCATTGTCTGTACTCTGACTGGGTTGGGGTATGCTATTGCCTTTTCTGTGTCTACTGTAGCCCCCAGGTATTGCTGAATCTGGTTTGGTTGTAGGTGTGATTTTTTGTAGTTGACCGTGAACCCTAGGTGGTGCAGCAATTGAATTGTCTTCTGTGTGTTGTGAAGACATTCTTCCTTTGACTTGGCCTTTATTAGCCAATCGTCCAAGTATGGGAAGACATGCATTTGTTGTCTTCTTAGGTGTGCTGCCACCACAGCTAGGCATTTTGTGAAAACTCTCGGTGCTGTTGTGACACCGAACGGAAGGACTTTGAACTGATAGTGTTGTCCTTCTAACACAAACCTTAGGTATTTTCTGTGGGCTTTGTGAATTGGGATATGAAAGTAAGCGTCTTTTAGATCCAGTGTAGAAAGAAAGTCCCCTTTCTTCAGTAAAGGGAGTACTTGTTGGAGCGTGACCATGTGGAAGTGCTCCGAATTTATGTAAGCATTGAGAGGTCTGAGGTCTAATATTGGTCTTAGGGACCCGTCCTTTTTGGGGATCAGGAAGTATAGAGAGTATACTCCTGTGCCCTGTTGATCTTTTGGGACCTTCTCTATTGCATGCTTTTGTAGAAGTCCTAGTACTTCTTCTCTTAACAATGTCAGATGATCTTGACTCATTGGACGCTGTTTGGGGGGGATGTTTGGTGGGGTAGCTGTGAGTTCTAGGCAATAACCATGTTGGATAATTTGTCTCACCCACTTGTCTGACGTGATGTTTTCCCAGACAGGTAGGAACTGTGATAGACGTCCCCCGACCGGTGTTATGCGGTCTGGGGGGAGTTCTATGAAGTCACTGTTTTGGTGTTGAGGCGTTGCGGTTGTTATTATTTCCGCGGCCTCTTCCCTTATTGTTGTTACCTCTGTAACTGCCTCTTGAATTACCTCTGGGTGATGTTGGTGTGAAAGATGTGGATTGCTGATTCGTTCCTGTGTTCTTTGAGCCCCCTCTATAGGTGGATCTACGAAAGGAACCTCTGTGTGTTGGCTGTTGCAATGCTCCCATTGACTTAGCCGTTTCCGTATCTTTCTTCATTTTTTCTAATGTCTCGTCTGTGCTTGAACCAAACAATGTCTTCTGATCAAATGGTTTGTTCAGTAGGGCTGTTTGTACTTCTTGTTTGAATCCTGAGATTCTAAGCCATGCGTGCCTTCTTAGCATGACACTAGTGTTAATCGACCTTGCTGCAGTGTCTGCTGCGTCTAATGCACATTTAATGGAAGTATTGGTTATTATTTTACCTTCCTGTATTAATTGGTCTGCCTTCTTCTGATGTTCTTTTGGGAGATGTGTGAGAAGTTTCTCTAACTCATCGTAATGTGCCCTGTCGTAACGTGCGAGTAGTGCCTGTGTATTGGCTATACGCCAGCTATTCGCTGCCTGTGATGCTACTCTTTTGCCTGATGCATCTATTAACTTCGACTCTTTATCTGGTGGAGGGGCCTCTCCTGTAGATAATGAGTTTGCTCTTTTACGAGCGTTTGAGACCACCAGCGAGTCTAGAGGTACGTGCCCTCTAATAAATATTGGGTCCTTTGGAGCCGCTTTGTATTTTTTTTCGATTCTTGGGTTTAACACCCTGGCTCTCACAGGGTTTTCGAATATTTCCTCTGTGTGAGTAAGAAGACCCTTCAACATAGGAAGCGTACCTGATGTTCTCTGTGCATTAGGTAGAGTCTCTAACAAGAAATCCTCTATTTGAGGTTCTGTATGCATATCTAGTTTGTGATATTTTGCTGCCCTATTAATGAGCTGCACAAAACCTGTGTTATCATCAGGTGGTGAAGGTTTTGAGGGATATAGCTCTGGTTCGTTGTCCTCATCTGACCCTACCTCATAATTTTCCCATGGATCCTCCTCATCTGGGATAGTTTCGTCATCCCCTTGAGGTTCTCCCTCCCCTAGATCACTGTCTACATCTGACTGAGGTGTAGCTGGTCTTGGTGTGGAAGGTGTAGGGATATTTGGCCTATTGTGAGGAATAGGAGAAGAGGGTGTTACTCTAGGACGAGGAGAAGCAGGAGGAGTTATATTCGTCCCCATTGTTCTCTTTTTCGAAGGAAGAGGTTTATCTTCTGACTGTTCACTCTTTCTCTTCTTCGTGACCACTTTCCCAGTTTGTGGATCAATAAACAAGATCTTTTGTTTGGGATCTGTCTGTTGCTCCTGAATCGGTACCGAGGGTCCTGGTTCCGAGAGGTGCTTTTGTTTTCGATCGTCAGATCTTGTTGTTTTCGACACCGAATGTCTGCTCGATTCCGACTTTCTTGGTATCGAGTGTCTCTTGGGCGATAAGTCATATTTATGTTTCGACATGGAATGTTTCGATACCGGAGTCTCCTTTGTATGTAGCCTCGGTGCCGAAGTCGATGTCGCCCTTTTCTCGGATCCGACATGGTGGGAGTCCGAGTGTTTCGGTATCAGTTTCGGTTTCGTTGCCGGGCCCGAGGGCGGGGCGTCGGAAACTTTTTTCAGCGGTTTGACCGGGCCCGAGGGCGGGGTCGTTACCGCACGGGGTCGGTTTTTCGGTAAGGGGACGTCGTCACTCACGGTTTGTTGCTCGATGAGTTCTTCAACCTCCGACTGGTCCCCTTCCGACCCCGACTGGTCCTCTTCTTCCTCGATTTGTTCGTCACCGAACAGCTCCGGGATCGCTTCCGCCTGCATTCTGGAAACCTCGTGTCTTCGAGCTCGACGATTTCTAATCGTTAGCTTGGAGGAGAATGCTGCGCAGGCTTCGCAGTCCCTGGATTCGTGTTCAGGTGATAGACAGAGGTTGCACACCTCGTGTAGGTCCTTGTGTGGGAACTTAGCACCACACGTTGGACATTTTTTGAATGGAGTCCTTTCCATGGACTCCGGGCTTGACTGCGTCGAGAAAGGCCTCCTGTTCTTCGACGTAGATCCAAGTTTTTCTCTTCTATTTTAAATTTGTAACGCGTCGGAATGGAAATGAACGCGTTCGAATAACAATACCGTTGAATTGGAAAGGGAATACGCGCCGAAAATCACTTTTTTCTGAAGTTGATCTGGAGCGTCTCGATCTTCATCCGAACCCGATGGCGGAAAAAAACAATCTAAGGATGGAGCCGATGCCCATGCGCACTACCAACCAAGGGAGGAGTCACCAAGAGACAAAAGACTCTCCAAGAGAAAAACAAAGTGCAATCATCCGAGCCCAACACCAGATGGCGATCTATTCATAATGTACCATCTGCAGCCCATATGCCTCGAACAGACAATTTCTAGTGACGGCCGCTTCCAGCTAATCCACTTTCACTTTCTGCACCAAACCTACTATATGCCTCTGAGATTGGCCAGGTTCCATCCGACCAAGCGTTTGGATCGTCCCAGCTGCGGCCTGCACCCTTCCGATTTTTTCCACATGACATAGACCTGTGGTCAGCTCCAGGGTAAATGGACGGATGTGATAGACACCTTATGTAAAGTTACTGGGCTGAACATTGCACGATCCACCCACCATTGTTTGTTGGGCACCCATGTGTTGCCCAAAGGGAATAAGATACAAATGCAATATCGATTTGCATTGTTGGGGTTAGTTTTGGCAAAACGGCGCACAGCTATTCAGTGGATGCAGGTGTCCGGCCAGATTCTATGCATTGGGAGCGGGACTTGATGGAGTGGGAGGTAGCAGAGGAAAAAAGAATGAAAATGATCCTTGTGGATGAACATTTGCCTGATTACTTGGATGATTGTACTAAAGAAACAACGTTCACAAGGAACTCACTTAGAACTTAGAATAATGGATAAACGGCAATTTAATTAATTGCCCTGTCTGATAAAAAACTGAATACTGGTGATTCAATCATTATATCTTACACTGACAAGCTCACTTGAACAACCCAATGGTTATAGCCTATTTCCTTGAACAGGCAATTTATTTCTACAAAAATCAGCAATTTATATACATTTCATATAAAAACATCAAATTAGACACTGAAACCAATTTTTGAAAAACATTTACATAACCCCAAGTGTAGTGACCGTAACCATATTTACAGTGAAAATTTGTGACATATTCAAAAAACAAGGTTATCAGTACAAACAAAAAGAAGAAAAGGACACTATATAAAATGAGACAATTTTGTTTGTTGTGTGTCTCCTTAGTCTATTTCGTCGACGGCGTTTCGACCCTCTCTAGATACCGGGTCTCATCAGGACTGTTTATCTGGGGACAGTACTTGCACATGAAGCAAGGAATCCAACGATTATAGGGCTCGTATTTTATCTCGAGCCAGTGGAATTGATTACCCTCAGTTAAGACGATTACTCCGCTGGATACTAGATGTATTTGCGGCGTGCAATTTACTTCTTGCTAATCCAAGAAAGAGGGAGAGAGAATACTCGATCCTACTTTGTTTCCGATCAAAACACTCGACCACTCAATGGTGGAACGAGACAGGAAGCGTATTCGCCGATCAGCTGCAGCAACAATTAGTTTGCGAGCCTCTAGGCTATAACCATTG
Organism: Lissotriton vulgaris; assembly: GCF_964263255.1. Classification (NCBI taxonomy): domain Eukaryota; kingdom Metazoa; phylum Chordata; class Amphibia; order Caudata; family Salamandridae; genus Lissotriton; species Lissotriton vulgaris. The sequence goes on along the minus strand of NC_141697.1, from coordinate 821,764,697 downwards.
GGTTGTTCAAGTGAGCTTGTCAGTGTAAGATATAATGATTGAATCACAGTAATATACAGAAGAGATCACCAGTATACAGTTTTTTTATCAGACAGGGCAATTAATTAAATTGCCGTATATCCATTATTCTAAGTTTTAAGTGAGTTCCTTGTGAACGTTGTTTCTTTAGTACAACTGTACTTACCCAGTTTGCAAGGACATATGGGTTGCTCTTGTTTTGTTAAATACTTGGAGGATTGGGCATCAATGTGCAGGGATTTGACAGTGGGTGCGCGGGAAGGGACTGAAACGGCCATTCTGGACTCACGGGAGTAGTGGCTTTGCAACCTAAATGAGCCATGAGGGTTCATACAGTGTTAAGAGTCATTATATGTCACCATTGTTTTTATAGGCAAATTTTAACTTGCAAGTAAGCATCGCCTACTTTGCAACAGGAGCATTAACAAAGGCTTGCTTAACCAAAATATCCTCTTTTTTCCGGTCTCTTTTGGGTGACAAGGACTCTTGTCAGTGAGTCTAAGAATATGGTTGGCCTAGGTTGCTTGGAATCTTTGCAGGACCTCACCTACCACGGTGTAATCAGGGGTCTTAATATACTTAAGCCAGGGGTCTGTGTTTTCTACTAGTGAGGCAAGGAGCCAGGATAAGATGGCAGCTGACATCTATGCTGTAACTCATGCAGGTGGTGGTGATGCCGTGCTTTTCGCAAGGATCTAATGTGACGTTGGTTTCATTAAGGAATGTGCCAGACTCCATCTGCGACCTTGGCTGAAGCTCTTAACTGCACGTTCGAGAGACTAACGTATCAGGTTTTCATGGGGTGGCTACTTATAACTCAGTCTGACAGGTCTGCAAAGGTGTCCTGGTGGGCTTCCTTGAGTTTCAAGTAGTCCTGTGGCCCTGGTAAATAAACACAAGAGGGACCCTGAGAAAGCCAGTTCAAAGGGAACATCCCACCAGGGAAAAAGACATACAGAAAGTGATGCAACTTGGCACAAAGTCCTTATAAATATGGGACCAGGTGAAGGAACTAACACCAGGTTAAAGAGAATGAAGAATGCCAAAGGGAGTAACACAGTCTGGGGGTAAGGCAAGGAAAGTGGCACAAGCGGGAATAGTGCCAGAGAAAGAACCCGGTTCCAATCTTAGGACCAAGTGGGAACTAGTAAAGCAAAATTAGACACAGACCGAATGCGGAGGGAGAAGTGAGAGAATGGAAGATATTTTTATGAAGGTTTTAGGCAGGAGCCGAATAATATTGAGGCACTGAGATCTCTTTAGTATCCACAGGGTAACACCTAATCCTATACAAAAAATCAAAAAAGAGAATAATAAAATATCGAATAATGAAAAATAAATAAAAAAAAGATTCAGTTGTCCTATGGCCCTGGCCCTTGGAGCATAGACATATGTTGCACTGATGTCAGAAGTAAGATGGGATGTTTTACTATCTGCATTGGTTGTTCTCTGAATGCATTCTCATCCTTCCTGCTCCATTGATTTGCAGGTATTCGTTGGCAAAGATCTGTGGGTTCCTTCTTAGAGGGTTGCACATTGTTCCAGAATAAGTTCCCCTTTCCTATCTTGTCTTCTTCTCCCATCAGTTCCACGGATCACCTATCACCTTTGATGGTCCATGAGGTCTCCATCTCTACTTGTCTATATTATAGACTTATAGCCCACCGTAGAGGGCTATACAGGCTATTAAAGGCCCTCTCCAGCGTTAAAGGCCCCAAAGGCGAGGGCCTTTAACAAGGGAGAGGGACTTTAATAGCCGGTATAGCCCAGCTCCGAAGGGCTATAAGGCTATTAGAACATTCTGCCACTAGAGGGCAGAATGTTCTAACAAAAAAGAACAAAGCCTTATCGGAGCGTGAGGGGATTGGAATCCACTCAGGGCTCTAGAAGCCTTTGTTCACAGCCAGAGCTGTGAACAAAGAAACATTGGAATGTTGGAGCTCCAGGCTTATACCAGCCATTATAAGCCCAGAGCACTCCATTGTTTTCAATGGAGCTCCCAACATTCCAATGTTCTAATAGCCGGTGTAACCCAGCTACGAAGGGCTATAAGCCTATTAGAACATTCTGCCACTAGAGGGCAGATTATATACCAAAAAAACAGAGCCTTATGGGAGCAGGCTCCCTGAAGCATTTGTTAAAGAAACATTGGAATGTTGGAGCTCCAGGTTTATACCAGCCATTATAAGCCCAGAGCACTCCATTGTTTTCAATGGAGCTCCCAACATTCCAATGTTCTAATAACCATTACAGGCGTTTCCCAGGGGGTACAACCTATACCTGGAAATTTTCTCTAGGTGCCTCTATTCTGGTCCACAGGACAGTTGACTTAAGTTCCAGATGGTTCAGCGAGCCACACCTTCGTCAGTAAGATAAGCAGGCATTCGCAGGTCATGAGCTCAAATCACAGGAAGGCTGACTTACCTTTTGATAACTCCACACCATTGTGTTGGGTTATTTCACCTGTTATGTACAGCACTCAAGAAATGGCAGACGTGCGGTAGGAAGACTAGATGTAAAATGCAAGTTACTATTATAATAGCTACTATAGTCTCCCGCTTTAAACATTTGAAAGAGTGAACGTCATGTCGTCTGACGTTGTATTACCTTTGGCAGTTTTTTCATCAAAAACAACAGGTTTTTTTCTTGTGATACGGTAGGAAGATTTGGTACTGATGCCTGGATCCTTCTTTTAATTGTAAGGTTTTGTCCTCCTTACAATAGGTTACATGCGTTTGTTCTTCCAACCATGTATCCTTCTTCTTCTGAGGAAGAATTGCTACTTACTCTTGATTTTCAGAGGGTCATGTTGATATACTTGGAACACCCAACGTCTTTCAGGCAAACAAAGAGCTAGTTAGTACCATTTGTGGCTTCTGGCCAGGTTACAAACCTTATGTTACTTGAAGTAGAGTTTATCTGTTAAATATCGATCTAGTTTATTGTTTGCCTCAGTTTTAAGGAGGTGTAACACAGTATTGCGCTCATGTTATCGACCTACGGATACACTGAGACTGTAAAATCGATTCCCAAACTATTGTAGTGGCAGAGTTACTAATAGTAAATCTGCACTTACCGTGATGATATTTTAGGAATCGATATTGTTATCACGTTGTATCCGAAGAGCGATATTTCTGGAGTTCATACTGTGATATACAACCAAGTTGAGCTTATTGTAGCGGTGGAAGGTCAGTGAGCTTAAGAGTAAGGCAGCCATCCTTGCTGAAGACTATGGTGTTTTGCAGGGTGACTACTTTAGTATATTCAATTGTAGTGTTGGACAGTGCACTGCCACTTAAATTATAGGTTGCTGCCTATTTTCCGTGCTCCTAGGTGTCACCCACTACTCTCGAGTGACTGTGTAATAAACCAGTCTGCAGAACATTAAATTTAGCTCTGTCTCCCAGGGCATCGGGATGTGCTGATTGACCAGCTAGAGTTGCATATAATGATGCCCTGGGAGACAGAGCTAAATTTAATGTTCTGCAGACTGGTACTTTAGTATATTCTCATAAGTTTGTACACCATTTATCCACTCAGTTTAGTAAACACTGGTCTCCTCTGTTTGTAACTATAGCTTGGCCGGAGTAAGGTTATCGGAAGCCTGGCCAAAGTGGCATTTGCTATCCTCACTTGGAATAGAAGTCCTATTTGAAACGTCTCGTAGCACTCTGGTGTCACAAGACACTGCTGTCATAGGTGGAAGCCTAGCATTGCCCTCCTGTAGTAAGTGCCCTGTACCATAGTCCTTTAGACAGTGACATCTTTTTTAATCTGGAACACATTCACTGGGAATATTACATTTGGAAGGAGCAACAGGGGGCCCTTCCTTGATGGCGGATCCACCTCATCTTGCAAGGACAGGGGCAGTGGGGCATATGAGTAGGAGTAATAGCGATCATCAGTAAAAAATCTCAGCATTTCCAAGAGCATGATCTGCATATAACCAGTCCCAAAATGTTTAAAAGGTTTCACTTTGGGCTAAAAATAACCCTCCACAAGGTGGCTGAGTTCCTCTTTAAAGTAATAGCTGTTCGACAAGAACCCGTACAACAACAAGACCCCCCCCCCCCCCTCATCCTTTTGCCTCTTTGAGAGATAAACCATTTAAGGTCCTTGCCTAAACAGGTTATTTGGTCTGTCACCCGCTCTGCTAAAGTCCTATTTCAGACATACTGGACCCTCATGTCCTTTCCCTCTTGTTGCCCCAGTGTGTGTCAGCTGATGATTGGGTATGAGTACTGAAAACCCCCCAACATGCACTACAAGCTCAATAAAAGGCAATCATTTCCTATTTCAATATAAACCTCGACTAAGTGAGATAATCTGGTGCTGTTTCAGACCTCCACTGATCTGCTATTGACTAGCACCAATCCTACGGACACAAATGTAGCGGTCTTCCTCCCTTCCTTTCTTGCGCACCACTCTTACATCCAAGTGAAAATGTCTTGAGAGTACCCTGGATTGATCTCACTGATCCATCTTCGAAAGAATCTCATTGCTCTGTCCCACAAAGAAATCTTCTATGGTGGCAGAAGCACCTCATGCTTGAGACAACACCCACTTTGCTACATCTCACACCACCTGCAGAATGTTTATCTAAATACTGAGGTCAATAATATAATCCTGCTCATATATCAACTCCATAGTATTCACAAACAACTATTGTCAAAACAAGCATATATGGGAAGGTATGGATTCACTATTCTTAGCTCCACCTCTACTTACCTTTATGATATCGAGGTCGTTGCTATAATGAGGTCATTATAAATCTACATCGATATTTCAACTACTCATTGTGGTTGGACACCAATGTGCCTTACCTCAAGTTCATTTCTCTGATTATCCTTGGGCATATATATGTTCTTTACAAATATTTCATTTAACACATATGATTAACGTTTTGGTGCTGCTATATAAAATATTATTGTATATTTTTATATAACAACTTAGTGGCAATAACACGGTTTTTTTCTCTTTCAGGTTAAGTGAAGTGTCCCATCCTGTTCAGATATTTTTGGATGAAAGGTTACCACCGCCTGTCTAATGTCATTTCACACCCAAATGAAGTCTCCACCAATAGCGACGGGTCTCACACAGAGGATATACTGCATTGCACAATGAGGTAGCACCATCCCTGACTTTCTCTTTGATTGGCTAAAGCACTGTGACTCTCGAGGCTGGTCTGAAGTGGTAGAAGGACTCACTGCGAATTACATTCTGAGTACAGTTCTACATTCAGAGAGGAATCGGAGTGCACAGGTCCAGTCTTTATTGGAGAAGGACTCTGTAGTAGGTGGAGGAGAAGCTGCCCCCAGATTTTGCTTGAATTTGGATGAGGAGTGGTGCCTCCCTTCACCACCACAATGAGCAGCCCACTGTCGCCTACGGATTACGACAGCCTGGAGATTCAGCAGCAGTACAATGACATCAACAACCGCTGGGAGCTGGCGGACCAGGACTGGGACAATGAGAACAGCTCGGCTCGCCTCTTTGAGCGCTCCCGCATCAAGGCGCTGGCGGGTGAGTACCAAATCTTTGAGGTCGCGCCCAATTCAAAGGTCACACACAATTCTTATGGGCCTGGGGCTAATAAACAAGCAAAAGAAAAGAAACAGGGACAAAAAGACCAAAGGTAACATCCCAAGCCATAGGGGAATTACATATTTTCAGATTAAATGCTGGAGGTAATATCATGGGCTGAAGGGTGAAAGGGACAGACACAACTAGAGTAAAAAAGTAGGGATAATATCAGGAACCAAGGGGGGAGGATTTCTCAAGATGTTGGCACAGGGCAGCGCAGCGAGTCACCTTGTTGCACTGCCCTGCGTCAAAGGGAAAGGGCAGAAAGGAACCGTATCTATGGCATACGGTGCATTACTGTCCGTTCCCCCTGCGCTCTTTCGGCACCCTAGCGCCAACGCAGCCATCCTTGCACTATGGTGCAAGGGTGTCTGCGTTGCATGCAGGATTATCTTTGTGCAGGAAGGGGCACCTTCCTGCACAAAAACAATCCTGGGAGGCTTTTCCTCTATCTATGTGTGCTGCAGAATGCAGTACACATAGAGAAAAAACAATGGGGCGAAATACTGATATTTCTCCTCGTTTTCCTCAGGTTTAAAAAGTCTTGTAAATCTGGGGATGTGTCAAAATCTATGGGTGTTGCGCGGAAACACCAACCGCAACCCCCAAGGCACGCCTCCCTAGCGCGGAGTGAGGTAACTCAGCGATTTGCAGTGCTTTGCCTTATTCCACACTTATGAGGCCATTCAAAGCCTTGCAAAGTGGCCTTGCGTGGCTTCATAAATATTATTTTGTGGTTTGCTCCACCGTTGAGTCACAGAAAGTGATGCAGCGTGGCACAAGGTCCTTATAAGTATGGGTCCAGGTGAAGGAACTAACACCAGGTTAAAGAGCATGAAGAATGCCAAAGGGAGTAACACAGTCTGGGGGTAGGGCAAGGAAAGTGGCACAAGCTGGAGTAGTGCCAGAGGAAGAACCCGGTTCCAATCTTAGGATCAAGTGGGAACTAATAAAGCAAAATTAGACACGGAGCAAATGCCGAGGGAGAAGTGAGAGAATGGAAGATATTTTTATGAAGGTTTTAGGCAGGAACCGAAAAATATTGAGGCACTGAGATCTCTTTAGTATCCACAGGGTAACACCTAATCCTATACAAAACATCACAATAAATAAATAATACATTTCTGGTACTGACTGAATTATCCTCACTTGATAGTGGTAGCAGGTGTCATTAGTAGAAGATTCAAAGCAGAAATTATTTGATTTTTGTGATTTTTAAAGCACCGCGTATTGCGAAAGAGTCAACGTGGCACTGCATGCAGTTCCAGCAGGAAAAAAGCTGTGACTATACACGCCTTCAAAATGTTTATGGTAACATGTATGACAATTTTTGACATATTCATGATCCTGTGGGACAGTCTCTTCGTTGTTCTGTAACTCCTTTGCTTAGTGTTTGTCACAAAGCTATCTTCATTACATTGCAAAGGCTAGTGTCTCCATGCAGTAGAGGCCCCTCAAACTGGCTTTACGTAGAGTATGAATTCCCCTCTTATCTGCATGAGTACCTTCGCGCCACCGGTGAGCGTCACGCCTTACCACCTGATCTCATGCCAGCCCCTTTTGCAAGCAGCAATCCCATAGTACATCTTTTAAAAACATTTTTTCTCCAGGCTCCTTGAAACAATTCAGTTTGAATTCCTCTCTGTATGCAAATATACTCGCTTACTTTGGTTTAAAGGGCTGACCAAAGAAATAAGCAACTCCCTATCATGGTAAAGAGGGTTAGACGAGACTCAGCAGGCTGTATAATGACGCCCTGGGTTGGATATGTGACATTCAGACAAATCAGTATGTAATGTTTTGCATATGTGTGCCTTCAGTGAGTCCAGGCAACAGGGACCGCTCTTTAAACTACCTACCCCATTGCTTTGCAGTTAACGTAGCCCTTGATTTTCCAACTGATTGTCCTTTCAAAATTGAATCCGAATTGCAGTATACCCATAAGATAGCATTTCATTTTCTTTAAGTGCATCAGGGAAGCAGAGTCTTAAGGGGGATTGGTGATCTGAATATATTTGAAAAATACGCATGGCTTCTTCGGTGCAGCGCCATTAGACTTCAGAAGCCCATAGATTAGGTACAGGCAGAATTGAATCCGCACGGATTCAGTGAACATGGTCCAAAAATGACACCTTGTAAGACAATCGTTCAGTTTGATTGAGATGCCCGCAAGACATTTAAAATTGTGGGAGCCAAGAATGGCCCCAGGTGCATGCATCAGGTCATGGCGAGGAGATTCGACCAGGAGGATACTATCTGTAGCCATCACACGCATTCTGCCAGCAAAGACAAGAACCACTCCAGGACGCTGGACCAAAAGAGTACAAGGCGCCTAAGATGTTAATCTTTGAAAAATGGTGGACTCTTCTGAAAACATGTAGCCATGTTGGTGCTGCCTCACTTATAAACGTTGGATTAGTAAGTTTGAAAACTTGACGATTTAATTGTCTGCCTATCTGTCTAGTAGCTTGCCCAGAAAGGCCGAACCCATGTTAGGTCAAAAGTTGATCATATTATTGCCTCCAGTGTACGTTTCTTCAAATTGAACAACATATGGCATTCACCATACGAGTTGGAACAGCTGCCTTGTCGAAAAAAGGCATTATTAAGGGGCAGCTAGAGGCTATGGGGATATGAGCTATGACATACATAGCTACATTGAAGCCTTTATCGGCTGCAAACATGCCAGGAAATCATTCAGTGACACAGGAGCTCCCAAAAAACCTGTATTGCAGACAGTAGTAGGCAGAGATGAATTGGGAATTTTATTTGGTATTTTAATCATATATGTTTGTAATCTCGCAAGAAAAGAAAAGGTTGGAATCGCAAACGTTCTTTTGAGTTTGCGGTGGGTTCTGTAAGGGTTTAATCTAATGCATTGCAATACAAAACAGGATTAGTTATTTGATGCCAAGAGAGATGTGGCTGAATGTAGGCTGACTTAGCAAAGAAAATGTTCTCTTTGTATCTAGACTGCAGAAGAGTTGGTTATCCAAAATGAAATGGATTAGAAATGTCCTCCATTATTTTTTACATACGCGGGCAAAGAACTTTTCTTCCATCAGCTGAAAAGTAACATAGATCGAAAGCTTATTTTTTACTTGACTTAAAAGGGCAACTTCATAAGCGGTAGCAGCAGTTTGTTTTGATATTCAACAAATGCTTTAACATCGGCGGAAGTCGTAAAAAGTACTTATTGTAAAGTTTTATACTATGCTAGCGAAACCACAGTGGTATCAGTGAGCTTTACATCAAACAAGATGGAAGTGAGAGGAAAATCAATTCACTGTCCATGTGAGGGGTATAGACACACACTATGCATTGTCCAACGGATAGAACATAACAACATGCCATTCAGTAAGCAGAAACAAGGGCAAAGAGAAGAAAAGAAGAGAAGTTGAGAGTGAGAAGGTAAGCAAGAGAAGAGTGAAAAGACCACTTGAGGAAGAGGTGTGTCTGGAGCAGTTCAATAGTAGAGCTGCATACATTACATTTAAAAAGATGTGCAAAGAAGAAGGGGTTTAGGATGATACCGAAGACAAAGATGGTGGGTTGAAATTATACTTTGGTAGAAGAGAATTGAAAGTTAAACATAGCACACCTGAAAAAGGTTGTTTAATTGCTTGTTTAGACCTGAATATTTGATGTTTCCAGTTTGCAGGTGACTTGACTTCGGAGGCCTCCAGAGCACTCAAATGTTAAGAAGACCCTCTGGGTAGGCAGGAGTATCTTGTGAAACAGGCATACCTGTTGATTCTTGCTTCCCAGGCGAGGGAGCAGAATTCCTTCAGCACTGCAGTGACGTTGCATCATCCTGAGTCAGCAAGGCTGGCATGTAGCAGCTTGCAGACAGAAAGGCCTTGAGATGCGGGTGCCCACCGTCCCTCTTGGAGGTGCACACGTTTAATATACTCCTCAATTAGAACTACTACTGCAGAGCAGAAGCCAAAATAGGGTAGAAGAGAGCAGATATTCTGAGTAGGTGAATGTGAATTCCCTTTTAGCCAACTATTTGACACACGAGTGGAGGATGGGGTAGGACACAAGCAGGAATCCTTGGGATCTAGTATGGTATACGGCGTTGGAGGAGGGGGGAGACTGTTGATGAAAAGTTAGCATGTTCAGTCCTGATGGAATTTGTTGGAGTGTTTTGAGTGAGTTGTGAAAAAAATGTTGTTTCACAGATTTGCATACAAGCTTTCGATTCCCATGCAAATGTTGTGGGCCATCCAGAACGGAACTCTTTATTTTAGAGATTGTTTGTCTTTGTGGGTTGGGTTCCTAAAGTAGACTTTCGCCTCATCTTTCTATTGAAAAATGCAGACCCCAAAGGTCGCCATCCTTCAAGATTTCGAGTGGCTGCAGGTATGTAGTTTGCATGAAGAATAGGTAACAGACACTATAGTCCAAAATGTAGGGAACGCTGTCCAATATCTATGCCGCAGACTTGGCAGTGTGTTAATTTGCTTCCAGAAATGCCAGGAAAATGAGTTTTGTACCTAGAAAAAAAGATGAACACTTTGTCGTAAAGAAACAACTCTGCCTGGTGCTTTGTTTAGTGTGGCAGACTGGATGTGAATTCTCCGGATGCAACCGTGACTTTGGTGTTGGTGCATTGTATGCGCTAAAGGCTCCCATGACAGGGACAGCTTAAGGATCTTGGGGGCCTAGGGCCAAATGTATTTAGAGGGCCCTGTTCGGAACAGCTTTCAATTTATGATCCAGTTTCAGCTCTTTCATGCCCTTTGGCTAGGTCACTGACAGTGCACAGGCACTTTGGCCAACATTCTAAACATGTTTGTTTAAATTCAGGGATAGTGACGTGTTTTCAATATTGTAAGACAGCAGCACCTCACTAATATTACTGCAAATAATCCTTGTGACCCCTCCCATTTCTCATAAGTGAGGTCCTGTTTTACTCTAAAGGAAACTTTTTTTATGGATGTTGCATTAAACGTAAGCACAACATTTTTGGGCAAAATGTCTATAATAGAATCTCATACATCACCTACAATAAAAATACTGTATTTAAAACAATCTCTTGAAGAATTATTCAAGGTCATCAGGACAAGACTCTGCATGACAAAGCCGACTCTATCAGCGCGCACCCTGGAAGGCTGAGGCCCTGGGCCCTGGGCCAGAGCCACTTTGATCATGCCTTAAAACATCTCTGTCCCGCGATTTTGCATCTGACAGCACCAGACTTTAGAAAAGCAGCGACTCTTGGACGAAAGTGTTGAAGTAAACAAGGAGAAAGATTGATTGACAGTAGTCTGAAGGGTTTTTACTTGCTAGCTGTTTAGCGAGTTAGATGACAGTGCAATTTTCAATATTGTTGCCTTGGATTTGAGCACAATTTTTTTTAAGGAGTGCAGTGAAACCAATATTTTTTAGTAAAACTAGAGTTGAAGGTCCTCCAACCGAATAGAATGTACTCGCTGGAAGTCACTTATAGAATATGAAGGGCAATTCTGTGCCCACATTTGCGTGATTCGGACCAATACAGGGGGTCCCCTCCGAGGTACTGTTTCCATATTTGGAGGCAGCCTCTAGCATGCCTGAACTACCCCATGAGGCATATTTAAGCAGTACCAAGAACATAAAGGGCAAGTTGATGCATAATTGAGCAGCGCTCTAATGGTACTAGCTGCGCGCTGTAGTATTTAGGCATCACCTACCTTTATACTGACTGCCCAATGACGCATGCATAGCTGCCAAGGTTTCGGATTGCTATGTGTGACGTTTTCATAATTTTTGGGAAATTATGAGTGACATTTCAACGACTATGAGTGACACATTCTTGCGAGTAAAATCAAGCAATGAAAACAAGGGTACCAATATCAGAAATTACACTGATTTGAGCATCACAACCGTGCCACCAAAAACAAATTTTCATAGCATAGCAAGTCAGTGCAACAGTAGGAGATCATGATGCACACCATAACAAACACGTTTTCAGGTTGTCCTCATATGCTATAATACATGTTTTGCATGTCAGATTCTGCCCATTTAAGCTTACAGCAGGATTTTATTTTCTTCAGAAAAATCAGCAGTCCAGCCCGGCCACTTAGCCTGACAAGCCCACAAACAGAAAACAACAAAAATCACCCCACACTCTGACCTGCCATCTTGAGATCTGACTGCACTATGGCAGAACGTTAACTAAAGAGATAGCTGCAACCTCATCTCAGAGGCAAATCGCCATGGTTTCATCTGTACCCTGCATGCACTGACAAAAAGCTTGAGTACAGTTTAGGCTTCATTGAAGCCACGGGGCGGCGGCTCTAGGCTCATGGCGGCCCTGGGCAGGGAGCGTAGGTAGGGGGCCCCGGAAGACGGAAGAGGGGGTCTGGGCGGGGCAAGGCGCAGAGGCCAGTGAAGAGGGGGGGGGGGGTTAGGGTGTTTGGAAGTGGAACAGAGCCGGAGGCCACCAAATCCCTGCCAGGGGCCGCCACAAAAATTTGTATCCATCCTCAGAGGATTATTATATTAAGGATATATATTGGCGTGGTGGCCCCTGGGGTTTGGTGGCCCTGTGCAGGTGCACAACTTGCACATGCCTAAGGCCGCCGCTGGTCCAGCTCCAAATTATCTATGGATTCTGCCACACTGTGGCCAGACTGGATACAACCTCTTCCCCACTCCAGGGCACAGGCTTCCCCACTGTGTAGTTCCGGGGTCAAGAGCTGCAACCGGCTGCTGTGCTGTCAATGCTTGAATATCTGCTGCAATTGTGTAGTGCACATGCACTTTGCAGTTGCAAACTAACTCTGTCCAGCACCGGGCAACCTAACGGAGCTCTGGCCTCTGTCACCCGAGATTTGCTTTGGCAGGCAGGATTCGGCTGGCATGGGTTCCCCCCCCCCACCACTGCTTCCCGACATTATCCAGACGTGGCCCTTTCTGCTTGGGAGTCCCGGTCAGAACCAAAATTAAAGGCCACCGAGAACTGATGCAGGGTCTAGTCAGGTATACTAAATGTATCCAATTAAATCACAGAGTAGTCAGCCAAGCAATGAGAGCTGCAAAGGTCAATTCACAGTGATTATTGGTGTTCAAAAATGAAAAATACTATCAAATTACCTAGTTGAGACTTCTGGCACAGAGATCAAATGAGTATTGTCGGGACCAGCGTTATGAGAGGCTGTATGCAGGCAAAATGTTCTCCGGCAGCCGCACCTGGTCCCGACTCTGAGTTACGCAGCATGATCCTTACAGGATGTAGGCACCAACCACAGTCTGTCCAGCTGCCTCGGCTGGAGGTACTCACTTGAGAGGCAGCAGGCACAAACCAAATACTGCTGGCGGTGCAAGCACCGGCGAGCTCACTCTTGCCAGAATAAAAAATTTAGAACAAGTCAAAACTGGTGCACATTTCTGCGCCTGCGTGCAGCACCGTGTCCTACTTATAATTTGAGTCTCAGGTCTCTGCCGGCATTGCTGGGCGAAATAAACATTGGAGCCAGAGCATAATTTACAAAATGGCAGCCCTGTGTTATTAGCGGTGCTCGCACTTGATTTAAATTGCCCACAACTGCGGCAGTGAACTTTGCGTGTTGTTGCTCCTGCCTGTCCATCCTGTCCCAGGACGTGAGGTCATATCCGTCGATCAGATCATCCCCCCCCAAAGCGCCACAACTAACGCAACGACTGCTGAGGGCAGGCCTCGCCTGGGTCTCGGTAATTGGGCGGTCAGAGTCAGTGACTCTCTATGACAGCCCACTGTGCAGGCACTGGCAGCAGGGCAGATTGTAATATTTGTAGCACTGAATCTGAGAGCACAGATTTAACGGTTTACTAACTGCGCCGCTGCTGGCCGCAAGTGAAGTCTGCTGCCTGCGGCCAGGGGTGCACACAGGTGTGTCTGAGCGCCTGCGCGCACTAGCACCTGGCGTAGCAGGCAGCCAATTTGAGCGCTGTAACAAGAGTGCGGTCAGTGGCAAAAATGCGTGTCAATGCATTTCAGTGTGGTGATGCGAGAACACCACACTGAAATGTGTTAGCCTCACACCTGATGTGTGACACTTGGCAGGCCTGCGCATGGTCGGCATCTACTTTGGGCAGTGTCAAATTTGAAAAACAATGGGGTTTATTTACAAGCCCAGTGTGCCACCAGAACGTCACTTTTAATGACATTCCAGCGGTGCACTGGGCTTGCTGATATCAAAGATGTCATGTAAAGCTTGGCTATTCATGGCCTCGTAGATATGGCGTGAGGTAAAGAAGCACAAGGTTCTCCATTGCCTCACACTTCGATTGGGAGGAGTGCCATGGGTGTAACGGTTGGTTTCCCAGATCTACAACATGTCTTAAACTTGGGATTGAGTCAAAAGCCTACGCCTCCCCAGGGGTAGCGTGAGGGTTGTTTTTGTGAGGGAAGGTGTCCCTGAATTCAACACAGACACCCTTGCACCATGGTGGAAGGGTGATTGCGTTGGCGCTTGGCAGCCATTTGTGCACTAGTACTTTAAAAGAGGACAGGAGTGTGCCGTATCTCATAATTATGGCACATTCCTGCCATTTTCTATTTAGTAGGGCAGAGCAGCAGGAAGGCTTGAGGTATTGCCCTAGGCTAAAATTTGGTAAATGAGGCCCAATGAATGCCGGTGCCCCAAGCGCTGCTCAGTAGCCTGGCCAGCACTATTAAATGTCAGCGCACAGAATGTAAAGGCTGCGTAGCCCTCTCAGGCCTTTTTTTATCCACTGCCAGACACTTCTGCCCCTTTATCTGTCTCTTGCAGGTCTCTGCTTTCTCCCATCGTGACTGCTTTTTCATCCTTTGCTTCTTCATTCTTACCCTTTTTGTGTGTTTTTCCTTCAGTTGCTCTTGGGAAAATGTATGATGAGGAAAAATAAGTCTCGGTCCCCAAAAATGAGTGGCCGTCGCTCCACCGGCTCAAATTAAGGACTGGTTTAGGGCACAATTATTTGCAGTGCATCCACTGTTTCTAACAGACACAACAGCATCGTTTTATGGACACATACACCTGAATGCTGCTGCTGCAAAGGAACAAATCACCTAGTTACTGTGACAGGCCTTGAAGCATTGGAATATTTCAAACGTATGTTTTTTAAGCCAAACATTTGGATATAGGCTGCTAAAATAAGCAATTTATCCTAAATTGTTCATAAATGCCTTGTAGGGCATTCCCATCCACCCTGCCCTCCAGTGACCCCTTTAGGGGTTTGCACTTGCTCTCTGCATTATGGGGGTTGTACTAAAAATGTTTTCAGGCTGCTTTTTGCTCCAGTCCTGCCACATACTGTGCAGTGCTTCGAATGTTAAGTATATTTTTAATTTGTCTACTGTAATATTTAGCAGAAGTACAAGGAAGGAGGAGGGAGTCAGCAGATGGGCTAATTACTTGGCGCAATAAACAATTAGGAGAGTGACGGGCGTGTGGCACTGGGTGAACAGAAGGCTCACATTGCTATTTTATCCAATTTTATTCATTGTCCCATCTGTAAGCATGTATTGAAGACATTTTTGTCGATTTTACCTACATTTTGATGGCACATATGACTAACCAGTCCTATTTTTCCTGTCTCTTTTAGTGCCTTCTGTTACACCATAGATTCTCCTTCGTGTTCAAATCTGTCATTGCTCTCCCACTGCAGTTAATCTTAATGTGTGACACAAGTTCTTGGAGGAATCTTTGACTTCAATTATTGAATTTTAGTCGCGCCTCCCCTGATGGCTGGTGTCTCTATACATCTACCTCCCTTCCTTTCCTGACAGATCCTCTTGAGCCTCCCTGGAATACATATTATTCCATAACTCTTGCCACACCTTTAAGAGAACATGTTCTCTATTTCTCCAACACTTACACCTCTGAGTCACTTAAATATGTCTCACTCATGTGATATTCAATAAAAGTGCTAAACATGAACTATTTCTGCCCACGTGTAGGACCTACAACACTTTCACAATTAGAAAGCTCTGTTTCAGAATCGCATTTTACCTGTTTATCTACATATAACAATAAATAAATTAATTTATATTTGAATTTAAACAATTATAAGTACAACAAATCTTATGCTATTCAAATTCACGCAGAAGAGAGAAAATGACAGAAATGCAAGGAAATCGAGCCAAATAGTATGCACCTTCTAAGAGCTGAAAAGAAAATATTTTACTGCGTTCACCTATATGGTACTCAAGCTTCTTCTCGTTTGCAGTTCCCATGCCTACATTTGCAAAAAGGTCCAAGGCATGGTTTATATTTACAGTACCCTTCTTCCAGTAGATTGGTTAACTAGATCACAACGCGCTTTGAAACGTGGTATGCATAAACTATGAAACACGATGGCATTATTTGTAAAACCAATTGATGTAAAGCAGATACAGAGAAGACAATCTTTAGCAGGAAAATAAGATAAACTGATGCTTTTCAAGAACTTCTTATTCTATTCTTAAGACTACCTTTAACCTCTTGATCATAACTAACTCAACATACATTTAAAACCATACTGTAATGACTATGATTAATGAGAGTTCTCAAAAATGTTCAAGAATGAGTGTCCAGCAACCTGAGAGTGTTACAGGACCATGCCCACTGAATAAGTGTGCTCTGGTATTACTCATAACAAAACGTTGATGGTAGTCTTATAAAAACAGCCTCTTTCCAGAAAGGGCAGAAAAACGTTTGGACGCCGACCATCCAACTGTAATGTCTTGGGCTTCAGATCAACCTCCGCAAATCTGCTTCAGTTCTGGTACCGAGGAGCCCTTCTGCAAGCACAACATTGAAAAATGTTTCCTTTCAAGAGGCTTTAATCCTCCCAAACAAAAGTATTTTTCTTCAGTCTAAGCCATGCCCAACAGCATGCGATACTCTCTCCTTCCTTAACTCAGTGTCTATCGTGGTTTCTCATTGTTCCACCTGCATATCTGAACATACGAGACCACAGCATAATGTATGGAGGACCAGCAGAGAACAAGGTTCCCATAAACTGAAATATGTCCTTAGCAGCCTCTCAATCTCTTCCATGGTGGTGGGAGGCCTGAATATGTTGAACAAGCTTCTTATACCCCGAGAGTTACCCAGACCCGGGCAGTGTGACTGATGTGTCCCTACTAGATAAGACACTCACGTTGGGCATCTTCGAATCCCTGGAACTGGCATCACCTGTCTCATTATTTTCCTAAATTATGAGGCTGGACCATAGGTCCTTTTCTCCCTCCTTCACAACAAGTTCCATTCTAATTTAGATGGGCATCACGACGATGATTTATTATAGCCTTATAGCATGCCGTAGAGGGCTATACCAGCTATTAAAGGCCCTCTCCAGCGTTAAAGGCCCCGAGCCGAAGGCGAGGGCCTTTAACAAGGGAGAGGGACTTTAATAGCCGGTATAGCCCAGCTACGAAGGGCTATAAGGCTATTAGAACATTCTGCCACTAGAGGGCAGAATGTTCTAACAAAAAAGAACAAAGCCTTCAGGGAACGCGAGGGGATTGGAATCCCCTCAGGGTCCTTGAAGCCTTTGGTCAGCCAGAGCTGTGAACAAAGAGACATTGGAATGTTGGAGCTCCAGGCTTATACCAGCCATTATAAGCCCAGAGCACTCCATTGTTTTCAATGGAGCTCCCAACATTCCAATGTTCTAATACCTGAACAAGCAAGAAGGTGCAAAGTTGAGGACTCTCTCAGTTAAAGCCCAAACCATCTGTCACTAGCAGATTCCATGGAAACTCTTAATAACATTCATTCACCTTCCAAATGTAAAGACAGACGGCTTGAGTAAAACTTTGCAAGAAACCATAAATGATAGGTGGATCTTACCACAAACAGACTTCTGACTAATGGAAATAACAAAAAGTTCTAGGTTTGCATCAAAGTTGTAGGAATCCAGTTTGAAGGAGATTCTCTTTCATTTCAAAGTTTCTTTACACATGTCACTGACACTAAAAGTCAGGATCAAACAAACAGTCCAAAACGAGCATGGTACTGATTGTATGTAAGCAACTGGGATCCTGCACATGATGTGATGGAGGCCCCCATCTCCTCTCCTGGCTCCATAGCATGAGATTCTAACCCCTTTTACATCGTCCAGTAAGCCTTCTCTGCTTATCCTCGCTGCCCTGAGAGAGTCAGAAGGGAGTACTGAGCCGTTTGAAATGTGGTACTGTACTCCCACGGTCCTTTGTTAACAGTGTGCATCTCCTGCTCCTCGTTATCAACCCCAATATCAAAAGGAATGCTTTCTTCATCCCAAGTTCCAGTCTCCCTTTGTCAGCCTATTTATTTCTCCCAATCCATTCCCTTCCAGCCTCATGCCGTCCAGTTTTCTTCTGTACTGTGCCTAATTCCCGGCCTCAGTTCCTTTCCACCTACAGTGCAATGCATTTGCCCACCCTTCCACGCCTATCAAACCTTAGCTAGTATCACATATTATGTAATGTTACTTCCTGTGATATCACTTCCTGCAGTATCAGGAAACCATTTCCTTAAAATCCAGTCTTCAACCCAGTCCACCCCCCTCCCCGAATGTTTTGGAAGCTGGCTCTTAGTGCAGACGGCATGTGGTCAGACTGATATATGTACCTTATAAAGTAGGTGTGCACCCTGTGGCGCGTGCATAGCGTTTTAACATGGAGGCCTATGAAAACGTTAATAAATTGTCAGTGCTTGAGAGTGCAACTACAACACCACTGAAGCAGCATCTCACATATGAGTAAATGAATACTGATTGTTCACTGATTGTTCACATTGCTTACATTTGAAAATGACTCCTCTTCAAAAGAGGCCGCCACAGGGTTCGCATCACACACGAAGGTGATGCTGGTGAGCCCAGAGTGGATGGTACATATACGTCTTCAGTATTGTGTGATATCCATTCCTGGTGTGAAACTTAAGATTTCTTTGGTCCAGTGAGCAAATCGTGTGGCTCCTCGAATTGAATTGCAGCCCTACTTGTCCCCAGCACTTTCTTAAATCTCCTTAAAATCCAATGGTGGTAAAATAAAACATTGTGATATGGTTGCATTCTGCTTTCTGTTTAACTGGACTGCTAGTGGAATGAAATCCAGGGGGCGATTTACAAAGGCTTTGCACAAGCGCACAGTCATGCAAAGTGACGCAAAATGGCTCAAAGTTTTGAAGGATATCTAGTTTTCCAGCACAAAAACTATTCCACTAGATGCCCTTCAGGCGATAGTGGGATGAGGCAGGACTGGGGACAGGACTTTGAACAATGTGGTCATCTTATCATTTGCCTTTTTCCTTTGCTGCTTTTTGGTGGTCGCCCCTTCCAGTCCCAGATTCATTAAGCAGTTTTTGGGAGCATTTTGAGAAAACTAGTTTGGGTAGAGGTAAGCTAGTGAATCTACTCTTATATACTATGCATATTATAAGTCTTGAAATATGGCGGTGTTTCATACCGCTTAAAGATTGGAATTCTATATCATCATAAAATGTTGTTCTCTGAGGGCAAAGATGATTCGCCTGCTGGCAGTTACAGATTCCAGTATTTAACGCTACTTTTTTTCTCCATTAAATCATTCTTCTTACTTATGCAAGAGGAGTCGTATACACCTAGTATGTTAAGTTGTTTTAGGGAATTTGTTGATTCAGGTCTATGTGACAGGGGAATAACTGTATTTGTGAAAGGACACAGTGCGTTACTAGCATGAACAGCCAAGCTTCAATGGGCCAGGAAGCTAGGGGTTTTGGAAGAAAGAGGATGCAGAGTTTTCCTAATTATTAATTGATGATTTTAGGATGGATGCAAGAATGTTATCCATGGCTATCGATGGTGAATCAGGTCCAGAGGTGCTGTGCCTCAAGGGTGTGAGGGACCCACTGCAACCCAGAACATGCCTGGGTTGCAGTGGGGGGGGCGGTCAATTCTCTTTGTTTACATAACAGCCCATGAAAGCCTAGCTATGCCCCTGGACGTAGGCAAGTGCGACCCTAACCTGGTCACTATGTGGATGGCCAGCTTGGGGACAAGGGAAGAAGGCAGGCTATGGATGGCCGGTCCAAGGGATGAAGTTCAGCTGGATATGGGGAAGGGTGTAGAAAGCACAAGAAGGAGGTGACAAGGTAAATAGGGTTTAGAGGGCTAGTGTGTAGGTTGGCTTTGGTTTCAGGTGGATTGGCTGGTAAAAAAAAGAGGGGGAAGGCAGGGAGGTAGTGAGGTTAGAGTGTAAGGCACTAGTACTTAAAGTTTTGACTTCTATGGACCCTACAGATTCACTGATGGATTCCAGTTCTACGATTTGAACCTCAAAATATTACAAAAAAATACAGAAATATGTATGCAGCAACATACACAAATTATGAAATGTTTTCTTTAAGTCATAAGCAAAAAATATACAAACATCCACATCTAAATGATAAAGGATGGGATATTTGCAAAAGTTAGTTTTATTTCTAAAAGACATGCTTGACTATCACTTTGACTTTTTTTTGCACCTAAAGCATGCTCTCTTTTTATGGGCAAATACCAGTTCGTAAATTGAGGCCACCAATCACCCATATTAGATTCTCGTTCATGTACCTCCTGCTTCCACAAATGAAGTTAAGGTTACCACATTCATTTTTAGTCCCCCAACTTGAAAATCGTTTAAAGTCATTTACATTTATGGCCTGTTTTAAAACTTTATTTTTAACTTTTACTTTTTCACGTTTCTTTATATGTATATAAACAAGGGAGCTTGACTCCCGAAACGCGTTGATGTGAAACTTGTCATTCTAAAAATAAACTGAGTATGTGTTAAGTGTTAATTCTATCGTGGAGTGCCGGATGATTTCCTGTTGCTTGTGGGGTAATCCTATATATATATATATATATATATATATATATATATATATATATATATATAAATATATGTGTGTGTTTATATGTGTGTGTGTGTACATATATGTGTGTGTGTGTGTATATATATATATATATATATAATTATGTGTGTGTGTATAAATAAATATATATATATATATATATATATATATATATATATATATATATATATATATATATGTGTATAAAAAGTGCAGTGTACTGGTGTGCTGCATGAACACTGGATGTGCACGGCAACTCTGCGCCACCGCTGGCACCATTACCATCCTCCAAAAGCCTCCCCCATGTGATAGGAAAGCAGCCGTCAATCTTGAAGAAGGCAGACCCCCTGCCGAAATGCGTCTCTCTGTTGTTCCTGTACCTGTTGTGATGTGACAGATTAAATAGTAAACAACCCCTTGATTGCGAGTGCCGGCTGCTTTCCTATCACATTGGGGAGGCTTTTGGAGGATATATATATATATATATATATATATATTTTTTTTTTTTTTAAGGGGAGTTTATCATTTTAAAACGTGCATTGGGGTCAAAACTCACTGAAGTAATACAGCGTGCTACTACAAGAGCCAGAAGGCTGCAGGAGCGGCCACGCCCACTGGGGGAGATTCAAGGATATAATTAGGCGCACCTTTTTGCCTTGTAGCAGCACTGTACCAAAGCCAATGATTAAGGGGAAACCTGAAACGCGTCTGGCCAAGGTCGTGGAGAACTTTAAAGCCTGTTTTCCTGACTGAATGACTGCAGCATTTCATTAAAAGTGTGTAACTAACACTTACCTGTTGGCTCTTCCATGGGGGTAACTCTGTTTTTTGTGGAGATATATATATATATATCCCTTGTTTAATTGGAACTTCCTCAACAGGTACTGTGGAAGGAATCCCAGTGCTCCGATGACCCCAAGTTAAGAACTACTTCTGTAAAGCATTGGATCCAAGAGTTGCAAATATTATCATTATATGCAGACCTGTTTTCACTACAGGGTTGCTTTTTCACACTAGTTAGTGTTGTTGTTGACTACCATGCCTCGCCCAATGCCCTGGGTTCAGCACTTCTGTATCTGTTTTCCGCCTTAAGGGCTGTTTTCCATACCATTTACATGTTCCGGATGGTTGCCTTGACAAGGAAACAGGACGTGGGACTCTTGGTTTGGCACCAGGCAGGAGATGCCTTCTTCACCCTAGGGATACCACCTCCCCATAGCACTGTACGTGAAGTAACCACTGTTCATCATCCCCTTACTCTCCCTTAGGTATTTGATTGTGCTATATTTCCCTTTAGATGCTTTAGTGCCCTTTAGATGCTGTAGAGCCCTTTAAATGTACATACAGTCAGGGCCGGACTGGGAACCAAAACGGCCCTGGCAAACCGCTCTGCTGGCCCCCGGAAGTCAGTGGGGAGGGAGCGGGCGAGCAGGTTGCTAGGGCCTATTTTGGCAGATTTTGATACAGGGGTCATTATTGCCGGCCCCAGGTAACAAAAACTGCCCCCCAGAGGCCCAAAACCAGTCCCCGACCTGGCGGCCCACCGGGGAAACGCCCCGGGCAGTCCGGCCCTGCATACAGTTGTGCGAACTCACGAGGCAGGATTCACCGTGCTTTGCTCCATTCATTCACACATCAGTATTGTGAGGACTGAGCGTGGATCTTTTTTTGTACCGTTAGACAGTGTAGTAGTTTTGGTGCAGCCTATATGATCAGCATGGCATGTTTTTAAGGATAAGTATGAATGCCGTCAACAGCAAAGGGGTATTCATGGGATTAGCTTGGAGGACAAAAACTTAAACCTTGAGGGGAGCAGTCAAAAGTTTGAATGGGTAAGAAGAGGGCACCCTCCTCTCGTGCCCCCAGTTATGAACAGAAGTTAAGGCTCTGTGTGTGGGGGCTCTAGTGCAAACACTGTTAACGCAATGTTGCGGGCCGCTTTGGCTCCAACCATCCTGCTTAACGCAATGTTGCGGGCCGCTTTGGCTCCAACCATCCTGCTGGTGTGGTGTCCACCCTCCACTCCCCTTGTCGTCCAATGCCATTGTAGAACTCTTTTAAGTCACTGGAGTGGACAGCCAGAGGGACAAGGCTGATGTGTCTCTATTTCTTTGAGAGGGCAGGTAGTGCTCAAAGTGGTTTTATTTAATTGGAACTGAGTCACGGCATCACTTGTAGCTGACTGTCCCTCAGCTGCACCAGCAAGAGACCATGTAACCTGCAGCGCCTTAAGCCGGTCTTGTTGTTTGAGCCAGCAACACTTGTAGTTTCCTTTTCCGAATATAATAATTAGTAAACATCAATGGAGGCATATTGATTTTACATGTATGCATTTAAATGATCTGAAATGTAAATTTTTATGTTGTGCTATGATGATTGTGCATTTGCGTTATGTTGATAACTGTCTGTAAAATTTTCAGTAAGTGCAATGTTCCACCTTAACTCTGATCTGGGATAATACTTGAGCCGTATAGAAAGGGGACCCAGATCCATCAAGAGCTACCCAGGGATATATATGAAATGCAACATACACATGCTGATATAATGATCTTTGTATCACAATTCAAAGTGACGTTGGCTAAAATTAGACCCGGTTATAGGTGTTACGCATGACAAAAGATCAATTATCAGTGTGTCTTTCGCTGCTGTCTGCTGTGGTGGAAGATAAAGGTCGGAGGTTGATGGGAAATATTTTAAATTTCTTATAGAGCCATCCTTTTACGGATGCTCTGACTTGCCAATAGTGATATCTTGCCAACTCTTGATGGCCTTCACCACACATTGCTCTCCTGGTGGCCTTTACCATACATTGCTGTTTTGGTGGCCTTCACCACACATTGCTCTCTTGGTGGCCTTTACCATACATTGCTCTCTTGGTGGCCTTTACCATACACTGCTCTCTTGGTGGCCTTCACCACCCATTGCTCTCTTGGTGGCCTCACCACACATTGCTCTCTTGGTGGCCTTCACTACACATTGCTCTCTTGGTGGCCTTTACCATACATTGCTCTCTTGGTGGCCTTTACCATACATTGCTCTCTTGGTGGCCTTCACCACCCATTGCTCTCTTGGTGGCCTTCACCACACATTGCTCTCTTGGTGGCCTTCACTACACATTGCTCTCTTGGTGGCCTTTACCATACATTGCTCTCTTGGTGGCCTTAACCATAGATTGCTGTTTTGGTGGCCTTCACCACACATTGCTCTCTTGGTGGCCTTTACCTACATTGCTCTCTTGGTGGCCTTTACCATACATTGCTGTTTTGGTGGCCTTCACCACACATTGCTCTCTTGGTGGCCTTCACCACACATTGCTCTCTTGGTGGCCTTTACCTACATTGCTCTCTTGGTGGCCTTTACCTACATTGCTCTCTTGGTGGCCTTTACCATACATTGCTGTTTTGGTGGCCTTTACCATACATTGCTGTTTTGGTGGCCTTCACCACACATTGCTCTCTTGGTGGCTTTTACCACACATTGCTCTCTTGGTGGCCTTTACCTACATTGCTCTCTTGGTGGCCTTTACCATATATTGCTCTCTTCGTGGCCTTCACCACACATTGCTCTCTTCGTGGCCTTTACCTACATTGCTCTCTTGGTGGCCTTTACCTACATTGCTCACTTGGTGCCCTTCACCATAAATTGCTGTTTTGGTGGCCTTTACCATACATTGCTGTTTTGGTGGCCTTCACCACACATTGCTCTCTTGGTGGCCTTCACCACAACTTTCTAGCAAATCTGGGTGCAATACTAGAAGCTCCAGCGCTGGAAGACTCATTTACATTATTGGGCGACTTGAACTTCCATCTTGAGAATGCAGCTGACAGAGATACCCATTCCTTGATATCAGACATGCACACCATGAGTCTTCGGCAACTGGTAACCACCCCCACCCATATAGCCGGTCACACGCTAGATGGCATTTTTACTAATATGCAAGGCGTTAATATAATAGATACCTTACCAATGCCATGGACCGACCACTTCGCCATTTTAATAAAAATATCAGTCACATTAAATAGACTCAGACCCCACTCTGTACCGAAACCACAAACCATTAAAGTTTGGAAGGACATCGATCAGGCTGAGCTAACGAGCCTACTTGAAAAAACTCGTCCTGACTCAACATTTGATCCAAACTTGGCCACACGACAATTTCAGGAGTGGATAGGTACCGCCACCCACTCCTTAGCCCCAACTAAAAAGTTCTCTAGAAATAGAGCAACGCCATCAGCCCCATGGTTTACAGAGGAGCTCCGTATTAAGAGGCAATTCTGTAGAAACAGGGAGAGACATTGGCGCAGATCCTACAGCGCTGAAAGCAAGACCAGCTATAAGGAAGCACTCGGACAATACAAAGCCCTTATAGTCGAGACAAAAAAATCCTATTTCACTGAACAAATCAATTCTGCTAAAAACTCAAGTAAAAAACGTTTTGAGATAACTAAGGTTTTAGCGGGAAACGCACCGGACCTGAATCCTCCACAATCCCAAGTCTTTTGTGATTCTCTGGCTGATTTCTTTTTCACAAAGGTGAATGATATATATCAAGCATTCTCCACAAAAACAGTAATCAGCCCCCCCACATCTAACAACGGGACTAACAATATCGAACTTTCTCAGTTCTTAGACCTTGGAGAAACACAAATCAAGGAAATAACGGCCACAATCAAATCAGGCTCAGCATTAGATCCTTGCCCTCTAAAAGTCATTCGTCCGATCATGGACTATCTCTCCCCTGACATTGTATCAATCTGCAACACAATGTTCAGAACTGGGATATACCCAGACTCCCTTAAAAACACCTTGGTCAAACCCCTACTTAAGAAAGCTAATCTGGATAAGGACCAACTAAAAAACTACCGCCCCATAGCCAGTCTCCCCTTTTTAGCCAAGGTAGTGGAAAAGGCTACGAACTCACAACTCTCAGAGTTCATAGAAAAACATCAACTACTGGACAACACCCAATTTGGTTTCCGCAAGTTCCACGGAACCGAAACTGCCTTAATAAAAGCTACAGAGGACATAAGAGTGATCCGGGACCAGGGAGGTACAGCAATACTCGTACTGCTCGATCTGTCGGCGGCCTTCGACACGGTCGACCACAAGATCCTGGTCGACCGTGCCGAAAACCGGGGCATCCGCCACATGGCTAGAAATCTGGTTTCCTCCTTCTTGACCGGTAGATCACAGGTGGTCACACTGGGGCCCTTCCAATCGCACAAGCTGTCACTACCGTGTGGGGTTCCCCAAGGCTCATCCCTTAGTCCGACACTATTTAATATCTACGTGTCGGACCTGGCCTCTGTCATCAAGGCCTATGGGATGAGCCTTACCTCGTACGCGGATGACACCCAGCTTGTGTTGGCCATCAACGGAAATGGAGATGGAGACAAGGTAGCTGAAAACTTCCAAGAGGGCATGCGGGCGATCGGTGAGTGGATAGCCTCTAACTGCCTAAAGTTAAATGCTGAAAAAACAGAGGTCGTCATATTTGGACATCTCTCCCCCGGATGGTCAAACACCTGGTGGCCCCCTACGCACGGAACACCACCTACACCAGCCATCACCGTCAGAAATCTGGGGGTGATCTTTGACGATAAATTACATTTCATGGCCCACTCAAATAAAATAGCAGCAATAGCCCATCACAAACTTAGGCTGATCAAGAAAATCATGCCGTTTCTACCAACCTCAGCAGGTAAGACGCTGGTAAGCGCCCTCGTGCTGTCATCTCATGACTATTGTAATGGCTTATTCATCAACGCCCAAGCAAGAGTGACCAACAAAATGCAGACCATCCAGAATGCTGCAGCCCGCCTCTTGTCTGGAATCCCAAACTTCTCACCAATCTCTGAGACTATAAGAGACCTGCATTGGCTCAAGATTCGAAACAGGATCAAGTTTAAAGCGCTGTGCATACTCTATAAAGCACTGCACAACTGTGGTCCACATTTCCTGAAATCCCATCTCAGATACCAGTCCTCCATAAGATCGCTCCGATCTAACAACCTTAAAATCCTTCAAATACCACGAACAAAAACAGTTAACTGGGGCGATAGACGCTTCCTTGTGGCAGCTCCCAGGTTATGGAACTCCCTGCCAGCTTCCATCAAAGACAGCCCATCCCTGATGCATTTCCGCTGAAAGATAAAGACCTGGCTGGTTGATCAAGAATAGTTACCGGCCTAACCTCGGGAATACATTCAAAGTTTCTAGCGTCGAGACGCCTACAGGCAATTGTACACGCTGTATAAATCTCAAAAATAAATAAATAAATAAATAAATAAATTGCTGTTTTGGTGGCCTTCACCTCACTCTCTTGGTGGCCGTTACCTAAATTGCTCTCTTGGTGGCCTTTACCTACATTGCTCTCTTGGTGGCCTTTACCATACATTGCTGTTGTGGTGGCCTTCACCACACATTGCTCTGTTGGTGGCCTTCACCACACATTGCTCTCTTGGTGGCCTTTACCATATATTGCTCTCTTCATGGCCTTCACCACACATTGCTCTCTTCGTGGCCTTTACCTACATTGCTCTCTTGGTGGCCTTTACCTGCATTGCTCTCTTGGTGGCCTTCACCATACATTGCTGTTTTGGTGGCCTTTACCATACATTGCTGTTTTTGTGGCCTTCACCACACATTGCTCTCATGGTGGCCTTCACTACACATTGCTCTCTTTGTGGCCTTTACCATACATTGCTCTCTTGGTGGCCTTCACCATACATTGCTCTGTTGGTGGCCTTTACCATACATTGCTCTCTTAATGTTGCGTTCTACTCTCAGAGATTGAAGAACGTGGCAGGTCCCCTTGGCAGACATCTGGGTGACCAGGGAAAAGGTTGGCAAGGAGCTTTTTCGACCGGTGGTGTAGCATTCTCTACGTCTGGTGTCTCTGTAACCAACTTCCAAGAGTTTTGCATGTAGACCAAGAAACAGTGAGCTACAAGTACCACAACAAATCAGTATAAAATGCAAGGTGTACTCAAGAAAGTGTGAGTACCGAAGTCTGCACCCATGGAGTCCTAAATCTGAAGTGACGCAAATCTGGAGAGCATTCAAGCGTCAAGCTGTCATTTCCAGTGTCACCAGCATCTCGTAATTACTCAGGAGACCAGCATAAGGCTCCGTCACTCAAATGTAATAATACCAACAATCTTTTACTTTGTGGTACCTCATTTTGATAACGAAACAAACTGCAGGATACCAGTCAAACAACTCCAGAACGATGATCTCTATTTTGATGAATCACCAAAATACTAAAAAATATTTTTTTCACTATTGTCATCAATAAACCCTACCAAGTCTGGTATCGAAATCTGGTCCAGGTTGAAGTGAAACCCACATAACAAAAGTTACAATAAAATACTAGAATTTGTAAGATTAAAACATTTCGAAAAAAGTTAAAATTCTCCTGTAACAAAGAGTTATGGTATTCTCTATAGAACTTCTAGGACGACCTGCACAAGAAGATGAAGACTAGGAGTATATCACACCAGGGTGCAGGAAGACCGAGCTCAGGAAAACATGTAAAGAGGATAACCATCAAATCACATCTTTCTCGCCTTATTCATAAATAGGATGTAATGAGCAAGGTTGATGCAACGTGACAGTAATGTTCGAATTACGCATGGTAATCCTCATTACAAATTGGTCTATCTTCATCATCTTATTCACTACATCCTATTCAGGAATTCGATGAGGATGAGATGATGAGACGTAATGAGAATTACCATACGTAATCTGAACATGCATCTGGATTTGACAATTTGGAAATGCTATTCATTCTGAAGAATCTGTTGAAATAGGGTACGAAGGAAAGGATTCTGATGAATAGTTTTCCACAGGTCGGTGGTGTGATGGTAATAATGTTTAAAAGCTGAATCAACCAGCTGGAATTCAAAGCTGCAACCTGAATGTTATATATTAGCAGGGCATTAAGTAAGTTAGCTACCTTAGATGCAGTTGAAAAAGATATGTAGGGGCTTCTGTTTTACAGGTGATGTCAGGGGCATGTGAATTGTACACAATTGTAAAAAGGTAGCTTAACTGATATGCATTGGCACTAAACTCTGAATGTTTAATACTTGGTATGACTTAATATTACATCAGGACTTCTCCAACAAGACCTTACCTCCTCCCTCAACACCAAGCCTCCTCCCACTAGACTGTGCCTCTTTCAAGAACATGCCTCACTGTAATTCACCTCCTTCTACTGATCACCCCACCTCCGAGTATGTCAAATCCAGGAGATCACGGCTCCCTCCTCTGATTGAATGAATGAAAAATACTTAGGGGCCCAACTTAGAGTTTGGCGGGTAGCCAGCGGTCCACCATGTTGGAGGAGGTCTGTGCCTCTGCCACCCCAGCAGACTATCGCCCGCCATATTTAGAGATCTCCATAGGCCGGACTCAGGTTTCTGTGCCTTCAAAAGTGTTCTGCCACAGCTGCTCCTCTGAACGCACTAAACGTTTGCTGAGGAGTTGCCATGTTTCATGCTGCCACTCAGCAAATGTTTGTGTTATACAAACACATACTAGAAAAGTTGGAGTTTATTTTTGTAAAACAGATTATTAGTGACCCTGACCCCTAGTTTCTCCCTGAGTGTGGATGTCATTTCTCTCTTTTTAGGTCTAGGCTAGCGAAGGCTGCGCTTGCGTAGTCTCGCTGGCAAGATTCTATGTTTTCTAGAGTGGGGGCCCTCTTCTCTATTGTCTGGATTCCTAAACGGAGGCCAGCCATTGGAGGAGAGGGGTGTCACTCCGTTTAAGCCCCGTCTTTTTCGGATTTGGGGGGGTGTTTTTGAGTTTCTTTCGCTCCTCTTCCCATTGGCTGGAATTTTACATTCCAGCCAATGGGAAGAGGAGAGAAAGAAAAACACGCACCCGAATCCGAAAATGACGGGGGTTTCTCCGAGGCATTTCTTCTTGACCTCGGAGAAAGATGGTTGTTGTTATGGCGTGGTCCGCTTTCCTGCCGGAGCTACAGAGGGTAAGTGCGTGTGCTCGATTTTCTTGCCTCTGTTCCCTGCTTGTCAGCGTTTTTTCGTGCCTCTGTTCCCTGCTTGTGCTTCTGATCGTTTTTTTCTTGCCTCTGTTCCCTGCTTGTCAGCGTTTTTTCTTGCCTCTATTCCATGCTTGTGATAGTTTTCTTGCCTCCGTTCCCTGCTTGTGCCTGCCAATGTCTTTTAAACAGAAACCATTATTACAGGACATGACGGACCGAGACTTGGATTTAGGCGGTGGCCCCCCCCCTTCTGCTCTGCTGGGGGTACCTCGCACGCTCGCCGAAGCACTGTTATGTGTGAGTGCCTGTTGTCGCCCTAGTTCGCAGCGTCTTTTTTTTTTTTTTATGGCAGCCCCCTGTGCAGTTGCGGTTTCGCTTCCCACCCTGGCCCTGACCCTGTCCAGAGCACCCTGGCCACTCCAGCATCCTGCCAGCTTGCGACGGCTTTGAAGAAGCGCTCAGGAGGTGGCGGGCCCCGGGGACAGGCACCCGGCTGGCGAGGGCGGCTTTGGAAAGGTGTCAGAGACAGACTATTTCTTCGCGGACTTGTAGTTTATCTAATTAATGAGTACAGCATGCAGCGAGTGATTCTCAGAAACAAAGACAGAATAAGGTGACTGTAGTGGTCGACTTGGTGAGCGGGACAAATTCGGGGGATTGTGCCGCCAGGGTGTGATAAAATCGGAGAGGGACCTTGGAGCGGGAGGAGCTGGCCGCCGTAATCAGAAAATGGCGGAACACATACGGAGCTCCTGATGTAATAAACCAGGTCCAGCAGCAACACCATACACAAGGTGAGGCAGAGCGAAACTCGAAAAACAGAGACCTGGACCAGTCCCGGTATTACCCTCCCTACTGCAGCGACAGCACTACATGCGAGCTGACCTAACCTCTCCCCCGTCCCTCTCCTGTTCTTTCTGCCAGCTTTCGAGAGTTCACCAGGTGCTTTCTGTTCCAATCAGAGGCGGGGGATCCCTGTCCTGCCGCTGTAGAAGAGCAAGAGGGAACAAGAATACTTACTAAGCGAGTTGAAGTTCATGAAGTGTGCCGAGACCCTGTGGACGGTGAGTGCGGACACAATATATCAAAGATAACTTAAAATCCATAAACTTGGTGAGACCAGCCTGGGGGTAAAGGCTATTATAGAGGACCCTGGCCCCAGCCAATTGATCATCTAGCGCTGGTAAGTGTCCGCCTTCGTGCAGGGGGCAGGTCCCAGACTCGGGCCCCGTCAGTGTGCCGACGGCCTTCCCGAAGCGGCTGGAAGTGCCCGTAACCCGCTGGAAGGTGAACGGACTCTGACACCGCAGCTTTAGAGGTACTTTCTGCTGCGCTGAGTGGCACAGCGTTCCTGTTTCCGGGCTGCGCCTCAAAACGACTCACTCATTTCCCCCAAAGCGCCCGTTCCCTGCCTGCATCCTAGCAGCCGTTACCCAACGGGACCGCATCTCGGAAGAAGTTATATGCAGTCTAATTCTACTCGTCAGGAGCAGGGACTGCTCTGGCAAGATGGCATCCCTCGAAGGCCACCGCGTCCTCTTGCTAGAAACTTGGGTTGCCGCTGCAGCACCACGGTAGGCACAGCTCGGTCTACAGAACTCGGGGACTTCAGGGGTGTATCTGAGGGAGCCTACCAGCGAGGAAGGGAGTTCGGCCGCGCAACAGAGAGAGACTCCGTCCCTGAGCCGGTAAGTTTTCTTGCCTCTGTTCTCTGCTTGTGCTCGTGTTTTTTTTGCCTCTCCCTGCTTGTGTTCATGTTTTTCTTGCCTCTGTTCCCTGCTTGTGCGTGATTTTCTTGCCTCTGTTCCCTGCTTGTGCTCGATTTTTCTTACCTATGTTCCCTGCTTTTGCTAGATTTTTCTTGCCTCTGTTCCATGCTTGTGCTTGCTTTTCTTGCCTCTGTTCCCTGCTTCTGATCGTTTTTTTCTTGCCTCTGTTCCCTGCTTCTGATCGTTTTTTTCTTGCCTCTGTTCCCTGCTGCTTTTAGTTTTTTTCTTGCCTCTGTTCCCTGCTGCTGTTTCCTGCTTCTGATCGCTCCCTGCTTGTCATTGGTTTTTTCTTGCCTCTGTTCCCTGCTTCTGATCGTTCCCTGCTTGTCATCGTTTTTTTCTTGCCTCTGTTCCCTGGGGCGTTACTGGGCAGAGATGGGCGTGTGGCTGCCCCAGACTGAGGGATGTCTGTGTGTGTGGCTCTGTGTGTGTTTGTGTGTGTGGCTCTGTGTGTGTGTATTGGGCTGTGTGTGTGTGTATTGGGCTCTGTGTGTGTGTGTTGGGCTCTGTGTGTGTGTGTGTTGGGCTGTGTGTGTGTGGGGCTGTGTGTGTGGCGGGGGCTCTGTGTGTGTGTGGGAGGGGCTATGTGTGTGGGGGGGGGCTCTGCGTGTGGGGGGGCTTTGCGTGTGGGGGGGGGTTCTGTGTGTCTGTGTGTGTGGCTCTGTGTGTCTGTGTGCGTGGCTCTGTGGGGGGGCTCTGTGTGTGTGGGGCTCTGTGTGTGGAGGGGGCTCTGTGTGTGGGGGGGGCTCTGTGTGTATGTGGGGGGCTGTGTGTGTGTGGAGGGCTGTGTGTGGGGGGGGCTCTGTGTGTGTGGGGGGGGGTTCTGTGTGTCTGTGTGTGTGGCTCTGTGTGTCTGTGTGTGTGGCTCTGTGGCCTCTGTTCCCTGCTTTTGCTCGATTTTCGTGCCCCTGTTCCATCCTTTTGCTCGATTTTCTTGCCTCTGTTCCCTGCTTCTGTTTGTTTTTTTCTTGCCTCTGACCGTTTTTTTCTTGCCTCTGTACCCTGCTTCTGATCGTTCCCTGCTTCTGTTCCCTGCTTCTGACCGTTCCCTGCTGCTGATCGTTTTTTTCTTGCCTCTGTCCCCTGCTTCTGATCGTTTTTTTTCTTGCCTCTGTTCCCTGCTTCTGTTTCCTGCTTCTGATCATTCCCTGCTTGTCATTGTTTTTTTCTAGCCTCTTTTCCTTTGGGCGTTACTGGGCAGAGATGGGCGTGTGGCTGACCTAGACTGAGGGATGTCTGTGTGTGTGTGTGTGGCTGTGTGTGTGTGTGTGTGGCTCTGTGTGTGTGTGTTGGGCTCTGTGTGTGTGTGTTGGGCTCTCTGTGTGTGTGTGGGGCTCTGTGTGTGTGTGTTGGGCACTGTGTGTGTGTGTGTGTTGGTCTCTGTGTGTGTGCGGGGCTCTGTGTGTGTGTGTGCGGGGCTCTGTGTGTGTGCGAGGCTCTGTGTGTGTGTGGGGGGCTCTGTGTGTGTGGGGGGGCTCTGTGTGTGTGGGGGGGGCTCTGTGTGTGTGTGGGGGGCTCTGTGTGTCTGTGTGAACCAAATTGTCCTTTTTAAGATATAGACTGGGCCTGCTACCATGTATCCTATACCTCCCTCACTGGCTGAGATCGAAAGCAGGAACATTATGCAGGCTATGTGGCATTGGGGCTGAAGACATGATGCTCCTGCTATGCACGTTTGAAGAATTGCAAGAAGAAAGAAAGCTCCTGCTGAAACGCAATTTTCTTTTACAGGGGGTACGCACACGAAGGAGTGCAGTGCTAACCTGCTTCTCAGCACAGGATCCTCAGCTCAGCTGTAGTTTCGTGAAATTTTTAAAAGCAGTGGAAAAAAAACTACCAAAAACTGACCCATGAATTATCTACAAACAGGACATATGATTTAATTTACGAATTGCCTGAAAACTTTAATGAAATTTGTGGAAAAACATGAATAGACTAACAGGCTACAAAGTGGATGAGAAGTACAGAAGGCCTAACGTGGGCGGCCAGCAAACAAAATCATTTTGTATGCTGAACTGTTTATGTTTTCTGCAATATAGAATTGAATCGATCTTAAACGCATGTATTAATGAGTATTTTAATCTTGCTATTGTGTACTGTATCGCATTGGTTTTAATTAACTGTGCAATAAACTTCCAAGCTACTGTGTGTCTGTGTCTGTGTCTGTGTGTGTGGCTCTGTGTGTCTGTGGCTCTGTGTGTCTGTGTGTGTGGCCCTTTGTGTGTGTGTGGCCCTGTGTGTGTGTGGCTCTGTGTCTGTGTGTGGCTCTGTGTGTGTGTGTGGCTGTGTGTGTGGCTCTGTGTGTGTGTGGCTCTGTGTGTGTGTGGGGGGGGCTCTGTGTGTTTGTGTGTGGCTCTGTGTGGGGAGCTTTTTTTGTAGGTGGCCCTGTGTGGGTGGCTCTGTCTGTGTGAGGGTGGCTCTGTGTGTGTGTGTACGTGTCTCTGTGTGGGTGGCTCTGTGTGTGTGGCTCTATGTGAATGACTGTGTGGGTGGCTCTGTGTGCGTGGCTCTGTGTGGGCGGCTCTGTATGTGTGTGTGGCTTTGTGTGGGTGGCTCTGTGTGTGGGTGCAAATGCAATAGGTCTCGCATTTGCGAGAGATTAAGCTATTGGCATTGTAAATGACAATGCCATTTGTTTATATGTTTTAAAAACAAAAACATAAATAAAAATAATGTCATGAGCAATGCCAATAGCTCTAACTTTAACAATGCCGAGACCATTGCATTGTAAATGCTTGTTTTTAGATCAGGACTGCCAGACTTTCCGTGGTCCCAAACAGAAAAAAAATGTACATCAGACCATCCGGTCTAAATAGGGTGGATGGTGTGATGCACTTACACCAAGGGCTCCAAGGCCATTGGGTGTCCGTGTAAGGTTTCCGCCGGTGGAGTCAGCATGGGCACCGCAGACGGAAACATGGCAGTCCGTCTGACTCTAAATATCATAAACAGAGCACATCGGCCATCAATTTGGTGGACAAGGTACTGGGCCAGGCTTGTGGTGGAGTAACCCGGCCGGTACGACAAATTTTAAATGAGGCCCATCAACTGCTGCCCCATTTGCTCTCTAGATGTGTCTGACAACTGCCTGCAATAATCCCACATCAATGGCTCTCATTTATTAAGGTATACATTCAAAAGACAAAATTACCTCATGCATTCAATACTTTGATTTGAAAACCGCTACAGTCAGCCACATATGCGACCACCACACACCGTGGTTTTGTATGTAAATAAATTTGATAATTTCTGTATTTCAACTGACACAACTAGGTAAACAGAGTTGATCATAAAAAAAAGTAATTTGAGAAAGGGCAATCAGTGCATTGGTTTCCCGAAGGTAAGAACCCGTGGCAAAACAGAGACCTTTATGCGAGATACAAAATACAAGGTGCTTGTGTGTTTCATAACAAACAACCATTAAAGATTAATTTAAATTGGTCCATTGGCTGTAGTCGATTGCCCCGTTGTTTGTTTATTTGTTATCAATGTTGACGACCCTATCTAGGATACACGGGTCTCATCAGGACAATAATGGGGGGCCATCTGCAATAATCAATAATGAAGAGTTAGAGAGGTGGAGATATGTATTCAAAAATATGGGCACATAGGACCCATATTACCTGGCATTCTCAATTATGATTACATGAGTAATGTAACTGAACCTATCATCCCTAGATAAAGAACCCTTGTGTAAGAGCCAAGGGGAAATGTAATGCTCACTCAGGAGTGATGGTGCATGTAAAAATGGATAAAGGAAGTGACCAAACTGATCCTGTAATTTAGGAACCTGCACGTCTACAAGAATGAGGAGCTAATCTGTAGAACACTTAAGTGGAAGGCCCTCTAAAAATAAAAGGCGGTGCCATAAGCACTTGAGGATAGAGAACGCATGAGGTTCTAATGAACAGAATCCTACCACGGGAAGACAAAACTTTCCCCGTGCAGCCGGCAGTATGGTAAAAACCACTGCATACAGCAATCTTTTGCTTAAATTGCTTTGGAGAAAAGTGCTAGTAAAAAACTATGCTCTGTTTTTACCACCATGAAAATATTAGGCTTTGGTTTACAATTGCAGCTTTTTTCACTCCGGTCAAGCTAAAGCAGGGCCTCCCTTAACACTTTTGAGAGATTTTGGAGGTCATTCAGTCGTAGTGAATGCTGTGTCTGCAACCCTCGTGCCCCCGCATCTCATTCAGATGTGGGGGCCCCGGAAAGTTATGTTACTGAAGCCTCAACTGGTTTTCTCAGCAGAAACCCTTGACCCGGCAGTATGTCTGCTACAAGGTCACTGGGGCACAGTGGCGGTAGCCCCTCCCCCCCTCTTTTGGGCAGTGTGACCTTCACTGGATTTCCCTGCCACGGTCCATTAAGCAATGCATTGCAATGCATGGCAACCCCGGGCAGGAAATACAATCAGTTGCCTTATAGAATGGGAGAAAATTATCTGCACCTCAGGTCCACTGATTTGTTTTTGCACTTCGCAAACAAAATTGCACTTTGGATGTTTTTGGAGAAATACGAAAAATAAATACTGAGCTGCTAAAAAACATATGGGGTCTCAGAGCATTGCTCTCTGTTTTAAGTGCATCCACCGCACTAGTGGACACAACGAAGGCACAGGGATCACTGCCAAGTAGCAGCGGCGGCTCCTCCGCTAAGGCAGGGGAGCGTCGACTCACTGCTTTCTGAGTAGTGCAAAAAGAAAAAGAAAATGATAAAAGAAAAAAGAAAAAGAAAATGATAATAATACAATGTTATTTTCATTTTAATTTGCGCATGGAGCCAGGTTAGAGCGGGACGGGTCTGGGCAGTCGTCAGAGGGAGGATGAGTGGTTGGTACACCATAAGTGCGCATGACGGTTTGGCCAGCAGTCTTGGGCCAGCCAAACCTTCATGCGCACTTGGCATTTCTCCACCTGGCTGCGTTGCATAGTCGGGTGGAGAACTGTCCCAGGCCAAACAGGCCGCTCAGACCAATTAGGACGCTGCTGTCATGCTGGTGACTTTTTTCAAAAAAAGAAGTTTGGCCCATGCGGACAGAAGTGGGGTAAGGGCCCAAATACTTTGTAAAAAAGAGAGGAACCCACACTTCATTTCATTTCACACCGTATTGATTTAGGATGCAAAAAGATAAACAAAGCTTAATATGTTTACCTTGGCGATTAGTTGCGCCTTTTTATTTATCAATTTTATCAAAAGTAGATATCACTTCAATCCAGAGAAATATCAATGTCTTGAACGTACTCACCATGGGCGTACAACAAGAAAAAATCAAAAGTGCATAATAACATAACAATTTGACGCAACATACAAAAGTGATTTGAAAATACATACGGCTAATACATACTATACAAAATATACAAAACACATATGTTAATATTTCACAAGCCAGGGGAAATTGTCAACATATTTCACCATAACATTATTATGAAATTATTGATTTTGACCAACCAGGAGCCTATCAATAGGTCTCCAAAAAACAAAACAAAACGACCTTTCGGTAGAAATGTTTAAGCAGGTTTATAGTTCCTAACTATTTTGGTTATTTATAAGAACTAAGGACTTGATCCTCTCCGCCTACGCGTTTCGAGTTTGGGAGGTTTCTTCTCAAACTCTCTTCAGGGCCAACTGAATTCTTTCCCCGTTTGTTAAACCTATTAATAAAGACACAAACAATGTGGACACTCATTATAGATTGCTCCCCTCAACCTGCCCTCGTCCTCTCTTATGTACAACTATTTATAAAAACAAGGACATACCTCTGGGGGATAGAGGTGGTTCTGTTCATCCAAAAAGCTTTTGTGGAATTTTCTGTGCGTTTTTCTAAAAACCGGAAGAATTTAATGTAAAAATGCCGGTTTTGAACATATGTTTAAAGTATACATAGACGGTAAACTTAAACCAATATGTTCCTACCTCGAATTGTGGTACAAGGTGAACAATTATTTTGCTGCAATTTTTGATGTTCGAAGGTATTCGTTTTCCACACGGTTCACTGCAAGTGAAATGGGCTCATTACTAGCTTGTTTCAAAGGAGTAAAGCTGGGCTCTCAAACGCTACATGATTTAAGTGGGTGTTGACTTACATTGTTATATTCCGCTCGTCGTTTGTCAACACAGCCTTAGTTCTCCAAAGGAGAGTGGAACCGGGTCTGTTCCGACGGCTTTCCTGGAGCGCCCTCCAGTGTCGTATTTCTATCTGGAGAAACACGGGCGGTAATTAGGGATGTTTCAGAGACCGCGTTTAGAAAATAAACAGTGCGCGCGCTAAATCATTTTAAACAAGCAGCGCGGCGGGACTGTTGGAATCATTGTAGGCAATCGAGTTTTAAAAGGGGTGCTACTTCTCAGTTGTCAGGATCTAGAGCACTATAAGAAACAGCGTTACGGTTAGTTCGCTTAGGTTCTCGTACCTTTTAGCTTTGCAGTGTTCAGCACTTCCTCATTCCTTCACACGGAGCTACTGGGATTCTGTTCCCTCGGTATCTCCAAGAGGGCGACACCTCCTTTATTAGCCAATCAGTGATGGAGTATTTTTACATTACCATACTGTTGCATTATGGGTCCTGGAGTCCATTCGATGATGACACCTATTTACAGTCTAGAGAGCTCACTCATTGAGTTCAAACCAGTATTAATGGTGTCGAACCGAAGTATTAAATAGGCCTCTTTGCGCAACAGCGCCTTCTCAACATCAGGCGATCTATGCTGCGGGTCTAACCCGGACAAGACTGTCCATGTGAAGTCAGTTTCTTTGTGGTTTGCAGTAATAAAATGTTCAACCATTGGAGCATTTTGTACCTTTTTCTTTAGTCGAGAGCGATGTTGAGTTATCCTGACATTTACTTGCTGACATGTTTTTCCTACATACAGTTTGTTACAAGCGCACAAAATTCCATAAATAACATTTTTGCTTTTGCAATTTGTGTGTAGGCTGTGTCTCCATTTTACGCCATTGTGGCAAAATTCATCTCCTTCTACAACATTATTGCAGGCTACACAAGTACCACATTTATGGTGACCTGTGATGGGTTTGAGGTTCCATTTGGAAATCAAATCACTTTTGGATTTGGGTAAAGAGCTGTCTGCTCGGATAATTTGTTGGCCGATACTTGGGTTTTTCTTCATGGCAAACAGCGGCCTTTTCAAAGGGCAATCTAATCCCTCCAACAGATGCCAATTCCGCAGAATAATCTGTCGAAACTTGTTTGTATGTGCTCCGTACGTACTAACACACACAAGCTTGTCCAACTCTTTCTTGGTTTTTATTTTGAGCAATTCCTCACGGGGGGTAAAGCGTGCTCTTTTTTTAGAGTGCTTAAGGAGTTTTTGGGGATAACCCCTTTTGTTCAACTCATCACAGAAGGTGTCCGCGTGGACATTAAACTCCTCCAGGTCAGAACAATTACGTCTGATCCTGAGTAGTTGACCATAGGGCAGGTTCTGTTTCAGACCTTGTGGATGGGCGCTCTTATAGTGTAAGATTGTGTTTTTATCTGTTGTTTTTTTGAACAAAGTGGTGGTGAACTTACCACCTTCCGTACCTACAGCCACATCGAGGAATGTCATTCGATGGTTACTGCAATCAATAGAGAATTTAATGTCCGGATGTCTTAAGTTCAACCACTCATGAAAAGCCATGAGTTCAGTCTGGCTCCCCTGCCACAGGAGCCAGACGTCGTCTATATACCGTAGCCATTGTTTGATGTTTGCACCAAAAGGGTTATTATTATGAATGAATTTTTCCTCATACTGTGACATGTAAAGTACCGCCATCTCCGGTGCATAGGGACAACCCATGGCTGTCCCCTTGATTTGAACAAAATACTCATCCTCGAATTTGAAGTAATTGCTTTTTAGTGTAATCTGGGCCAAGGCCAGAATAAAGGTAGTTGGAACTCTGTGTGGTCTGTCGCGTTGGTCTAAATAAATTTCCATCACCTCAAGAGCCTCATCTTGGGGAATTTGAGTATACAGTGAGGTAACGTCTAGCGTTACCATCAGCTGTGTGTCGGGATCAAACGTCATCTCTTGAAGTTTATTGATAAAATCAATAGTGTCCCTTAGGTATGATTTGACACCATTCAGAAAGGGTTTCAAGAAAAAGTCAATATACTTTGAAGCAGGTTCAAGGGCTGAATCACAACCGGAGACGATTGGTCTTCCCGGCGGGATTGTGTTATTTTTGTGGATCTTCGGGAGGAAGTAGAGAACGGGTGTTCTCGGTGACTTTTTGTTTAGAAATTCGAATTCTTTTGGACCCAAGAAGCCATTATCCAAGGCGTCCTTGGTGAGACATGAAATCTTACTCTGAATTTCTGCCACCGGGTCATTTTTGACCGCTCGGTACCAGTCCAGATTGTCTACGTGTGTCCTTCCTTCCAATAGATACATAGGGCGGGGCCATACTACCACCGCACCACCCTTGTCGGCCTGTTTGATAATAATTGAAGGGTCTGATTTTAAATCTTTGATGGCTTTAAGTTGTCCCTTACTTATATTGTGGTTGATGAAAGGTTTACTTTTTTCTAGTTTAGTTAGAGATGACAACACTGCTTGCTCAAAGGCATACACCTGTTTCGGAATATTGGTGGTAGGCAGAAAACTAGATTTCACTCGGAGGCCAGTAGTTTCGCCGCTAGTGCTAGCATCTACGCCGGAAAAATATGTTTTTAGTCTGACCTTTCTGCAAAAGTCCAATGCCTCAAGTTTAAGTTTTGTGAAATCAGTTCGTCGGTTTGGGACGAATTTGAGACCCAGATTGAGGATCATATTTTCGTCCTTAGTGAGGATTTTGTCGGAAAGGTTAACTATTGTTGATGTCTCTAATTGTTGTAATACCTGTTCCTTGTCCGCATTTCCCAAGGGGGTTTGAAGCGGACGTTTTGGCGCCCGCCCTTTTCTAAAAAAGGTTGGTTTGAGCCCTTTTTGTTTTGCTGACCTTGATTGGAGTCAGGAGATGATCCTGATGATGAGGTGGATGAGAAAGTAGTGAATCTCGTCCTTGACCTGCCCTGGTATGAGTTTAGTGCTCTTTTAGAATCTATGGTGGTATAATAATCGTCCTTTAAAAAAGGGTAAACTAGCTCTATTTTGAATGATTTGGAGTCTTTCTCGAACTGGGCAGTTTTGTTGTTAATAGTGATATCTTTGAAAGTCTGTATTTCTTTCTCAATTTTCTCTAGTAGATTCTTTGCCTCTACTTCAGTTTTGTTGTCAGCAATGGCTTTCAATAGTTCAGCAATTTCTTTTTCCTCCTCACTACACAGACGTTGTGCCGTCTCAATCGTATGGACCATTAGGTCTCTACTACATTTAGTATTTATATAGCTAAAACCTTTCTTATACTCCGAATCTTCCACAAATATCACTGGTATATTTTTCACTTGTAGGCCCCAAGGTATAGTGCCTGCCCGCAAATGTTGCAGAAGGAAATGTCCGTGTAATTCCGTCCTGATATGTTTCTTTTGGAGACGAGTTAACTTATCAGCCTCATTTTGGTGTTTGGCAGTGGTACTTAGAGAAAGACCAGAGAAGGGATTGGATGCAATCAAGTTTTTGATGTGGCTTTCCGTAAAAGACAAAGTTTCATTCTCTGACATACTTTGACAAGGAAAATCTTCCTTGTAAGGGATTTAGTGACCCTCAAGAGACACAAAATTGTCCCAGTCCTAACTTACTCGGGTAACAACCCGCTCTAAGCTTTTTTCAAAAAAAGAAGTTTGGCCCATGCGGACAGAAGTGGGGTAAGGGCCCAAATACTTTGTAAAAAAGAGAGGAACCCACACTTCATTTCATTTCACACCGTATTGATTTAGGATGCAAAAAGATAAACAAAGCTTAATATGTTTACCTTGGCGATTAGTTGCGCCTTTTTATTTATCAATTTTATCAAAAGTAGATATCACTTCAATCCAGAGAAATATCAATGTCTTGAACGTACTCACCATGGGCGTACAACAAGAAAAAATCAAAAGTGCATAATAACATAACAATTTGACGCAACATACAAAAGTGATTTGAAAATACATACGGCTAATACATACTATACAAAATATACAAAACACATATGTTAATATTTCACAAGCCAGGGGAAATTGTCAACATATTTCACCATAACATTATTATGAAATTATTGATTTTTACATTAAATTCTTCCGGTTTTTAGAAAAACGCACAGAAAATTCCACAAAAGCTTTTTGGATGAACAGAACCACCTCTATCCCCCAGAGGTATGTCCTTGTTTTTATAAATAGTTGTACATAAGAGAGGACGAGGGCAGGTTGAGGGGAGCAATCTATAATGAGTGTCCACATTGTTTGTGTCTTTATTAATAGGTTTAACAAACGGGGAAAGAATTCAGTTGGCCCTGAAGAGAGTTTGAGAAGAAACCTCCCAAACTCGAAACGCGTAGGCGGAGAGGATCAAGTCCTTAGTTCTTATAAATAACCAAAATAGTTAGGAACTATAAACCTGCTTAAACATTTCTACCGAAAGGTCGTTTTGTTTTGTTTTTTGGAGACCTATTGATAGGCTCCTGGTTGGTCAAAATCAATAATTTCATAATAATGTTATGGTGAAATATGTTGACAATTTCCCCTGGCTTGTGAAATATTAACATATGTGTTTTGTATATTTTGTATAGTATGTATTAGCCGTATGTATTTTCAAATCACTTTTGTATGTTGCGTCAAATTGTTATGTTATTATGCACTTTTGATTTTTTCTTGTTGTACGCCCATGGTGAGTACGTTCAAGACATTGATATTTCTCTGGATTGAAGTGATATCTACTTTTGATAAAATTGATAAATAAAAAGGCGCAACTAATCGCCAAGGTAAACATATTAAGCTTTGTTTATCTTTTTGCATCCTAAATCAATACGGTGTGAAATGAAATGAAGTGTGGGTTCCTCTCTTTTTTACAAAGTATTTGGGCCCTTACCCCACTTCTGTCCGCATGGGCCAAACTTCTTTTTTTGAAAAAAGCTTAGAGCGGGTTGTTACCCGAGTAAGTTAGGACTGGGACAATTTTGTGTCTCTTGAGGGTCACTAAATCCCTTACAAGGAAGATTTTCCTTGTCAAAGTATGTCAGAGAATGAAACTTTGTCTTTTACGGAAAGCCACATCAAAAACTTGATTGCATCCAATCCCTTCTCTGGTCTTTCTCTAAGTACCACTGCCAAACACCAAAATGAGGCTGATAAGTTAACTCGTCTCCAAAAGAAACATATCAGGACGGAATTACACGGACATTTCCTTCTGCAACATTTGCGGGCAGGCACTATACCTTGGGGCCTACAAGTGAAAAATATACCAGTGATATTTGTGGAAGATTCGGAGTATAAGAAAGGTTTTAGCTATATAAATACTAAATGTAGTAGAGACCTAATGGTCCATACGATTGAGACGGCACAACGTCTGTGTAGTGAGGAGGAAAAAGAAATTGCTGAACTATTGAAAGCCATTGCTGACAACAAAACTGAAGTAGAGGCAAAGAATCTACTAGAGAAAATTGAGAAAGAAATACAGACTTTCAAAGATATCACTATTAACAACAAAACTGCCCAGTTCGAGAAAGACTCCAAATCATTCAAAATAGAGCTAGTTTACCCTTTTTTAAAGGACGATTATTATACCACCATAGATTCTAAAAGAGCACTAAACTCATACCAGGGCAGGTCAAGGACGAGATTCACTACTTTCTCATCCACCTCATCATCAGGATCATCTCCTGACTCCAATCAAGGTCAGCAAAACAAAAAGGGCTCAAACCAACCTTTTTTAGAAAAGGGCGGGCGCCAAAACGTCCGCTTCAAACCCCCTTGGGAAATGCGGACAAGGAACAGGTATTACAACAATTAGAGACATCAACAATAGTTAACCTTTCCGACAAAATCCTCACTAAGGACGAAAATATGATCCTCAATCTGGGTCTCAAATTCGTCCCAAACCGACGAACTGATTTCACAAAACTTAAACTTGAGGCATTGGACTTTTGCAGAAAGGTCAGACTAAAAACATATTTTTCCGGCGTAGATGCTAGCACTAGCGGCGAAACTACTGGCCTCCGAGTGAAATCTAGTTTTCTGCCTACCACCAATATTCCGAAACAGGTGTATGCCTTTGAGCAAGCAGTGTTGTCATCTCTAACTAAACTAGAAAAAAGTAAACCTTTCATCAACCACAATATAAGTAAGGGACAACTTAAAGCCATCAAAGATTTAAAATCAGACCCTTCAATTATTATCAAACAGGCCGACAAGGGTGGTGCGGTGGTAGTATGGCCCCGCCCTATGTATCTATTGGAAGGAAGGACACACGTAGACAATCTGGACTGGTACCGAGCGGTCAAAAATGACCCGGTGGCAGAAATTCAGAGTAAGATTTCATGTCTCACCAAGGACGCCTTGGATAATGGCTTCTTGGGTCCAAAAGAATTCGAATTTCTAAACAAAAAGTCACCGAGAACACCCGTTCTCTACTTCCTCCCGAAGATCCACAAAAATAACACAATCCCGCCGGGAAGACCAATCGTCTCCGGTTGTGATTCAGCCCTTGAA
Organism: Lissotriton vulgaris; assembly: GCF_964263255.1. Lineage (NCBI taxonomy): Eukaryota > Metazoa > Chordata > Amphibia > Caudata > Salamandridae > Lissotriton > Lissotriton vulgaris. Next base: position 821,720,965 of record NC_141697.1, on the reverse strand, counting down.
CCTGCTTCAAAGTATATTGACTTTTTCTTGAAACCCTTTCTGAATGGTGTCAAATCATACCTAAGGGACACTATTGATTTTATCAATAAACTTCAAGAGATGACGTTTGATCCCGACACACAGCTGATGGTAACGCTAGACGTTACCTCACTGTATACTCAAATTCCCCAAGATGAGGCTCTTGAGGTGATGGAAATTTATTTAGACCAACGCGACAGACCACACAGAGTTCCAACTACCTTTATTCTGGCCTTGGCCCAGATTACACTAAAAAGCAATTACTTCAAATTCGAGGATGAGTATTTTGTTCAAATCAAGGGGACAGCCATGGGTTGTCCCTATGCACCGGAGATGGCGGTACTTTACATGTCACAGTATGAGGAAAAATTCATTCATAATAATAACCCTTTTGGTGCAAACATCAAACAATGGCTACGGTATATAGACGACGTCTGGCTCCTGTGGCAGGGGAGCCAGACTGAACTCATGGCTTTTCATGAGTGGTTGAACTTAAGACATCCGGACATTAAATTCTCTATTGATTGCAGTAACCATCGAATGACATTCCTCGATGTGGCTGTAGGTACGGAAGGTGGTAAGTTCACCACCACTTTGTTCAAAAAAACAACAGATAAAAACACAATCTTACACTATAAGAGCGCCCATCCACAAGGTCTGAAACAGAACCTGCCCTATGGTCAACTACTCAGGATCAGACGTAATTGTTCTGACCTGGAGGAGTTTAATGTCCACGCGGACACCTTCTGTGATGAGTTGAACAAAAGGGGTTATCCCCAAAAACTCCTTAAGCACTCTAAAAAAAGAGCACGCTTTACCCCCCGTGAGGAATTGCTCAAAATAAAAACCAAGAAAGAGTTGGACAAGCTTGTGTGTGTTAGTACGTACGGAGCACATACAAACAAGTTTCGACAGATTATTCTGCGGAATTGGCATCTGTTGGAGGGATTAGATTGCCCTTTGAAAAGGCCGCTGTTTGCCATGAAGAAAAACCCAAGTATCGGCCAACAAATTATCCGAGCAGACAGCTCTTTACCCAAATCCAAAAGTGATTTGATTTCCAAATGGAACCTCAAACCCATCACAGGTCACCATAAATGTGGTACTTGTGTAGCCTGCAATAATGTTGTAGAAGGAGATGAATTTTGCCACAATGGCGTAAAATGGAGACACAGCCTACACACAAATTGCAAAAGCAAAAATGTTATTTATGGAATTTTGTGCGCTTGTAACAAACTGTATGTAGGAAAAACATGTCAGCAAGTAAATGTCAGGATAACTCAACATCGCTCTCGACTAAAGAAAAAGGTACAAAATGCTCCAATGGTTGAACATTTTATTACTGCAAACCACAAAGAAACTGACTTCACATGGACAGTCTTGTCCGGGTTAGACCCGCAGCATAGATCGCCTGATGTTGAGAAGGCGCTGTTGCGCAAAGAGGCCTATTTAATACTTCGGTTCGACACCATTAATACTGGTTTGAACTCAATGAGTGAGCTCTCTAGACTGTAAATAGGTGTCATCATCGAATGGACTCCAGGACCCATAATGCAACAGTATGGTAATGTAAAAATACTCCATCACTGATTGGCTAATAAAGGAGGTGTCGCCCTCTTGGAGATACCGAGGGAACAGAATCCCAGTAGCTCCGTGTGAAGGAATGAGGAAGTGCTGAACACTGCAAAGCTAAAAGGTACGAGAACCTAAGCGAACTAACCGTAACGCTGTTTCTTATAGTGCTCTAGATCCTGACAACTGAGAAGTAGCACCCCTTTTAAAACTCGATTGCCTACAATGATTCCAACAGTCCCGCCGCGCTGCTTGTTTAAAATGATTTAGCGCGCGCACTGTTTATTTTCTAAACGCGGTCTCTGAAACATCCCTAATTACCGCCCGTGTTTCTCCAGATAGAAATACGACACTGGAGGGCGCTCCAGGAAAGCCGTCGGAACAGACCCGGTTCCACTCTCCTTTGGAGAACTAAGGCTGTGTTGACAAACGACGAGCGGAATATAACAATGTAAGTCAACACCCACTTAAATCATGTAGCGTTTGAGAGCCCAGCTTTACTCCTTTGAAACAAGCTAGTAATGAGCCCATTTCACTTGCAGTGAACCGTGTGGAAAACGAATACCTTCGAACATCAAAAATTGCAGCAAAATAATTGTTCACCTTGTACCACAATTCGAGGTAGGAACATATTGGTTTAAGTTTACCGTCTATGTATACTTTAAACATATGTTCAAAACCGGCATTTTTACATTAAATTCTTCCGGTTTTTAGAAAAACGCACAGAAAATTCCACAAAAGCTTTTTGGATGAACAGAACCACCTCTATCCCCCAGAGGTATGTCCTTGTTTTTATAAATAGTTGTACATAAGAGAGGACGAGGGCAGGTTGAGGGGAGCAATCTATAATGAGTGTCCACATTGTTTGTGTCTTTATTAATAGGTTTAACAAACGGGGAAAGAATTCAGTTGGCCCTGAAGAGAGTTTGAGAAGAAACCTCCCAAACTCGAAACGCGTAGGCGGAGAGGATCAAGTCCTTAGTTCTTATAAATAACCAAAATAGTTAGGAACTATAAACCTGCTTAAACATTTCTACCGAAAGGTCGTTTTGTTTTGTTTTTTGGAGACCTATTGATAGGCTCCTGGTTGGTCAAAATCAATAATTTCATAATAATGTTATGGTGAAATATGTTGACAATTTCCCCTGGCTTGTGAAATATTAACATATGTGTTTTGTATATTTTGTATAGTATGTATTAGCCGTATGTATTTTCAAATCACTTTTGTATGTTGCGTCAAATTGTTATGTTATTATGCACTTTTGATTTTTTCTTGTTGTACGCCCATGGTGAGTACGTTCAAGACATTGATATTTCTCTGGATTGAAGTGATATCTACTTTTGATAAAATTGATAAATAAAAAGGCGCAACTAATCGCCAAGGTAAACATATTAAGCTTTGTTTATCTTTTTGCATCCTAAATCAATACGGTGTGAAATGAAATGAAGTGTGGGTTCCTCTCTTTTTTACAAAGTCATGCTGGTGACAGCAGTGTTGTGATTGGCTTAAGGGAGTCTGGGAGGCTGGGTACTGCTGGGGTTCGGGAACAGAGGGAGGACGATGGAGAGGTTGCGGATGGCATGAGTTGTCTATTTTTATTTATTTGCTAACCCCCATCCCTGCTCCCCTGTTCCCTAGCAGCTGCCACAGCAAAGTAGGCAGGTATCTCACTGTACTGTCAAACCTGACTTACAACGTGAGAAAGATGCTCCCATTTTCTTACACGCAGATCGACCTAAACCTGGTGGCCTTGGCTATTTCCAGTTTGGTAGTACAACAGAATATAGTTAGCATAAATATCTTCTGATGGGTATACTGTGTCCTAATAACCATTTGCAAATATAAAAAATATAGTCCCATTAAAAGTAGTTTCTATAACATCAACTCCCGGGGGAATGATTTTCAGTAAACAATATTTGTGTCACGCAATATTTTCATTAAGATACTCTGCTACCATAAGTTGACGTTTAGAGATGGGTTTAGCATGGGAATTTCATTTATTTCAGAAATAGAATATGGTTTGCACCACTGAAGCTCACTATTGTACTGAGAAGAGAAACATTTGTACAAAGTGGATTTCTACATTTACAGACCTCGAAGATTTTCACCTTCCTTGTCACTGGCAAAAGATTCCAAAACATCACTCTTTTTCCCCCTGCTTTCATAGTCTCTCTTTAACATCTCTTCTGTCCATATCAGCACTTTCAGATGACCGTACGGTGGTTTAAACCACCGTACAAATAATTACTAATGTATCGCTGGGATTTGAACATCGACTACACTGTACTAGACAAGTCTGCCTCCCGCTACAGTGCCTTTTCTGTCACTAGAGCACATCCTTGCCACTAGAACAGACCTACCCCGAACTTCAAATAAGCTTTTAAAGTGGTTATTATAATTCTCTTGCTTCTTTTGGAAGATGGGAGTAAAATAATTGTGTACTCAAGAAAATAGGTCAAATAACACCCCTGTTGAGAATAATTTAAAGTGAATAAGATGGATCCTTCTGGTAACTTCGAATACATGAATCATTTTGGGATGTATTTTCAAGGATTAAATCAGGGTTGACAATGCTGCATGGCTACATGTTTAAATTCATTTTGATTACCCTCAGGATTTTCTTTGTAAATTCTGAATTTAAACTTGCAATTCCAGTTTTTTTTCTTCTTTACTTAATGCTCATTTTATCAGTTGGCCCTTATTTTAATTATTATAATAATTTTCCCTCATTCCCTTAATCAATCAATCAATTAGGGAATTGTAAGCGCGCTACTCACCCGTGATGGTCTCAAGGCGCTGAGGGGGGGGGGCGCAGATCTGTTTAGTCGAAGAGCCAGGTCTTGAGGGTCTTCCTGAAGGTGTTTACGGAGGGGGCACGTCTGATGTCTGCCGGTAGCTCGTTCTAAGTCTTGGCTGCAATGTGAGAGAAGGATCTTCCGCCTGCTCTGGCTCTGTGGATGCGCAAGGTTTCGGCCAGTGCGAGGTTGGAAGATCGGAAGTTGATTTTGGGTACGTGGAACTTGATTCTGTCATTGAGGTATTTGGGTTCGTTGTTGTGTAGGCATTTGTAGGCGTGAGTGAGGATTTTGAAAGTGACTCTTTTCTCAACGGGGAGCCAGTGGAGACTTCGTAGGTGTTGGCTGATGTGTTTGTGTCGGGGACACCGCGTACAAGTCTGGCGGCGGTGTTCTGGATTGTCTGGAGTTTGCGGAGTAGGAACTTATTGATGCCAGCGTAGAGTGCGTTTCCATAGTCCAATCTGCTGGTGATGAGTGCGTGGGCAACTGTCTTCCTTGATTCAGGGGGGATCCACTTGAAGGTCTTGCGGAGGATGCAGAGGGTGTTGAAGCAGCTGGAGGTGACGGTGTTGACCGCTCGGTTCATGTTGAGTGATGAGTCGAGTATGATGCAGAGGTTCTTGGCGTGGTCTGAGAGGGTAGGTGGGTTTCCGAGGGCAGTCGGCCACCAGGTGCTTTGCCATGCAGAAGGGGTGATACCGCGGACAAGGACTTCTATCTTCACGGCGTTGAGCTTCAGGCAGCTGTTGGTCATCCAGACTGTGACGTCTTGCATTCCTTTCTGGAAGTTGAGTTTGGCAGTGGTGGGGTCTTTAGTGAGGGAAAGGATGAGCTGGGTGTCGTCGGCGTAGGATGCGATGTTGAGGCTGTGTTTTGTCGGACAATGGCTGCGAGGGGGGCTATGTAGATGTTGAAGAGGGTGGGGCTCAGTGATGAACCCTGTGGAACTCCGCAGGTGATTTTCAAGGAGTCAGAGAGGAAGGGTGGGAGTCTGGATCCTTTTGGCTTCTTCCGGTGAGGAATGATCGGATCCAGTCCAGGGCTGTTACTTTTATGCCTGCGTCGTGTTGTCTGGCGACTAGTGTGCGGTGGGAGACGGTGTAGAAAGCCGCTGATAGGTCGAGTAGGATGAGGGCTGTGGAGAGGCCTTAGTCCAGAAGGGTGCGGATGTCGTTTGTGGCAGCGAGTAGGGCAGTCCCTGTGCTGTGGTTGCTTCGGAATCCGGATTGGGCCGGGTCGAGGACGGCGTTCTCTTCAATGAATCGTGTCAGTTTCCTGTTGACTATTTTCTCTGCAACTTTGGCTGCGAAGGGGAGGTGCGAGATGTGCTGATAGCTCTTGAGGTCAGTGGGGTCAGCTGTGGGCTTCTTGAACAGGGATCTGACTTCTGTGCCCTTCCAGTCATCTGGGAAGGTGTCTGCTTTGAAGATGGTGTTGATGGTGCATTGTAGTTCGGGTGCGATGGTGGCCGCGGCCCTGTGGTAGATGTGAGGGGGCAGGGGTCAGTGGGGGCCCCTGAGTGGATGCTTTCCATTGTCGAGGCGGTGTCTTTGGCCGTGATTGGTGTCCAGTTTGAGATGGTGGGCTGGCTGGTGTTTCTGGGGGGCGGGGCCATCTGTGTCACCTGGTGGATGGTCGATGAAGTTGTCGTAGAGGTTTTTGATATTGAGGTGGAAATAGGTTCAAAGCTTTTTGCGGAGGTCTTGGGATGGGGTGATGTCTGTGGCTTCACTGCGTGGGTTAGTGAATTCTTGAATGACACTGAAAAGTTCCTTGGAGTTGGCCAGGATTTTGTTGTGGATGAAGTTCCTCTTGGTGGCTCTGATCTGGTTGTGGTAGTCCGTCATGGTGTCCTTGGAGGTGGTGTGTTTTTTGGTTGTCTTGGTGTTTCTCCAGTTCTTCTCCAGGCGTTTGCAGGTGTGTCTGGCTTCTTGGAGAGCGGTGGTGAACATGGCAGCTTTCCTGGGGCTTTGTCTGTCGGGGTTGCGTAGCGGGGCGAGCTCGTCTGCGCAGTTGGAGATCTAGGTGTGGATTTCACTGGTGTGTGCCCGGGTGTGGTTGTCTCTGTTGAGGGTGGAGTTAAGTTGCTCTTCGGTAACCTTGCTCCAGTTCCTTCGAGGTGGGCGTGGGGCTGGTTTGGATGCCTTGGGTTTGTTGATGGCGTAGTGTACACAGTGGTGATCAGTCCATGGCGGCTGCGCTGTGTGGCTGAATTGGACACTGTTTCCTGCAGCGAAGATGAGGTCGAGGGTGTGTCCTGCTCTGTAGGTTGGTGTGTTGAGTTGTTTAAGTTCGTTGCTGGCGAGGTTGTCATGAAGGATAGTGGAGTTGGGGTTGCTGGGGTTGTCAAGGTGATGGCGAGGGGTGCAATGAAGTTGGTGATGGTGGTGGTGAAGGGTGATCGGGGGCCGGGGGGTCTGTAGATGAGTGTTCCTTGGAATTTGGCTTTGGGGGTGGCCTGGATCTGGCAGTGCAGGTTTTCGGAGATGGTGAGGTGGAGGGTACTCTTGTGGGTGATGCCGATGCCCCCTCCTGGGTGGTTGGGGCGGTCTTTCCTCTGGATCTTGTATCCGTCTGGGATGGCGGTGCTGATGTTGGGGGCGGAGGATGCGTTGGTCCAAGTCTCTGAGAAGAAGGTGATGTCGGGCAAGAGAGAGTCGAATAGGTTCCAGATTTCCATGGCGTGTTTGTGCATGGAGCGTACTTTGAGGAGGATGCATTTTAGGGTGTCACTGGTGCTGGTGTCGGCAGTGTTGGAGGCTGGAGTGGCAGTGAGGGTCTGGCGGCAGTGGAGGCAGGAGAACATATCTTTTAATAAGTCAGCCTCCCACCATTAAGCATATTTGTAAGCCTTTCCATTATACTCTAGACCTTCTTGCTTACCTCTACCTTCCCAGTCACTCTTGTATTCAGAGCTATTGAGTTTCTGAAATATTTACCCCATGGATTTTGTTTTTTGAGGCAATCGGTGTGCAAAACATGTCCCTAATGAAATACTGAAGTTAAGTTCTTAATTTTAAACCAATGTATTCATTTCCTGTTACTCAAGCTTTCTTCAGAGCTGGAAATTCACAGAATGTAAAGATGCATTAGGCAGCAACAACAGTATATATATGTCCTTCTTGCAGCTCATTCACGTCTGATGTCACTGTTGTGGAAATACAAGTAGGTGTGGCTGGGAGCTGGGGTGAGGCAGAGCTGTGTACCTCCAATTGGCAGGAGTGATATACAGCAGAAGGCTGCTTATCTGTGCACAACTCCTACTACAAGGATGCATTTCTCCTAGGTCACTTTTCTCACAAGAACACCGTACCTCCTACATGAAGAATTGTCGAATGGGCACAGTATAACCCTGTATTTGGCCGGTCACTGCATCTCAACAAGAACCTGAACCCAGGGCCAGCTCACTCCATCCCCCTAAAAAGTTCAAAAGGGGTAGATACTAAGTTATATAAATATAGATGCATGGGCCAGATGCTTGCACCACCACCCACGCCAAAGACCTCAGGATCATCATCAACATGCCACCCAAGGCAGTGCGGTCACAGCCTCTGTTTGAGTAAATATTCAGCATATAATCGTTGGAAGTTACCTGGGTCGGTTAACTGCCATTTGCATACCTCTGTAGGGTCATATATATGAATCCAACTTGAATGATTCAATCTATTGTACATCCATCACAGGTTAGTAAAATGATCTCCTTGTGGTTGTGTGAGGATGGCACACACACGTTTCAATTGATAGTTCACTTATGGTGTGCACTGCATGTATTAATATAATTGTTTATTATTAATATAAGCATTATCATTAAAGTTACGTTGCCTTCCCAATTCAGCTATTGTAATGAAATCAGGATATAAAAAAACTGATCCCTGAACCCCAAATGGGGATACAGTCTTCCTTAACTTCAGTCGTTTTTATTATCTCAGTATAATTCCTCCATCTGATAGAAGATTCCAATATTAGAAAAGTAGAGATGTGTGCCCTAAGGAAACCACCATGGGCAGGCTTACCATACGCACTTTTCTTACACAACTGAATTCACTCCATATACTCCAGGGTGAAATCTGCATCTTCCAGAAACATATGACTAAATTCCACCTATACAAGAGACTGACACTGGCTACCTGTCAAACCCCTTGCTAAATTCCATATTCGATGCCTGGCTTACAAATTACTTTGCTTAAATCGTCGTCCTTATGTGTTAGACCTGCTACCCATCTCTAGAAAACAAAGGGGAGAGAGAAGAGACGACTCACTTTACCTTGAATCCCCTAAATTCAGATCCTCCCAAGCGTATGCAACTGGAATAAAGTCCGAAATGTATACGAACAGGAGGTTGCTCAGGTATAAGAATTAAGAGTTGTGGGATAATTTACACAGACTTGCAGTTTCCTCTGATAGATTTAGACAGGCCAAACACTGAAACCTATGGGGAAAAGGGCTCCAAAAGAAAAGCCCTAACATGCAGAGTTTGGCGTGTTAAACACGGATTCTGACTATTATGCCTCATTGCAGACTGAATATTCTGAGTAGATGCTTACCACACCTGGTAAATACGTCAGCCCAAGCGGAAGGCTTTGGCCAGGTGCGGTAACTATTTCACCCTATTCCGCACGTGTTGTAAACAATACCTATGTTTTATGTAAAACACCCTAACACTAGTATGCTTCAGCAGAGCTATAGAAAGCGATTCAATAAATACATGCAGATTTATATTGAAGATCACTGTATTAATAATAGAAACACATTTTACTTGTTAACCCGGCCCAACAGAGTAGCTCATTTTAATTAGCCTTTCAGATAAGGAATGAAAATTGCCACTTCTGGTGACATAGAAGAGCTACCGTAGTATGGAAATACTCTAAAGGTGAAAGTGGCATATGGGAAACTGACCTGATCTCATAGCTGCCTAAAGGAATTTGTCTAGGTGAATAATGTATGATAGATCTCAATGCACTAGAGGTTGGAAAGAGATGGTTGACCTAAGGTTGCTTGCGGGCAACTCCTGCAGCCGATGACCTCTAAACATTTACAAAATAAGCCGTAAATTGGGTCACGTAAGTGAGGAAGAAAGTCAGAAGTCAGTCGTGTGAACACAGACATTTGTTAGGGTCCAGTGGATTTCAGGAGCTCCGAGTTTGTGATTGATGTCAGCAGCAGCAAAGAACACCAGCGGCAAACAAGGGCAGCAAAGCAATCATAGCACAAAAAGGAAAAGCAAGAAACACAGTGCCAGGTATACTGTGAAACTCATGTGTAACATAACCAAAGGTGAACATGATTGCAATGGGGGCGGGGTTAGCCAAAGGCATGGCAAAAAAGAACAAAATATTCTGTAACTATTTTGACGGTCTTCCATACCGTAAATGCATCTAAAATATAACACACATCGCTTAAATGAAAAATAAATGCAAGTTAAACTAATCAGTGGGAAATGCAGTCTTTTACTTTAATAAACCTCAGTTGGGTAATAGGTTCACTGCGGCTGCCAATGTGTGTAACCAGACAGTCACAGAACTGAATTCTGGTTGGAGCAGTTGGGAATATCAACTTGTGTGTTTATAGTGCCTGTGTCAGAAACCACTGCATTACACACCGTATAAGATAGGTTATTGCAAACTGTGCAAAACGATTTAGTGTTTAAGATAGAGAAGTACTTTCAAATATATATTTTAGTGATATGCAACGAGGCTGAACTTAGTGCAGACCTTTTTTTGTTTTGTTTCCAAGTGTCCATTAAACGGATGCACTTTCGAATTCAGCAGGTAATAACCTTACATTAACTCTCAAAAAGACGAACTCTTTGTCACCTAAAAGCTTCACAAGTAACTCCATACATTGAAGCTTTTACTGCCTGTAAAGGAGCCCTTACATTTGCTGATTAATCTGTTGGATACAGTAACTAAATCACAGAATTAGACAAGCTGCAACGTTTAGAGTAATGCCAATTTGTGAGAGATGTAGCATCTTGTGTTATGACCCTCCATTTTACTTCAAGGTAGCAGGCACCCCGGAGAGAAAGTTTGACTCATGAAGTACAAAAGGGGGAACATTTGAGAAGTACATTACCTTGGTATTTTATAGAGTACAGACTGGAGGTGAATACACAGAGATTAGAAGGACTTTACTTTAAAAGTTGAAAATGGGATAACAAAGTGTGTAGCATGGCACTAAATTTGTATCACTCAGAATGAGAGTGACTTCATAGAATAGAGAATGAAGGACAAAGAATTCAGAATAGGGATAAATATTGTTATGTATTGGAGTATAAAATCAAGGTAATTCAGAGAAACATAGCAGAGTGTGGAATGGGAGTAACGGCTTAGATTAAACCATGATGTACTTAAGACAGTGAACAGCATTTCACAATGTAGATCATGAATATTTCTGGCAGAATATAGACGGAGCACAATATTGTGACAAGAACTTCGTTGTTATACAGAAATGCGTATCATTTAAAAGCACATCAAAGGTAGTACAATTGTATAATGAGGAATTTTTTTGTAGTAAACATGTTTTTTGGTTCTTACAGACTTTAGTTATTTAGGTATGTAAATACCTTTGGTAAGCTCGGTAGGTGACCTTGAATTTTTTTTTGAAGAAGCAGCTGTACAGTCGTTAGACAGGAAGTCAGGTTTTTGTTAATTGTTTTCAAACAGGTGTTTCTTGAAGAGATTTCTAAAGCCCAACAAGTTGAGTGGTTGCATTCCTGGAAACTGTGCGGTCCACTTTTTGTGCTAATGATCGTGGTAGGTTGATATTTTTCTTCAGGTGCACTGATCCCTTATATGATTGCTGGCACCTTGGGGAACAGGGAATATAGTGAATTGCGTAAATGCTCTGCTACCTTGTTTGAGTCTATTGGGGATCTGGTTATCAAATAATTTCAAAGGCCACAGCAAAGTGCTTTGCTATAGTGAATTGTGGCTCCTTTAAAGGCTCTGGCTAGCAATGTGCTTCTGTTAGCAAGCTTTGCAGTTTCTTCAGCACCCCGATGTACATGGGTCTGCTTTATGCCTCTTGGTTTATTTAATTCGCATCTTCAGAAACACATAGTACGCCCAGCAGACTTCGTGAATCTAGTCCCTCCTCCTCCAAACACAGGGCCACCCTTTTGCTGAGCTTGAAGTTCTCCATCTGGCTCTTCAGAAGTATATACATCATTTGTCAGAGATACATCTGCTCTAACAAATTACAAATTTATCCAAATGCGACCCAAAGAAACCATTGTATCACATTATAGTTAATAACTCTGGTTCCATTTTAGTAGGATTAGGAACATTTAAAACAGATCTTATGGCACCTTTTAGCTCATGATAGTACAGGGAATTGTTGTCTCTAATAATATAAAGTTTTCTTAAGACTATTCGTATTCTTGCTTAGCTCTATCTAAGTCTTGGACAGGTCTTTCAGCCACTCTGGCACTGCGAGATAGGCTGGTCTGAACAGTCCAATGTGCAGAACATTTTCGTTTGTCATGTGGATTCTGATGGGACCAAAAACACCGGCACACACAGTGGCCCTTTATGCCGGCCCACCTGTCAGCGCCATAGTGCAGACTGCCCAACACACTAGTCCTATACTGCTCTTCTCTTTATGGTCGCTCCGCTGTATGGCCATCAGCAGGAGCTGTTCCCATTTCTTGATCCATCCGGGTTCCTTTTGTATTTCATGAGCGTCAACATTCCTCCCCTTGTCAGGATCTTGGAGTGTCAGAGGCTCCTTCAGATATTTCTTGCAGAATTACTTGAAGGAACCACCTTGAATGATTCCAAGGATTAGGGTCTCAAAAACCAGCTTCGGTCAAACTTTACAAAAAACTTGACATGTTTAGATAATGTCTACCGTTAATCTTTCCAGTTCGCTATCATACTTAGTGTGTGCCAAAGGTTCCGTCTCTCTTGAGTTTGTTTTGTTGTCATTTGGTGTCTTCGCGTTTGCGCAAAGTGTTCGCGGTTAGTTAACGTTGCACCCAATGCTGCTAATTTTTCCTTCGTTTTTCCATATGTTATACATTTTAACTCATCGTCATTGAATTAGTGGAAGTCACAGTGTTATGTCACTAGCTAGTCCACATTTGAAGCATGCTCAAAATAATGTTCTCTTAAATGCATGCGTGCAGAGTTTTACTACCATGTGTATGTTACCAAAGGCTAATTTTCATCTGGATGCTGTTTACAGTTCGGGGTACCTTTTTTAGTTTAAATAGCTTTAATATTAACAAATATATATGAAATAAATATTTGTACCAACAATTACTAATTTGACACATCATACTTAGAACAAAGTGAAAATAATCTGAGATAGAAGAAAATAATTATTATTTAAAAACTGAACTTGAAAGCTACAATAATGATCTAAAAAATGATATCAGTAAACATAAAATGACAAAGCTTTCGTGTGAATTTCATGTAATTATAAAAAGAAGAAACGAGAAAAAAAGACTGGGGTACACGTGGACTCGAGACAAAATGGTGTAATAACATTTATCATAGCTTATTACAAAGGCCAGTGGTCCTTAGTATTTCAGGGATTTGGGAAATGATAGGCATTCACTAAATAGTAAGTATGACCTTTGTCCAGCCAGACAGGATTTTTATTTTAGGTATGAACAAATAGCATAAAGATTTTTTACACAGTGGGTACGACCCGTAACCCACAAGGGAGCAAGACAAAACAAACGAAATTTAGGCAAAGACGAACAAGGCGGTCTGTGTACTTGTATGTCAGTGAACAGACTTAATTCTCTTTTCAAAACACCATTGCATACATATTTTTCAACATTTCCAATACATATGGTGTTAGTGTATCGATGACGTTTCGATGCCGAAACTTAGATAAATGGCATCATTTTCAGGACAGAAAAATACATCATGTTTGTCTTGAAATCAATTGACATTTTGCCTTTTAAGGACTGTACATACAAGGTGGAGAAAAGGGGGTAAAAAAAGAAGTATAAAATAAGTATCAAGAGCTAGGCAGTTGGTTAGGTTAAACCAAACATGACATGGAAGTGAACAATGGAGACATATTAGTTGCAGTGAGTATGGAGAACCATTATCATGCAATTGAACTAGTGCTAAGACGTGGGAGTTACACTAGCAATAGATAGGTTCAGCATTAAAATTATTGAATAGAAAAGAGAAGGGGATCTAATAATTGTGTACATTATAGGAGATACAATAGACCAACGCATGTGGATTAAGTGACATACGGCGCAGCGATGAGAAATTCGCGGCAACTAATATGTCTCCATTGTTCACTTCGATGTCACGTTTGGTCTAACCTAACCAACTGCCTAGCTCTTGATACTTATTTTATACTTCTTTTTTCCCCCCCTTTTCTCCACCTTGTATGTACAGGCAAAATGTCAATTGATTTCAAGACAAACATGATGTATTTTTCTGTCCTGACGATGATGCCATTTGTCTAAGTTTCGGCATCAAAACGACGTCGACACACTAACACCATATGTATTTGAAATGTTGAAAAATATGTATGCAATTGTGTTTTGAAAAGAGAATTAAGACTGTTCACTGAAATACAAGTACAAAGACCGCCTTGTTCGTCTTTGCCTGAATTTCGTTTGTTTTGTCTTGCTCCCTTGTGGGTTACGGGTCGTACCCACTGTGTAAAAAATCTTTATGCTATTTGTTTATACCTAAAATAAAAATCCTGTCCGGCTGGACAAAGGACATACTTACTATTTAGTGTATGCCTATCATTTACCAAATCCCTGAAATACTAGGGACCACTGTTCTTTGTAATATGTTACCGCCCAAGGTCCCTAGTCCAATACCTTTGGGTTCCCTTGTTTCTTTGTAAAAACATTTATCATAGCAGCATGAAGAACTGCTTACAGGTCATCAGCGCATGAGCTGTGCTTTTATTGTAGTACATACGAGTCATACTCGACTGTGCCTTCCTAGGATCAGGCATGACATGTTGGAGGTGTACTGTTCATAGTTAATTCCTACCAGGTGTGCAAAGCCTATGGGTCTCAAAGCCCCCCCCCCCCCACGTCGTGCGTGTCTTCCCGGGCTGAGACAGCTTCTCGGGCACACAAACACAGACAGTTCTTGAGCTGCTGTGGGCTGGCTGGTCTGGCGTCCCTCTTATTGCAGCCGCACCTGAGTACTTCACAGGTCTTTAAAAGACCAATTACTTGTTAACAAGGCTTTGTTATTTTTTCACCCGTTCTTAGAGCCCCTGCATATCCACTCTGCCTATTGCTGGAAGAAATACTCCCACCCACCCACCCCCGAAATGTTTATCAGACCCCCCCCCCACCCTCCTGAAATTTGGCTCTAGTTGCACCTCTGATTTCCACATTAAGTGAGCTATATTTCCCAGCGCTGCCCTGGTGTATGACATCCAGGGCTTTAAGTGGGATGAAAAAACTGGATGGTCTCTCAGAGGGGCGTGGTCAATGTAAGTAGGGGCGTGGCTTAAAAACACGTAAGCTAAAAATCTGTGCTTAGCACAGTGTGCTGCCTAACTTGTATTTTGCAGTTTCTGTCATTTCACCCAGATATATGATACAACCAGTAACATCATACCTACAACATGTCAGGACTATTGGTTTTGTCAATGGTTGTTATTTACAGAAGATAAATAAGCAGCAACTATGGCTTGTATATAATATTAGAAAAGCTTCCACTTAAAGCCCTGGTGATACCACGAGAATGTTGCTGCTCTGGAGTTTCAAAAAGAGAAGGGAAATCCAGAGAGCAAATTACTATTTTTAAAGGATTTCCCTTTACCCTACAACACTCACCTGGCATGACACCATGCTGTAACTTCTCCAGTAGTGAGAAGTGAGCAGTGTGAGCAAGCGCGCATCAATGTGCCTGCTTTCACTGCAGTCCAGAAAAAAACAGACCGCCTGTGCCAGGGCACAAATCAGAACCCGATAGAGACCCGTTTCGAGGCCCCCTTTAAACAAGCATTTGCAATGCAATAGGCCTCGCATTAGGAAAGTTTGAGCTATTGGTATTGTAAATGACAAATTTTTTATTTATGTGTTGGTTTTGAAAATAGCGAAATTAATAGCTTTGTCATTTACAATGCCAATACTTTTAACTTTCGCAAATGTGACACCTATAACATTTGTAATGCAATATGTGTTGTATTTGCGTGACTTAGATGTATTGATATTACAAATAACAATTGCTTTGAATTTTTTTAACACCTTCGATGCTGGGCACATTCCCCCACTGTGCTGGGGGGAGGGGGGCACGCACAGCGCCCCCGTGCTCATGACGAGCTCAGCTCAGAGGGCGCAGTGTGTTTTGCCTAAAGTAGTGTGAGGGTGCAGTGTGTGTGGCCTAAAGTAGTGTGAGGTTGCAGTGTGTGTGGCCTAAAGTAGTGTGAGGGAGCAGTGTGTGTGTCCTAAAGTAATGTATGTTGCATTGAGTGCAGTGTAATTATGTGGTGTGTAATTATGTGGTACTGAGTGGTATTTGGAATATATGTTGCGTTGCGCGCAGTGTAAATATGTAGCATAATTATATGGAACTGAGTGGTATTGTCTGGAGTGTATGTTGTATTCAGTAGAGTGTAATTATGTGGCATGTAATTATGTGGAACTAAGTGGTATTGTCTGGAGTGTATGTTGTATTCAGTAGGGTGTAATTATGTGGCACTGATTGGTATTGTTTGGAGTGTATGTTGCATTGAGTGCAGTGTAATTATATAGCATATAATTATGTGGCACTGAGTGGTATTGTGTGGAGTGTGTGTTGCATTCAGTAGAGTGTAATTATGTGGTGTGTAATTATGTGGCAACGAGTTGTATTTGGAGTGTATGTTGCATTGAATACAGTATAATTATGTGGTGTGTAATTATGTGGCACTGAGTTATATTTGGAGTGTGTGTTGCATTGAGTGCAGTGTAATTATGTGGCGTGTAACTATGTGGCACTGAGTGGTATTTGGAGTGTATGTTGCATTGAGTGCAGTGTAATTATGTGGAGTGTAATTATGTGGCAATGAGTGGTATTTGGAGTGTATGTTGCATTGAGTGCAGTGTAATTGTGTTGCGTGTAATTATGTGGCAGTGAGTGGTATTGTTTGGAGTGTATGTTGCATTGTAATAATGTAGCATATAATTATGTGGCACTGAGTGGTATTGTGTAGAGTGTGTGTTGCATTCAGTAGAGTGTAATTATGTGGTGTGTAATTATGTGGCACTGAGTGGTATTTGGAGTGTATGTTGCGTTGAGCACAGAGTATTTATGTAGCATATAATTATGTGGCACGGAGTGATATTGTGTGGAGTGTATGTTGTATTCAGTAGAGTGTAATTGTGTGTGAGGGTGCAGAGGGTGTGAGGGTGCAGAGTGTGTGAGGGTGCAGTGTGTGAGGGTGCAGAGTGTGTGAGGATGCAGTGTGTGTGAGGATGCAGTGTGTGTGAGGGTGCAGAGTGTGTGAGGGTGCAGAGTGTGTGAGGGTGCAGATTGTGTGAGTGTGCATAGTGTGTGGGCGCAGAGTATGAGGGTGCAGTGTTTGTTGCCTAAAGTAGTGTGAGGGTGCAGTGTGTGTGGCATAAAGTAGTGTGAGGGCGCAGTGTGTGTGGCCTAAAGTAGTGTGAGGGTGCAGTGTGTGTGTCCTAAAGTAGTGTGAGGGCGCAGTGTGTGTGGACTAAAGTAGTGTCACGCATACACACATTCAAATACACATACACTGGTGAAGACTCACAGACACACAGAAACAATATGTAGATGCTCTCAGACATACACATCAGGTGAAACTTCCCCGAGGGAGTCCTTGACATGCCCTTGTGTGTGAGGTTTTGTTGGTGTTTGGTTGCACCTAGTTCCGTGATGTAGTTGTAGGAGAACCGTGTACAAAATAGGGGCGTTGGGGCAGAATGAAGAGGCAGGACAAAATGGACGGGGTGAAAATAAAGGGAGGACAAAGAAGGGAGAATGGCTTGAGATGCAGATAGAGAACAGAATAAGGAGGGGGAAAAGAAGGAGATAGGTAATCTGAATAGGTAGAGGGGAAGAATAAGAGAAAGAGATAGGATGGGTGGAGGAGATTCAATAGAAAACCCGGTAGAACAAAGAGGGCAGAGTTAGGGGAGAAGGCAACAATGTAACTGAAGAGGACATGAAGCGTAACCGAATGGGAGAAGAAATAAGGTTACTAAAACTCAAATTATTCCCATTGCGATTTCCAAGATATGTTTCTATCGTTTTTTTTTTTAGAATAATAAATGAAACTGCAGTTCACTTGGGAATCTTGATTTTCTTGGAAGCCAGTCGAGTGGCTGGAAAGCGACAAAAAATTGGTAGGAAAAGAGTAGTGGGGAAGATGTGTTGTGGCTGCCTGCGGTCCATATGACGTCGCTGATCTTTCCTGTGAAGCTTTGTGACAACGACTTGTTAATATATGTTAGTAGGAGCGCCCGAGCGGATTCCTTTGATGTGTTTTAAGTCTGATGCTGGCTGCAAGCAAACCAAATAGTGTGCGATGTGCACGGCCTACACACATGCACTGTAGGCAATCCGCCTTTGGGAGCATTTCTGAGACCCCTACTTAATATCTCGGCCAAAGCATTGCTAAATCAATGCCTTAGACGAGACCTAAAAACTGCTGGTGCTCAGCAGCGGTGGGACCCGGCCCACTTAAAGCCCTGATGACATCTAACATGTCAAAAGGAGGGAACCCCCATTTCCTCCGTGCCTATCTTGCTGTCGAGTTCATGCTTCACTTTCATAGATGGCAGTCTGGAGGCCTCTCTCATGTGTGGTTGTAGCCAGCCTGAGCTTGCGGTGCACTGGGAGCTTGTGTCAAGCGTGTTGATTGAATTAGATGTGCTGATGAGATTGCTACGAGTTTTGTAATTATCATTACCTCCTTCAGAATGTAAATTACATGGGGGACGATTTTTACCTCCGTCAATTTAATGTTCACTTACTATTGATTACCAGGTGCAGTATTACAACGAAAAATATTTTGGAGGTGCTGACACTTGGAGTTAGACACTATAATACAGTTTAATTGGTACTGTTCGAAATCAATCATATTCACAATAAGAAACTAATAATAAAGGAAGGAGTATGCTTAAAAGGTAAGTTTGTATTTATCAGGTTCCTTCTAAAATTTCTTCAGGGTATATTTGAACATACAAAAACAAGAAAATAAATCACAAAATTAGACAAGCTACATCGTTTAGAGTAATACAAAATTGTGAAGAATGTAGCATTCTGTATTATGACACTTCCTTTTATTTCATAGTAGTTCGATTGAAACTCAGTCAACACGTGTTTCGCCTCTGTGGGCTTGCACGCCTTGGGCTTTTTCCAAGGGTCAAATTAGGAGAATCCCATAAGTCCATTCATTGCCGTCTTTAAAAAAATACTGATACAGGATTTAATTATGACGAGGTGCAAAAATAAAGTATTGCTTACAATATTGAGGTAATTATCTGGACGTTAAAGTTATCCTCCAGTTAGGATGATCTTGTAAGCTGCATGCCGCCGCCCTTCACAAAATATTGGTGTGGGTTTAATGCACGACGGTGTGCAGCAATGGTTTGCTTACAAATTACAATAGTAATCTAACCGGGATGGAGAAGACAGCCAAAGGTAATCGTCATAGCTGTAGTCTGGATGCTGGGTCGGTAGGCTTAGCATCACCTCTGCAGCCGTCAATCTCAACGGAGCCGCGTGTGGGGCAACAAGGCGTAGGAATTCCCTCCCAGCGGGTGCTTAATAGCACTACAGACCCCCAGCGTTTGGAGGCTCATGGTGCCAACCAGACTGTGATAGCAAGTTCGCTAATTGCAGAAACCTTCATTACTAATAACTAGGCACATATTAGCCTTTTTTTTTTTAAATCTACACTTTTCTGTAAATACCAGATTTTTGCTAAAAAATGTGAGTAAGGTGGGGATTTGTGCACCCCGTCCTGAAGAAGGAGCTAGGCTCCGAAACTTGTTGACGCACACACGAGGTAATGTACATCACATTACATAAAACCTCATCAATCACCCCTTTTAATAGTGCCAGCACGGGGGTCCATTAAAGTTTGAGTAAACCCCACGTGCCAGGTGTTTTTTAACTATCACTTAATCACTTCGAACCCCACCACTCACTCATTCTCATAATACCTCACATGCACCACACATAGTCAAATTGAAAAGTGCTCCCGCGTAGTCGTGGGTTAGCAGCACGCCGCATCCCGTAGAGGGGTGCGAATACCCCAATGATGAAGTATGACACCAAGGGTCCTTTTGGTGTGTGAGGGGTATTGAAGGAACACTGTGTGCTCCCCACCACTGTAGGGACCACCCATACACTCACCTGTGGATTCTTTGTGTTTATTTGATTCTATTAAGGGAGAACAAATCCACCCCGTCTCTCTCTCTCCCCCTTTTGTTATTTCTGATGTTGTCGAAATGTCATAGAACATGTTAGGAGTGATGGATTATGGGAGGTAATTAGTAGTGCATGACAAGGGTGTGATTTATCGTTACTTTAGGACATGAAGTATACTTCAGATAACTATAACTGGTGAATTTCATTGGTTTTTTTTTGTGCCGAACGGGATGTTTTAACTGACATTTTCACCTAACTGGGACGTCCCTTTAACCATTTTTTTTTCAGTAAATTTCTGAGTTGTTTTTCTGAATAGTAAGTTAATATTACAATTCCTAACTATAATGTTACTTTAACCTTTGTTTTTCCTGTTAATTTCTTTGTTTTTTAAAATGTAAAATTAAATGTCCATCCCCATGTGTGGCGTGGGGTTGGGTGCAGTGTCCAATCCCACGCCCCTGTGAGCATCCAAACGCTGACCATGAATGGCCTTTGGCCGTGAGTTGTTGGGCCAAGAGCCTCACCTGTGACCAAGCCCTACCCTAAAAACGCCATGGACACCCAAACCCCAGCTGCTCACAGTTTCGACCGTGCATGGCTTGGGATTGGGCGCAGAGCCTAGCTAACCACCCGCAGATACGCACAACTATGTCAGCTGAAGAGCAAATGGCTCAGCTCGGAGTGCTTTAAGGAACATATGGTAAGCTCTCCTGGGGTCATAGATTCAATAACCCTGGAGATTGACTGTGTTTTTATAATGTTCTGTGGGGCTGCTGTGCTCCCTGCTTCTAGGTTTACCACCAGGATAACAAAAGATATTACCAAAAAGCCCTCGCTGGTCATAAAGGGGTGCCCCTTGCAGGCACAGTGAATAATAAATGAGCTGCTCCTGCTGCCCATTTTTTTTTCTTCATTTTTTAGGTTCCCCGGTGCCCCCTTGGTGCAAGCACGCTTTATTTTTACAAGTTGGAGTCCCCTGTGGTCCCTGCCAACTGTGCAGCCACCACTCATACTGGATACTAGAGGGAGCTGGCAATTTGTTTTTCAGTTGGGTGCCCCGATGCCCACAAAATACAAGTAGTTGGGGTCCACAGGGGGGAGCCCAAAGACTCTTGCTGTTCCTGCCAACTCACCAGCCAACTCCCTTCATGGGTGCCAGGTTCTTTCTCTGCTCCCGCCGGGGCGGGAGCAGAGTTGTGTTCCCTGCTGGTAGAGTGCGGGCAGGGAATAAAGCTTATATTCTCTGCCCATACT
This sequence comes from Lissotriton vulgaris, assembly GCF_964263255.1. Taxonomy (NCBI): domain Eukaryota; kingdom Metazoa; phylum Chordata; class Amphibia; order Caudata; family Salamandridae; genus Lissotriton; species Lissotriton vulgaris. The sequence continues at coordinate 821,699,993 of NC_141697.1, read as the reverse complement.
CTCTAGGGCAGGAAACACAACAGTGTCCTGAGGAATGGGGTCCCTGGGACACTGCTTTGATCGGGCCCTGGGAATGGGTTCCCCGGGTAGATCTACAACTTGGAAAGGGGAGCTCGACTCCTCCGCCCCCAAAAAATACACTGGCACCAGGGAATGGGGTCATCGGGGCCTTAAAGAAGTTCAGAGAGGGGGATCGCACACCCATTGCCCCAAAAATAATGATTGACCAAGTCAAAGAGACTTGGGAGGAGGGGTTGCATGCCACCTCCCCTTAAATAATAATATCAACCCCAAAGGATGGGGTCTCCAGAGGGTTGAGGAGTCGCCACACGCCACCCTCTACAAAAATCAAATATTGTGCTGATCTCTGGGCCCTAGTACACACCAGGGGCCTCATTGGCAAAACCCCCACATTTTTGGGGAGCCAAGGTATCCGTACTGTGTCGCTCCCCTATATATATATATTTTTTTTCTTTCTCTAAGACAGGGCACTGAGTTCCCAAGTCCTAAACTGGCTGTTGCCACATTTTACTTGATGTGGTGGCAGCCAATCAGAACTTATCTTTAAATCTGTTGGCTCCGCTGGTCCTTCACCGAGTGATATATACAGACACTTTGAACCTTTAATTTCTCAAAATCTACAGATAAGATGTATACTAAATCACAAAAATCACGCTTTCAAAATATAGCTTTCTGCTAAATTTGGTGAAATTCCGTTCAGCCATTTTCGTTGTAGCGATGTCTAATTTTCCTTTGGAAAAAATGCAGGGGGAAATGCATTTTGAGATTCCCCTCTTTTTCTTAGCCCTGCTTGATGGATCACCCTTAAACTTTCCGTGAAGCAGCTGAGGTGGATGCACTGTTTATTGCCATGGTGTAAACCATTTATGCAGAGTATAATATGCTGTTTATTACCATTGTTGAGAGAGGGGAGGGCATCATGGCGATATTGCCCCTCCTTGCGCTCAGCAATGGTAATAAAGAGTATATTAAACTGCTCACCAACATATACACTCTATATATAAAATTGTACCAATCTTGCCCTGAAACTAGAACTTCACTAAAAAAAGAGCAATTTTGTGCTTCTTTATTATTAAGTTGCAAGGTTTTACATATATTTGCGTTACAAAAATGGGTCAGGTTGGCTTTAACGTTTTAAATGATTTGTTTATCACTGCCAATAGTTTGAAGGAAGAATAATGCCCCTTGTTTGAGAACCCAAAATCTAAAAATAGATCCAAGTGAACGAGGGAATATTTTTCTTTATCTGTCCTTTATCTAGTGTGCGATCCTTGGACACGTGCAGTTTTCTAGGAATCGGGTCGATCTGATTGCCTGGCAGCAACTCAGCATCTTTGTTGTGGCAAGCATTACAAGGTGCAAGGCAAGGAGGCCTGATCCTGGAAAACAAAATGTCGTGCCTTGTTTGAGGGATTAGGGGAAGCACCCCCCCCCCCCCCCCCTTGGAGGATGTGAGGTGGTTATCATTTTGTGCTTTATAAATCTTGAACAATATTTAAAAAAAGAAATATCCACAGTGTAACCAAGGACGGTAAAGGACCATGCAGAGAGAGCACGAGCAAACTGGGGTGGCACAGGCCCTGCGCTGAGAGCCAAATGTGCATGGGCAACAATGATGTGTTCAGTGCTCAGAGTGACACAAGCTTGTGCCCAGTGGATGATGGGCACAGCCACCCAGAACACTCTGTGTGTAGGTAAAGGCTTAATGCCATTTGCCATGGAGGCTGACCAGGGGCTGGCTGGCCATCCGATGGCTGAAGTGTTTGCACAGTGGCTAGTATTTTTAAATGACAAGTGTTCCCTTTGGGATATATGTTTGATGCGATATACATTAGTCAATACAGTTATTGGTCAATATTCCACAAAATGTATTACTTTAAAATAAAATTCTACGGTTTCAAATACATTTAGACCAATTCTCCATGAAGTATGCCATCCACTAAACAAAAGAGAATGCATCACATGTAGTATTTATTTACTTAATAATGTGCACAAACATCCTTGTAGACATATTAGTCCACAAATGAGATTTGATGGGGGTGAGGATGTGGTGTGTGTCCATCTGTCGGAAGAGCCACTGACATAGAAATAGGAGCAAAGGTTGACACTGCACTGCCCACATTTAGTCCCATTTCTATGTCGATTTCTGACCCAGGTTTTTGTTCTAAACATCTGGGCAACCTAGGCTAGGTGCAACCTGTGCACTATACTTCCCAGTGGTTGCCTTAAGGCATGCTACGTAACTGCTGCATGACACCTCTTGCAAGACACTACAAGCCTGCTGACAGACAGATTCTCCTTACTTTCCATCCTCTGCATGTCTCCTCTCTCTTAGCACGACCTACTCAGTCACCATACATGTTTTAATGCATGCATTAATTTCGTAGCAAAGTTTTTAAAAATCACAATCTCGCCTTCTTGGAAAGTCATACCTGCTACCGAGCTACACGTACTCTCCTCTATCGGATCTTTGAATCCCACCAACCATCTGCATGAATGCACATAACCGCCACCCGACTAAGGATCACACCTAATTCCTATTAATTTGAACCAAGAAACTGGAGTTATTGTATGTGAGAGAGCCATCGTGTAGCTGTAACTTTCTGGATGCAACAGCGGAGGGAACCTTCCTAGTTCTGCCTACTGCCATTGTTGGGGCAGTTTTTGATCATATGTGGTGTGCGTTTGTGAACTGTAGTTGAATCATTTTCCCTGCTAATTTGCCTAGCATGGGTGAATTATTACTTCGTTGGTCTACCGACTGCACCCCCATATGAAATAATTGACTGTTCTACTGCAAAATATCTTGTTACAGCAGTTTATCGCAAGAATAGGTTTGTCAGGTGGTTTCCTTCGATTGTAAAATGCACCAAGTTCTTTTCCCTGTAGCTCTCGGGCCCATTGTTTAAAGGTACCACTTTTGCGAAATGAAGGAATCTCGTCTTTTCATTCAGCGAGAAAGGTAGAGACACGTGTGCAATAGACGTTTAAGTGCAGGTTCAAGAGTGAAGTTATGAGCTCCTTCAAGAAAGTGCCAATAGCCTCTTGATGTCCCCTGGAAGAAAGTGCTATAGTAGAGGCGCACATTGGGCTGAAGATTTAACCCTGCCTCAGTTCCTGTTTAATTCTAAAGATGAAGTCATTCAGGTTTTAGTCCTGACGCTCTCACTGCAGGCCTTAGACAGAGATGCCCCCAGCCTGTTTGCTGCCACAGTGCCACGGCTTCTAGTCGCTATGACGGCTGGGCCTGAATCAAAGCAGATACCTGGTGGCTGAGCCTTCCCTGGCCCAACATGACAGGCATCCCAGGCCGGCCCCACCATTGGTAACTAACTGGTAAGAGGGCGTTAGTTTTTGTGACCCTTGCTCCAAGCGCAGCAACTCGCCCCACTCTTCAAATCCTAACCCAAACATGGGCTCTTGCGGATCCAGCCGGAGCGCGGTGTAACCTTCGCCGTTATCTGTGACAGTGTTTAGTAAACATTCACCCAGGCCGGTATGTTCCGTCCCGGGCCGTTATTACCTGTGTTTGCAGCAACACGTCTTGTCGGTGCAGGTGAAGGAACCAGCACCGCGCCTGATATTCAGGCTGTGTGATGTCATCTCAGAGTTTCCTATAAAGCCCTTCTTTGCTGTTAGACGACACAGCACACCAGACTATACTGAACTATTTATTCTCTGTAAGACCCTCTTTCGGCACTTTCACTTGTAAAAGTGCTTGTCCCCCAGGGCCGGCTTTAATGCTGGTGGCAGAGTTTGTTGGCGCCCCCCCCCCCCCCAATTATCTCCTTCACTACGGATCCCCTCATTACCATCCTTAACAGTGCTCCTCAAGTCTCCTTAACCACTCTCTATTACGGGCATTTCTTTTGTTTTTATAGCGCCACTCATGCCACGTAAATATTACACAGAGACAATGAATCATACGTGTGTGAATCACTGTATAGGAAATGTTACATAAGACAGAGGACAACAGGGTGTAGGGGTCACGTGTCATCCAAACTGTTAGGCAGGATAGTTTAGGAGTGCTTGGTCTGGAGAAGCACAAAATCAACATTTTAAACATAGCACCATGATTGTGGATTGTCTTTACTGATAAGAATTGATTTCTATCCAAATGAGCTCTTTTTGCGACATAAGGATAATGAAAGACCGGGTAAGAAAACAATGTTCTAATCCATGCCTTGCAATCTGGCATGCAGCTTTTTGATGAGAGTTAACAGGTCATTGTTCTATATTAGGACTTTAACTTATAAATTGCGAGTTACAAAAGGATCTCTGTAACAAAAGCAGTAACCTACTGAACTATTCACATTATATGCACTTATGTGATCTGCATGGTGCATATTGTTTGCAGCAGGCATATTAACCCTCTGCGCTACCTTATGGGTAAAAACTGCCACTAGACAAAGCTCCAACCTCCCTCCAGCAGGCACATTAATAACCAGAGCCATCTTGACATTTTTATTGTTGCCTGGAAATAGCTGAAGGCAAGGAAGCTGCAGCAGGTGCATTTACATCCACAATATATTTGAAAGCATGGCACCCGCTTAAGTCAGCAACCGGTGCCGCGGCACCGGTCACACTGATGTCTCTGCCTCAAATCTGCCTCCACCCTGATCCAGTTGAAATAGGCATTGTGCTTTGGAGAGAATATTCTCAGCCTCGGCTATAAAGTCGATAGTATGATATTTGTGCAACAGACTAGTAAGTCAGAGCTGGCCCCGCCCTGCTTCCAGGCAGCAATACGGCATGGGCATAAGCCGCCCCACGCCTCCATTTGCTGCCAAAATGTCCACCAGGGGGTCAGGCTTCTTGGTTGATGGGATCGCTGGTCAGTCGTTTTAACCTGGCTCCCCTTTTGTAGCCGAGACAGCTTTGGAAGAAGGGTGGATTTGCCCTCCTTCTTCCCCAATGGTGGCAACTCTAATTTCAAAGCTGGGTCTTAACACCGGGGTGAGGAACCTGCCTGTTTTTGTCCACTGTTAATCAGCGCTTGAAATGGAAAAATACAGGTGCCTACATCATCTCAGTTAACTCTTACGAGCCTCAGGATAAAGAGTGAAACCTGCAGAATTCCTATCGTTCCAGTTCGTCCGCGATGGTAGATTTTCAGTTGTGACCTAGCCATTGGCTCGATGCCTGCTGACACAGGTGATATTGCCTAAGTTAAACCTGACGCACCAGCAGCCAAATATCACTTTACAGCAGGTGTTGCTTGCTGATAACAAGGTGACTGATACTTCATATTCTTTGTCCTGACATTGGTTCAGACAGCACAGCAGGACCATAGAGTCTTGTAGCAGTAAGATGGACAGACTATAGTCGGAAGCTTTTGCTCCAAAAGCCAAAATGGCTACAAGCAAATTCCCTACTATTGAAGTGACAGGTAACATGACACTCACCAGGGTTGGGTTAGAGCTCTTGGGGATGGTTGTCACAATAGCACACTTCTGGAAGTCTGCCCTGGAAGAGCACAACCTCCTCTGCCCCTTTTTGAGAGGTGTAGCAACTCCAACACCGGAGTGTGAAAGGTCGTAGTCCAATAGCCAAACAAGAGTCCGATTACTGAGTTACTGATAGATCACTATGCCACTCTCAGATTGCGTAGCTTTACAAAGCTTGACTGCAACTGAGCTGTTTGTCCGTTTAGGAAGGTTGTTGGGCTGAAGTAAAATTGCAAACGCCTACGCCTGTCCTTTACGAGGTCACAGTAAGATTGCCAAATCTCAAACTACTGGGTCACAATGAGGTATCCAGGGCACAATCAGATTGCCCTAACTATGCTGGAAGGAGAATAACATCCGGGATGCACAGTGAATACAGATTTCATCAGCATGTGCTTAACTCACTAAGCTAGCTTTATTTCTAGTCCTTGATCAGTGCAGAATATATATGTGCAGGCTACTCCCACCCCTGAAGCTGGTCAAGAATGAGTGTGTACATACCAAAAATATGCTTTGGTTAAGTAGGCGGCCAAGGCTTGAAACAACCTTCCTCTGCACCTCATCACTCCATCAATTCAGGAAAGAACTCAAGACATGGCTGTTCCAATGAACAGATTATCAGGTAGCAGCTAGCAACTCCAGCACCTTCAGACCCTCACAGGTGATTTGGTGTGCTTTACAAATCCTTGATTGATTGAGTGACTGAACTAGCAGCTCTTCATCAGGCCTCTGGTTGTGTTTTTTATGTATTGTGTGGGTGAATGATACTACCTGAAATCTATTAATTAAAAAAGTGTGCAAATGTACGTAGGTTGGTTTTAGGCCAGAAAACTAATATTAGGGCTTCGTTCTTGCACATTTTGTGCTGCAGGCCCTGTACCTTTCTTTTGTGTGCTTTGCCCTCTAGATCTCCGCCTGAAACAGATTAAGTCTGAAATCATACTGACATCCAGACAGAAATATCACCAACCATTCCTGGCATTCACTTTTACTAAGAAACTCCAATGAGAAACAACTTTAAAACAACTGTAGTGGTTTAACCAAGCTACAAATGTCAACTTTACCATGTCCCTGTCAGGACTGGCAGCAGCGCAAGGAACATAAACGCCACTAACCTTCTTTCTTGGCCCAGCGGAGACGATGACAGATGCTAGACTCCTTACTCCCCTGTCGCACGACCCCCCAACAGAGAGAAAGATATACCTCTGTCTGACTGTGTGCAACAAGGGAAAAAAAAGGAGAGAAGAAGCATAGAAGGAGAACGTAGATGTAGGTGTACTTCTCTTCGTTACTCTCAGCGAGGGACTGGGTCTAAAGGACAGTTCTGTAACACTATCCTTTCCGCTTCAAAATGTCCTTTTGTACATAGGTATTATTCCCAAGGTCATGGACTATCGACTCCACTACAAAGTACTTAACCAAACTAAACGAAAATTATAAACATAAGATGCTTCTGATTTCTTCTCTCCTGTAGTTGTTTAGAAGCACAACTTGGACTCCGTTTCCCACAAAGCAGTTCAAAGTTTCTTGAATCTCCGATTTAAAACTTGAGTTCAGTTTCAACTCTATCAGACTCTATACAGGTACTTCCTAGCACAGCCGCGCCGGATATTTTGTCCTCTAATAAACTATCAGTCTGTCATTGACACGCGTTGCTTTTACAAACGCGCCCAAAAATAAAGACTGTATTTCTCGCGTGTCATTTAGCGCAGAAACGCGCTAGAATAAACTCCGCGGCTACTCTGGCAGACACAATGCCTCCAAGTGTCCAGGCACACAAATCTTCAACAGAAAAGGAGGCAAGCCCGCACTCCTTCTGGGCTTAACAGAATACCGTTTGGATATCTCCGTTTTCTCCTCACAGTCTCCAAACGCAAGTTCCTCTCCTACACGCGGTAATTCTTCTCGCTGGAATCCGGCGGGGAACACCATCCGCCCATCCTCTGACTCGAACTGCAGGAACAATTGACAAGCACCTTTCTCAGGGTAAGGAGGGGCTTAGTACTTACGAGACTCCCCCAAGGCAGTCTGGGAGTTGTAGTTTTTTGCCACATACCCGTTTTCACCACATAGCTGGATTTCAACCCTTTCATCCTCATAATCGCCACAGAACCCCCTCTCGAGGACAGCCGTCCCGGCGGTCGACCAGGCTTACCAGGATACTGTTCGTGAAAACGAGCAACCAACTCAGGACAATGGAGATTACCCACAGGCTCCCAGGTCCGCTCCTGAGGGCCATACCCTTTCCACTCAACCAAGTATTGAATCCGCCCCCGCACCATACGGGAGTCGAGGATCGAATGGACCTCATACTCCTCCTGTCCATCAACATCAACTGGAAGGGGTCTATCCGACAGCCTAGTACTCGCAGGACAGGGCTGGAGCAGAGAAACGTGAAAGACGGGATGAATCCTCCAAGTATCAGGGAGAGTCAACCGTACAACCACAGGGTTAATGATTCTCTCAATGCTATAAGGCCCAACATATCTAGGCTTCAACTTGTTCTCTCCTTTCAGACGTAGATTTTTTGTGGAAAGCCACACCCTATCCCCCACCGCATACACGGGAGCAGAAGACCTCCTACTATCAGCATAACGCTTCTGAGAAGACTGAGCGTCAACCAAACTGTGTCGTGCCTCAACTAGCACCGCCCTGAGATGTGCATGATGTTCGTGAATGCTTGGCACCGGGGAGTGAACAGGAAACTCAAAAGGTAGTGCATTAGGGTGATAGCCAAAAAGACAAAAAAAAGGTGAACAGCCCAACGTGGAATGAATGGCATTGTTGTAAGCAAATTCTGCCATCCATATTAAGGTAGTCCACTCAGTATCGTTTTGCAAGGCAAAGCAGCGAAGGTATTGCTCCAACGTCTGATTCAGGCGTTCTGTTTTTCCATCCGTCTGGGGGTGATAGGACGACGAAAGTCTAGCATCAACATCCATGGTCTTACAGAGGGCCTTCCAAAAGCGAGAGGTAAATTGTGTACCTCGGTCCGTGATAAGTACACAAGGTATCCCATGGGCACGAACAATGTGTTGCAAGAACACCTGCGCCAATTCCACAGATGTAGGTAAGCCTTTCAGAGGAATGAAGTGTCCCATCTTCGTTAAGTGATCTACGACCACTAAGATCACAGCTTTTTCCTCACAGGGTGGCATTTCCACAATGAAGTCCATTGACACAGTATGCCAAGGTTTAGGCGGAATAGGGAGAGGTCTAAGAAGGCCAACAGGTTTGACATGAATGGCTTTCCCTTGAATGCAAACAGCACAGTTCATTATATAATGTCTCACAGTTTCTCTCAATTTTGGCCACCAAAAGTTGCGTTCCACACCTGCAATTGTCTTATAAATCCCCAAATGACCACCCAATGGCGAATCATGGATCCAGGATAGCACCACCTGCTGCAAGGTTTCAGTATGGACAAAGAGGGCTATTCCCTGATAGGCAAGATCATCTTTTTCCGTCGATGGTCAGGATCCTCCTGTATCCACTCCTGTACATCCATATCTGCAAGAGCCACCCTAACATCATCCAGGAATTCCCGTGTAGATACCAAGGCGATCAAAGAGGATGGATTATTTGATTCGCGAAGGATAAGTGGAGGTTCGTCTTCATTCTCGGTACTCTGCTCCGCTGTTTCCCCAATCCGAGAAAGGGCGTCAGCTTTTCCATTTTGAGGCCCCGGTTTATACTTGATAACAAAATCAAAATCCGAAAAGAACAGACTCCACCTCAATTGCCGGGGAGTAAGGGCCTTGGCTGTTTTCAGGAACAACAGGTTTCTGTGATCGGTGTAAATTTCAACAGTGTGCATGGCTCCCAGCAGGTAATGACGCCATTCCTCACAGGCCCTTTTAATTGCGAGGAGTTCTTTATCCGTAACGGAATAATTGATCTCGCAAGGTGTAAGTTTTCTTGAGAAATAGGCCACAGGATGCAACTGACCTGTTTCGGGGTGACGTTGCGATAGTATTCCGCCAATAGCATACAGGGAGGCATCAGTTTCCAAGACAAAAGGTATCTGCGGATCAGGGTGGCGTAGGATAGGAGCCTGTGTAAACTGTTCTTTAAGATACTGAAACGACCTTTCCGCTGCAGGGTTCCAACCAAACACAGTGTTCTTTCTCAGCAGACTAGATATGGGTTGAATAATCTTGGAGAAGTCCTTGATGAACCGGCGGTAGTAGTTGGCAAAACCAAGGAAACTCTGCACTGCTTTAACGTTCTTGGGCGTACTCCATCCTATAATAGCCTCCACTTTACTGGAATCCATTTGGAAGCCTTGGGCAGAGATGATATAACCAAGGAAGGATACTTCCTTCACGTGAAAAAGACATTTTTCAAGTTTGGCATATAAGGAATGTTGCCGTAATCTTTGTAGCACCGTTTTTACATGATCCACATGTTCACGAAGAGTAGATGAATAGATTAAAATGTCATCTATGTACACAATGCAGAATGTCTCCAGACACCCGCGTAGCACCTCATCCATGAAGTACTGGAAGGCGGCAGGGGCGTTACAGAGCCCAAACGGCATCACACGGTACTCGAACAAACCAAATTTGGTTCTGAATGCGGTCTTCCACTCATCCCCACTCTGTACTCTAACCAAATGGTATGCCCCTCTGAGATCGAGTTTTGTAAAGAATCGGGCTCCTTTCAACTGGTCCAAAAGTACATGTATAAGAGGTAGTGGGTAACGATTTTTTACCGTCATTCTATTGATGGCCCTGTAATCGATGCATGGCCTCAATTCTTCGCAGTCCTTCTTGGGAATAAAAAACATCGGCGAGGAAGCAGGCGATGTCGAATGACGAATGAACCCAGTAGCCAGGTTTTCATCAAGGTAATTCCGCAAATACACTGTCTCTTTTTCAGTGAGGGCGTAGACTCGGCTGCAAGGAATATCAGCACCAGGAATGAGGTCAATCCTACAATCGTATACACGATGCGGAGGCAAATCGGTGGCCTTTTGTTTATCAAACAAAGAACTGAACTCCTGGTACTCGTCGGGGAGAGCGGTGGCACAACAGTATGGTACGATAGAACATCCAGAAGCCAGACATACTGAAGGCATAGCTTGCTGTTCCTCCTTATTGGACAAGTCATGTCTACAATTTGCCTTACAGAATGCAGAAGATAAGGTGATGGTACGTGCAGCCCAACTGACTTGAGGATCGTGAAGTGTCAACCAAGGCATCCCCAATATAAGACGAAACTGGGGCGCATCTATCAAGTCAAATTGTATCATCTCCTGATGATTACTACTCGTCTGCATCAACAACGCTTGAGTATGATAGGATACTGGGCCTGATGACAAGACTGTTCCATCCACTGCTTTGACCAACTCCGGTTTTTCCTTTTTCTCACATGCTATCCCTATTTTCATGGCATATTCTTGGTCAATATAATTACCTGTAGCTCCTGAGTCTAGTAGAGCATCAATCTCCATCGCATCACGGGTATTGACCCATAAAGTGACCTTTAGGTTCATGTGGGCCACTGCAGGATGCAAAGTATTTGCAAGTGTAGATGAGATCTTTAACTGTGAACAACCCAAGGCAGCGACCTCCTCCTGATTTGGGCATGCTAGTTTTCCGCCGGTCTTCCCGCCTGTATGACCGCCTGAGAAGGGGGTGCCGTAGTTCTTCCAGGTAACGCGTTTCTAGCTCGGCAGTCTTTTACAAAATGACCACCCTTTCCGCAATACAGACACTGTTTCAGTCTTCTTCTTTTCTCTTTTTCTTCCTTGGAAAGGGGGCCTCTTAGTCCTCCTATTTGCATAGGTTCGACACCTTCAGGCATCTTCGGATGGTCTTCTATGGTGCTTCGTGGACGAGGATAGAAGAAACGACTGTCGCCTCTACCTCGATCTCCCCGTCTTTCCAGAAGGCGATGATCCAATTGAACAGTTAAGTCAATCAATTCTTCGCAGGATGTGGGCAGTTGTACCACTTGTGCTAACACATCCTTTAGCTCCCCTCGGAGCCCTTGATAGAAGATAGATATCCTCTTTGCCGTAGGCCTCTCTGTTTCGACCACGAGTCGATTGAATGAAGTAATATAGGAGAGCAAATCTTGAGATCCTTGCCGCAAGGTTAACAATTCTCTATCCAGAGACAACATATGAAGCTTTCTGTCGAACAGCCGTCGCAGTTCCAAGCAAAAGTCATCAAAATCATGCAACACAGGATCGTTTCTCTCCAACAAGGGTATGGTCCAACTTGCTGCATTGCCTCCCATGTAGGACATCATGAACGCAGTCTTTGTTGTATCCTCTTGGAACACCCCAGGCTTGCACAGAAAGTGTAGTCTACACTGGTTTAGAAATGTTTCAAATTTACGGGGATCCCCGTAAAACCTTTCAGGGGGGGCCAGTGGAATCCCGGTATTTTGTATAACATGGACTGTAGGAACTGCATCAGAAGAGAAGGGTGAAGAGGGAGATGACACAGTGAACCCACCCCCTTCAGCTCCCTGTGACACAGGAGATACGGTGGAGGAAGGGGGTAGTAAAGTGGCTGGTTTGATATATGAAGCCCCCTTGTTACCTTTCTTGGCCAACTCGGACACCTCATTCCTAAGGACCCCCAGTTCCTTATATAGGACCTGACTCTCTGTGCGTGACGTGGTGACTTCCTGCTGTAGAGCCGCAAGGCTCTCCACCACGGAATTCAGTACGCTTTCAATATTCATCGTCCAGGCTGGGTCTTGTCACTTGGGCTTGTCAATCTGTCAGGACTGGCAGCAGCGCAAGGAACATAAACGCCACTAACCTTCTTTCTTGGCCCAGCGGAGACGATGACAGATGCTAGACCCCTTACTCCCCTGTCGCACGACCCCCCAACAGAGAGAAAGATATACCTCTGTCTGACTGTGTGCAACAAGGGAAAAAAAAGGAGAGAAGAAGCATAGAAGGAGAACGTAGATGTAGGTGTACTTCTCTTCGTTACTCTCAGCGAGGGACTGGGTCTAAAGGACAGTTCTGTAACACCGTCACGGGTATCTGAAAGGTGAACAAACACACCATTACCCTTCAGGTCGAAGATATACTTCACTCTACTATCAAGTGGGATTATGATATCACTCACCACAATTCCTATTTAAAGGGCTTCAATGGAAGGTAAACACTATCCTTTCCGCTTCAAAATGTCCTTTTGTACATAGGTATTATTCCCAAGGTCATGGACTATCGACTCCACTACAAAGTACTTAACCAAACTAAACGAAAATTATAAACATAAGATGCTTCTGATTTCTTCTCTCCTGTAGTTGTTTAGAAGCACAACTTGGACTCCGTTTCCCACAAAGCAGTTCAAAGTTTCTTGAATCTCCGATTTAAAACTTGAGTTCAGTTTCAACTCTATCAGACTCTATACAGGTACTTCCTAGCACAGCCGCGCCGGATATTTTGTCCTCTAATAAACTATCAGTCTGTCATTGACACGCGTTGCTTTTACAAACGCGCCCAAAAATAAAGACTGTATTTCTCGCGTGTCATTTAGCGCAGAAACGCGCTAGAATAAACTCCGCGGCTACTCTGGCAGACACAATGCCTCCAAGTGTCCAGGCACACAAATCTTCAACAGAAAAGGAGGCAAGCCCGCACTCCTTCTGGGCTTAACAGAATACCGTTTGGATATCTCCGTTTTCTCCTCACAGTCTCCAAACGCAAGTTCCTCTCCTAAACGCGGTAATTCTTCTCGCTGGAATCCGGCGGGGAACACCATCCGCCCATCCTCTGACTCGAACTGCAGGAACAATTGACAAGCACCTTTCTCAGGGTAAGGAGGGGCTTAGTACTTACGAGACTCCCCCAAGGCAGTCTGGGAGTTGTAGTTTTTTGCCACATACCCGTTTTCACCACATAGCTGGATTTCAACCCTTTCATCCTCGTAATCGCCACAGTCCCTCTCTACCTCTCTCAAGTAAGATCCTCTCATCTTTTTTCATCTACTCCAACTAGCTGTATTGTGTATATATATATATATATATATATATATATATTAAACACACAAAGTTTGCCCAGATTTGAGTAGCCCACACAACTCCGTTTAGAATGCAGTGAGGTCACAGCCAGCTCACCGTCACCCAGCTGGCAAAATGCAATTTTCGTGGCTCAACGTGTTTCGAAATCTCTTTCTTTTTCACGAGCCTTAATGGTAATGCAACAACAGCCAAGGTTTGGATCAACTGCTTTTTTTATTCAGTTAGGCCCCGCCCTTCTGAGCAGAGTCACAGCTCGCACAGGTGTGTGCCTTAGTGCATCATGGTGTTTGCAGTTCGAAACCTTACAGTATTTCCCAAGTGGGTGTCGCAGTTGCAAAAAATAAAATTCAAAGTGTCCCCCAAGTGGGTCATTGTCAGTCTGATAACAGCGCCTGCTGCTTTACAAAGAGCACTCACTGTTGACGGAATTGTCCTTGGTGCAGCGCCAGCATTTTCAACGCTGCAGGTCCGTGCTCAGCGGATGGGCTTCCTCGCGACTCGGACGGAGCCGCTATTAATTAAACACACAAAGTTTGCCCAGATTTGAGTAGCCCACACAACTCCGTTTAGAATGCAGTGAGGTCACAGCCAGCTCACCGTCACCCAGCTGGCAAAATGCAATTTTCGTGGCTCAACGCGTTTCGAAATCTCTTTCTTTTTCACGAGCCTTAATGGTAATGCAACAACAGCCAAGGTTTGGATCAACTGCTTTTTTTATTCAGTTAGGCCCCGCCCTTCTGAGCAGAGTCACAGCTCGCACAGGTGTGTGCCTTAGTGCATCATGGTGTTTGCAGTTCGAAACCTTACAGTATTTCCCAAGTGGGTGTCGCAGTTGCAAAAAATAAAATTCAAAGTGTCCCCCAAGTGGGTCATTGTCAGTCTGATAACAGCGCCTGCTGCTTTACAAAGAGCACTCACTGTTGACGGAATTGTCCTTGGTGCAGCGCCAGCATTTTCAACGCTGCAGGTCCGTGCTCAGCGGATGGGCTTCCTCGCGACTCGGACGGAGCCGCTATTAATTAAACACACATAGTTTGCCCAGATTTGAGTAGCCCACACAACTCCGTTTAGAATGCAGTGAGGTCACAGCCAGCTCACCGTCACCCAGCTGGCAAAATGCAATTTTCGTGGCTCAACGCGTTTCGAAATCTCTTTCTTTTTCACGAGCCTTAATGGTAATGCAACAACAGCCAAGGTTTGGATCAACTGCTTATTTTATTCAGTTAGGCCCCGCCCTTCTGAGCAGAGTCACAGCTCGCACAGGTGTGTGCCTTAGTGCATCATGGTGTTTGCAGTTCGAAACCTTACAGTATTTCCCAAGTGGGTGTCGCAGTTGCAAAAAATAAAATTCAAAGTGTCCCCCAAGTGGGTCATTGTCAGTCTGATAACAGCGCCTGCTGCTTTACAAAGAGCACTCACTGTTGACGGAATTGTCCTTGGTGCAGCGCCAGCATTTTCAACGCTGCAGGTCCGTGCTCAGCGGATGGGCTTCCTCGCGACTCGGACGGAGCCGCTATTAATTAAACACACATAGTTTGCCCAGATTTGAGTAGCCCACACAACTCCGTTTAGAATGCAGTGAGGTCACAGCCAGCTCACCGTCACCCAGCTGGCAAAATGCAATTTTCGTGGCTCAACGCGTTTCGAAATCTCTTTCTTTTTCACGAGCCTTAATGGTAATGCAACAACAGCCAAGGTTTGGATCAACTGCTTATTTTATTCAGTTAGGCCCCGCCCTTCTGAGCAGAGTCACAGCTCGCACAGGTGTGTGCCTTAGTGCATCATGGTGTTTGCAGTTCGAAACCTTACAGTATTTCCCAAGTGGGTGTCGCAGTTGCAAAAAATAAAATTCAAAGTGTCCCCCAAGTGGGTCATTGTCAGTCTGATAACAGCGCCTGCTGCTTTACAAAGAGCACTCACTGTTGACGGAATTGTCCTTGGTGCAGCGCTAGCATTTTCAACGCTGCAGGTCCGTGCTCAGCGGATGGGCTTCCTCGCGACTCGGACGGAGCCGCTATTAATTAAACACACAAAGTTTGCCCAGATTTGAGTAGCCCACACAACTCCGTTTAGAATGCCGTTTATTTTTTGCAACTGCGACACCCACTTGGGAAATACTGTAAGGTTTCCACAAAGTACCAGACGCTTGGAGGCCCTCTCTCAGCAAGTTTTCTTTATTTCGGCAAGGCAGCATCTAGCCACAGACTGGTAGGTATAGTAGAATTATGCCAAAAAGTCCCGACGCGTTTCAGACATGCGTTGTCTTTCTTCACGGGGATGGCTCTTATGAAAGGGCAGCTTGTAGGTATTTGCCGTTAAATAGCAGTTAATTGGTCCCGCCCTCTGGGCGTGTGCTGGCAATGCACTCTGGTCTCTGAAGTCTTTGCCATATTCATCTATAGTAGAAAAAGCTGCTGTACTTTCTTACATGTGCTTCTCATACCACAGTGGGTTACTGCATCGTATCAGACTGTGGGATTGCCGTTTAGACCCCTTGCTCGAACCGTGATGCTCATCTTGCTCCGTATTCGTGACGTCGCTTAGACCTGCTCGTCCGCAGGGAGGGGCTCTCCGCGACCCCAGTTATGCTAATTTGCATATGGGCTGGTGGGAGGAGCAAGTACTAGCAACCACCCAGGCAATTACCATGTCAGAACACGTAATACTCTACAAGCGCTACATAAATGATATTTTCATCCTATGGAAAGGGTCAATAGGTAGCGCTGAATCTTTTGCCAAAGAATTAAATGAGAATGCTCTTAACTTGAGATTTACATGCTCTACAAGCAAAGAGAAGATCCAATTCTTAGACCTAGAACTTTATGTAGAACAGAATAAAATACAAACTAGAACCTACAGAAAACCCACGGCGGGAAATGTGGTGCTTCATGCACAAAGTTTTCACCCTGTCAGACTAAAAGAATCTATCCCTTATGCAGAATGTCTGAGCATGACCCGCAACTGCAGTACAGAAACAGGCCCAGAAAAGGCAAAAGCCAATCTTTTTGAGAGACTCGGAAGGAGAGGATATAAACCTCAAACATTGGCGAAGGCTGAACAGAAATGTAAAACCAAGAACAGGAAGGATCTTTTATTTGCAAAAGAAGAGGCAAATAAAGATAAACAATCTAAGTCCACATCTAACATCCCTAGGATGATAACGGGATACAACACACACCATAATCATGTGAGGAGAATCTTGCAGAAACATTGGCCATTAATGCATAATGACCCAGTGATAGGACAATTGAATGGCAACACATCTTCAATTACATTTTGGAAGGCGAAGTCGATGAGAAGCCAACTGGTCTGCAATGCACCGACATTTGTTAAACCTGTCACGTGGCCGCCGAGCCAGAAAGGCTTTAGAAAGTGCGCCAAGTGTAAAGCGTGCAAACAAGGTGTAAACATTAAAGAGGTAACAGTGCCTTTCAGAAACAAACCTTCCATCATCAGGGGCGGCTACTCTTGTAAGACCGAGTACGCCATCTATGTACTTGTTTGCAGTTGTGGGAAACGTTACGTAGGTAGCACAATCCATCAAGCTCACATCAGGATCCTACAGCATTTACGGGCTATAACTAACAATGACCAAACATACCCAGTGGCCCAGCACATGAACTCACTGCATGAAGGGAACATCAAACAACTCTCCTATTTCGTAATTGACAGTGTCCCCAAGAATCCCACATGGGGGAATCGCAGATTGGCCCTAAGACGCCTGGAATCTAGGTACATCATCTTGCTAGATTCTAAGATCCCCAATGGGTTAAACTCGGATGAAGCGCTAACAGTACACTTATAATCCAGCATTAGCCTCTTCCCTTTCCGAGATCCACTCCAGTAACACATCTGCAACTTTACATATGTAAATACTTTCGTTTTTTTGCTGTATTATTAGTTAAGCTATTTGTCTGACTCATGATCAAAAGTATTAACCCATGAGCGAGTTTACAGTAAATATGCACACAAAGAGTTACATAACTTACATTAACCAGTGCAGTAGATATTCAGCGGTTCATCTATTAATAATTGAGCTAACAGTGTTTGAATGTATGTAACAAATCACCTACTCCACTTGGAGACGAGGCTCGTTTGAGGTGCTCTTATACCTATGGAATATAGTCCAATTCCTAATTGTCTATAAATTATTATAATACAGCAGATAACATGTTTAATTTAATGCTATACATTTTTGGCGTATGGAATTAATGGTATAGGCATCAGTAAACCCGTTAGTATGTCCCTACCAAGGCACATCTATGAACCCAACTAGAGAATTGAGAGGTATACTCTGTCTCTGCACCTATGTTTGGCTTATATTAATTAATAGGCAATGTAACTCTTTGTATATTTGATATGAATATAACTCTGAATCTAGGGATGAACCAACCACTTTGTTCCTTGAACGATGATGCCGCTTGTGTAATGATTCAAATTGCATAGATCGGCTGTCTAACCAACCCTCGCTTTTTTTCGCACAGAGTGTTAATACTGTTTATATAATTTTCATTACTCGAAAGCATTACTAATGTTGAGTATGCAAAGATTAACCTTTTTTGTTGAAGTGGTTAAAACACGACATGTTGTGAGAAGTATGTTTACATTTCTAAACTCTTCTATGTCCATCTCTGGTAATATCATGACTCATGGTAACTATGGCAACTAACCACCAGTCAAGCCATAGCGTTGTTGAGATGTGTCAGTATGCTTATATATGTCAGCGTCACTCCTTGCAGAGTGAGTGAGCAAAGCGGAGGCTTCCGCCGAAACGCGTCGTGCAGCATGTTGGAATAAACACCTTTCTTGAGTAGAATTCACAGTGTCAGTGCCTTCCTTTAATCGTGTTGGAGTTGGATTGGTAAACAATATATATATATATAGAATAGCACCCGACCCAATCCACCCCGGATGATAACCAATTATAGTAGGGGAGCCTGGGCTTTGGAAAGAATAATGTAAGCCAACTGGAAACTAATAACATCTGACCCCATTGTGGGGGAACTAGTGGGTAATAAACCACAGATAACGTACCGACGGGCACGATCTCTAAAAGACAGATTAGTTCACAGTTATCCCGGTGAAGATAAAAATGCGAAATGGCCCCCAATTCCCAATGGTTTCACCACATGTGGGAGTTGTGAATGTGACCGTAATGGTAAATCTTGTAAAAGTTACAAAACAGGATCAGGTCAAACACGCACAATCAGTCAACCCATTAACTGCAATACCGATTTCGCTATCTACGTACTGGAATGCCCTTGTGGGCTCCAGTACGTGGGTAGCACCAAGCATCCACTTAAAACCAGGATTCTGCAGCACCTTCGTGCCATTTCAAATAAAGACCATAATTACCCCATGGCCCGCCATTATGAAGAGAAACATGGCAGTAATAATGGCAGTCTGAGATTCTATGGAATAGATAGAATACCTAGAACCATTAGAGGTGGGGACCGCGAAACACAGCTTAGGAAGAGAGAGTCTAGAAAAATCATTGACATGGAGAGTAAGGCCCCAAAAGGACTTAATTATGGGGAAGAATTGGCATCCTATATAGGCTCCTAGAACTGACCAGGACTGAGCAGAAGTATACCCGCGTTGTGATGAATGATTTGTGTGTTACACTTCTTCACGTTTTATTTGTAAAAAATTCCCCTATGTTGAAACATGCGTAAAATAATTAGTGGGGGGGCTCAGCCTCAAAGAATTAGCAGACTGTATCGCACTTTCCCCACTGTTTGAATTATGGGTAAATGTTTTAATA
This sequence comes from Lissotriton vulgaris, assembly GCF_964263255.1. NCBI lineage: Eukaryota > Metazoa > Chordata > Amphibia > Caudata > Salamandridae > Lissotriton > Lissotriton vulgaris. The sequence goes on along the minus strand of NC_141697.1, from coordinate 821,680,769 downwards.
GTGCAACATGGGAACCTGACACCATACTCAGGATAATGGATTGAAATTTGAGTTGGTTGTTACTTAATTTTTATGTTATTTTGAATTTTCACTGTATATACACATGCATTTGGATCGTATTTTCTCACTTTACACTCGTCCTGAATAATAGCACTCACACCTTGACCTTTACCACCTAAAACACCCCTTGGCAAATTTCATATGATGGTCAAGTTACGAGGGGAGCGCTCCTCTATTTGACACAGCCCAATCCGCTAGCTTTACCCACGCATCAGAATCAGGGAGCTCCCATTGATTTTCTCGGGACTCCTGTCCCGATCCGCGGTATCAAACTACATTACCCAGGATACCTAGCGGTGACTCGCCAGCCCATGGTTGGAGTCAAACCGATGCAGGCATAAAGTTACGAGGGTATCTACCTTCATTATTGCACATTAAACTGTTTGCAATTATCTTCGGCAGGGTTCACGGTCAATTATTACGACCTCAATAACTTTGCCAGCGGGGTTGTCTGACGTCACCTACTTTCCGCACTAGACGCACTTACCCAATTGCATACAATGAATGCTGAATTGTTGACATATTGAAACATGAAATATAATTTGTTGAATTGATTTTTTCATTGAAAATGTTTTACCATTAAGTATTTTCTTTGTGTCTATTATGTGCACGAAATAGTTGTGGGACTATAAGTATGGCAAAAAACAAAATGGTGGTTACTTGATAAAGGCTTACGCCGAAACGCGTCGTCTTGGGTTAACGAGTGCACAATAAAGGGTTTGTGCAAGGTTTCCTGGTGTGCCGTCTCTGCTTCCTTCTAATTGGTGGGATCCAGTACCTACAGACATTAAGGTAGCGGCTGCTGCTACCGACGGCATCAGCGTTGTCTGGTTGAGGGTCGTTCAAGCAGCAGTGTGGACGTGATATATATATATATATATATATATATATATATATATATATATATGTTCCATATGAATTTGCTCGCACAAATGGAGACACCCACTCTACGTTTGTTTTCACCTTTAATGCAGCAACAAAGCGATGTTACCCCATTCGCAGCATGTTTCTTAGCCATTCTGCCATATGCGTTGCAGGGACAGATTCCCCTTGATCACCGGCTTGGCTTGGGGAAAGGAGCAGCTTTATTTTCGCCACAGGTGTTTATGGGCTTGAAGGCTTCTCAGGACCGCCCATCTGGGCGTGTCAGCGCTCAGCATTCCGGTCAATGCAGTCCGTTAAAATCCATAGTGGAAAGGGCTGCGCCTCATCCTCCAATAGTGTTATCTGTCGGGTTGCTGCTTCATGTTGTACCCGCTTGTTGCTGAATCTCCTCTCGCCAAAACAGGTAAGACATAGGTCCTGATTATGACTTTGGCAGTGTGGCGCCAGTTAACCCCGCTGCGGCACCACCAAAGCAGTGGTGAGGCCGCCCGCCAGATTAGGAGTTTCCTCCTGTCTGGCAGGTTGGTTTTTGGTGTTCCCATTGCAGTGCCTCATAAAATGGGCACCGCAATGGGAACGCCAATAACAGTTCCTGCATGGCACGGACTGTGAAGTCTATGCTGTGCAGGAACTAGGGTTCATGCACACAGGGGGCACATGTTGTGCCCCCACGTGCATCCACAGGATTTTGGGCACCAGGAGGCACTGTAGGCCCCTTTTTGTTTCCCTTCCTCCACGGTGTTCATGGAGTAGGAACCTCCATGACACCGCCAGCAGATAGGAGACTCTTAATATGATGGGTGGGTCCAGCCAAGCATATTGCGGCCTCCTGACCGTCACAAGACCGTCAGGGATCAGAGTTTCCCTTGTGGCTGTGGTGGGGCAATAGAGGTCTGACTGCCCAAATCCTAATAAGGCGGTTGGGAGACCACTGCGCCCCTAAAGCCAGACTTGTAATTGTCCCCATAGAGTTTATCACAGAAACCTGCCTATGTAACAAAACACTATATATAGTATATGAAGCAATGCTATGGAATCCCCTCACTAAACAAAGACGAGTAAGTCAAGCCTTTGTCCACAAAATTTCTCTTACGACTAACTCTGTAAAATGATATACTGCTCTGGAAGTAAAATCTCTACTTTCCATTCTCCACATTCACACCTAGATTTGTCCTACTATGTAGGCCTTCATCACACAAGCTGGCATTTGCTGAGGCCTTCGTTCACTTTCATGCAAAAACCACCCTAAACATCCCAATTATAGATAAGCAAAGTTATATCAATCTAAATGGATCCTCTTTAAAGTGGAGTCAATTAACTTTCATCAACTGAAGATGATGGGTCAAATCATACATTCGGGTATACAATGTATGCAGTATATTCCCCTCTAACATTATCTCAATGACCAAGAATTATCCGTTCACGTGGACCTCACCATCATGTGATCCAATTCAACTTCTACCTATCATTGTCACCAAAGACTACTGCCCCCTAAAACAATGCAATAAGAGAAAAACATTAGAAAAACTGAACTTAACCATCCTTCAAATCTGATTCACCTTATTTGCCATACGATTACAACTGCTCGGAAATTTCACCTTAGGCTGACAACTGTCCAGTTTCTTAAATCTACTAGCACCGAAGAAAAAGTTCCCAGGTTACACCTAAATATAAAAGGATCCTGGTAAGATTTTGAAAGAAGTCTTACAACAATAAACAAAAAACTTTCATTCAAACACCATTCCAGAATTTATAAAGCCGCCATCAAAAAAGGCAAACATATTCTATTTATTGTGCTGTATCGCAGGAACCACATACCCATGGAGAGATTTGCATTCAGGTATTACTGTATCAAAAGTCCTTGAGTGCATGGACTCAAAACTGAGCTCTTCTCAAGAAGTATGCCATTTCTTGCAGACTACCTTGCTGCAAAATACAATGGCCTGTAAAATTCCTGACACGAAAAGAATGAGTTTACCCTATTTAATCTCACCCAAGATTACGAAACAGGACAATGACCAAGGTTACCCTTCTTCAGCCCGTAACCCTTGAAGATTTCATACAATCTAAAAAAGGCTGTGGGTCAGCAAACCATTGCCTCCTGTATAAACTCAAGCGTGTCCTCCTTTAAAGCTCTGCAGTTGTGCCGGTGAAAGACGTCATCAACCACTCCTTGACAAGAGGAATTTTTCCCAATTGAACAAAAAACATTGTGCATGAAACCAATTCTAAACAGCAAAGCCTAGACAATAGCGTTCCATCTATTAGCCAAGATCCAATGTCCCATTCTTCAGCAAATTTATCAAAATGGAATTGGGAAATGTCAGATTCATCGATGAAAACAGCATTCTCTAGGATTACCAAACAAAATGTTATCCTGGCCAAGGAGCTTAAAGACCAATGATTGCAATATGGCGTGAAAATTAAAATACAATTTACCTAAAGCGAGTAGTGGCACACCTGCTGTTCGATGTTTATTCTACCTTTGAAACAGTTCATCACCCTACACTGTTAGAGAACCTTTAGAGCTTGGTAATTCAAGAAACTGTCCTGAATTGGATAGCTTTTTTCCTCATTTACAAATCCCTGACTATTTCTCTTTGTCCTCAATTCCTCACTGTTGAAGCCAACTGCTGATGCCCGCAAGGCTAAGCAACTACCATTCTCCTCTGTGCCTATTTACAATTATGCCATCGACAAGCACATCATACTGAAGTTCGAAAATCCATTGGATCTTGACTCCTTTGCCATTAAGCAGTGCCTTCAAGAAAATGGCCTCTGAATGATATCAAAACACCTCAAGTTCAAAACCGAGACACACACAATTGGCAAATAAAGAAACTATCACCCTTCATTCATCTGGCCACAAGAACTTGGTACATCACCACCTCATTCAGCAGAAGTGCGGAATTTAGGGATGGTTATGAATTCCAACCTTTCCCTATTGATGTAAGTGGATCACGTTTCCAAACAAATACTCTACATACCGAGACGCCTGTGCCGAATCTTCTCGTGCCTTGGCTTCTTCAATGAGCTCATGCAACCATCGCATTAGGGCTTCCCCCCCTTGACTGTGCCAGTGGGCTGCAACCTGCAGCCCCTTCTTTCTACTTCACAGGATGCAAAGAATTCAGAACCCACATCACACAAGCCCTAATATTATTACATAGGCCACGAGTGGCTAAACATACCAACTTTAAAACTATGCGCATTGCACATCGAGCAATCTTTGGACAAGTACCCCGCTTTCTTTATTTTAATGTTGCACCTATGACCAAACAAGACTACTACTCTCTAGGTTGGGGCACTCTTTAACAAGCTATTCCTTAGTAGTGAACAGCTGAACAATCCTCTAGTTGAGCTCTGGAACCCAATCCCTGCATAAATATGAAGAATTGACAATTATATATACACACTCTTGGAGAGCACTAAAGACATGGCTTGTCCCATTCATGTAATTGCACAAACCAGATGATAAAAAAACAAAAAAAACATCCATTCCTCTTTCCACTTCGATGGGGTACCCAAGAACCTGATGCAAATTGGGGACGTTCACTGCCTCATTAAGGGTAAGAAGCACCATATAAGTTCTTTGACACTACAATTCAGTCCGTTGGCGCGGTCAGACCACATGCAAGTCGTTATTTCACGTTTGCATAGATGTGACTTTCTACCAGCTTTTTTCCCAACGCCACTCTGCCTGCTAGCCTATGTGTACAAGATTATAAAAGCGAAACCACTAGTCCCAGAATGCAACAGTCTTTTGGCTAAAAAGATCGAACAGGCTAAACATGTCAGGCATGACAAGAGTCAGCTTTGAGTGGATTTAGCAAATATGTAGTACCTTACCTTATTAATAAGCATTTCCATATATAGTATTCAACATATTGTAATAGCATCAATAGAATACAGCTCACATTGTGAAACAAAATGACTTGTTTTCTTTATTCTTTTTTGGAGCTTGATTGTATCAAATCTTTACTTTCAAATACAGTATTGTCGTGGTTCAGCCAACGTTTATTGTCCACTGTCAGCCTTTTATGCATAGGGCTTTCTCGAGGCTGCTGCCACTTGAAATCTGGTGGTGACATGGCCATCTCTCGTCCATTAGAAACCGTGTGAACGGTCTATAAACATGTGACCCTAGTTAGTCTAGTGCAGTCTGGTCGTCTGGTTAGTAGTATCTATCAGCGGGACAGCTATGGGTCGGATTGCTCCACGGGCAGTAGTCAGATTGCTGCAGTGTGGCATTCAGGCCGCTGGGCAGCAGTTACATTGCTAAGCTGCTGTAGAGATGGCTTTGCTGGTCATACAACTCGGAGTTGTTACAGGTGCATCTCTGATCCCTATAATGAGCGGTGCATTCCTAGGCATATGGACTGGGTGAAATCATGGCCACACAGGGGCAGGTTAACTGTTGGCTAATCACTTTACTCTTAATCACATGGTTCTATGTGCTTCACCATGGATAAAGGTTAACGAACCTTACCGTTCTGCTCATTAGTTTTACTTGCCACAAACTAACAGGTCAGCCACCCGCAGCCTTGGAACAAGGTTTGCATCACACATACACTGGAGCGGAGGGGTGCTCAGGCGTGCTGCAACCCCATTCACATCCACACGAGATGATGCAATACTGAAGACTGCATGAGTTTATTTAGAACTGATGGGGTTGTCCACCTACACTGATCCTTTGTTTTATATTGGCTTTAGCCTCCTTTGTGAATTAACACTATCAGTGTGCGAGGTCAGGTAGGGGTGGGTGTCTGGGCCCTTCCAGTCAGTCTGCCGCACATCTCCTAGCTGCTGGCTGTCGTATGGGTGTCTCAGCCAAAGAGATGCAAAAACTGGAGGAGCTGTAGGATCATTGAGGATCATTGAGATAGGAGAACACCGCATCCTGTTCTGCATCTGTTGTTTGGCACCAGTCCGCCAACCTCACTAAAGTCCACTCAGAAGTCAGTCATATTTAACTAATGTATTCATATATAGTGACTTCCCCAATTTAGACCAAACATCTCCCATTGATGGGAGAGCTTGTGTCGTCACCAGCATTAGTACGGTAGGCCTGTCCCATAAATACAAAATCTCATACTTTTTGCTTTTTTTTGTCTGCTGCAAGTGTCCATCACCAGAGAGACCAACTTCTGTACCCTGAAAGAGTGAGGGTGAGTTTACAGGTGGGCCGCCCTGTTCGAGGCCTGCCCCTTCCGATCCTAGGGCCTCGCCTAATCACCCTACAACGCTAAAATCCCATACAACATCCATATAGAAAAGCAACGGTCTCCCTCCCACTTACTCCCTACCTCTGTGGAAGGATGTATTTGGCTTAGCCGCCTTCTCCACCTTTATCCATTTAATTTCTAGTAAGCTGTTGATTACTGATTATTCAATTTAGAAAATCTCTTCTCGTTCCCCCAAGTAGAGCACACCATTCGACCAAGAACCCAAGGCTTGTGTGATCTTATTTACTACAGGGAGCAGCAGACTAGACAAAAGTGGAACCTTTTTGATGATGTCAGCTTCCGGGCTGAGGCAGCAGGCTCAGGAAGGATTTAGGTAATTTTCTGTGTGACTTATCTTAAGAAGTATACAGAGTTACCAAAAGGCCTAAGGCCTCAGGGAGTGAGATTTGCAGATTTGGACCAGTTGTTTAAAATAAACAGAAGTCCCAGATGTGATAATCAGTTGAAGAGGCAATTGAAAACTTTAGGAAATATAATTATGTCGCTGTTAGTGAAGTTGGAAGGGACACAATCACCCTTAAGCTCTCTCTTTTACCAGCTGCTAGATATGTAACACTGAGTCTTGGCCCTACGATGAGGAATTCAGAGCTGAGGCATTGACATAGGTGTTGGTGCTATCACTGCCCGACAGCCTGTTAGAATAAACATGGGGAGAGGATGTGGTGTTACCCTCAGAGCTGCCAACTTTCAAGTTGGGAATTTGGTCCAGAAGGCACGCTTTTCTTTCAATGCTGTGAATCCGTTCATTAGTTTTTGAGATATTTAAAGATTTACAGCTATCAATATTTGAGAATTGTGAGATCTGATTGGCTGAACCCTCCTGGTCACAAGCTTGTTTCTGCTTGGCTGCCAACACTTCAAACCAGGATGTGTTGACAGCCATCTTGAACCTCGGTAGAACCAAGTCACAACCAACATGCATTGGAAATGCAATAGGTCTCGGTTTTTTTGAGTTAGAGCTAATGGCATTGTAAATGGCAATGTCTTTTAGCCATGTGTTATGGAGTGTATGCATGTGGTGTGTAATGGAATTATGTGGTTTGGATTGGAATTGTTCACCCTGCACACTCACACACTGTTCACCCTGCACACTCACACACTGTTTACCCTGCACACTGACACTGCTCACCCTACACGCTCACACACTGCTCACCCTGCACACTCACACACTGCTCACCCTGCACACTCTCACACTGTTCACCCTGCACGCTCACACACTGCTCACCCTGCATGCTCACACACTGTTCACCCTACACGCTCACACACTGCTCACCCTACACGCTCACACACTGCTCACCCTACACGCTCACACACTGCTCACCCTACACGCTCACACACTGCTCACCCTACACGCTCACCCTGCACGCTCACACACTGCTCATCCTGCACGCTCACACACTGCTCACCCTGCACGCTCACACACTGCTCACCCTGCACGCTCACACACTGCTCACCCTACACGCTCACACACTGCTCACCCTACACGCTCACCCTACACGCTCACACAATGTTCACAGTGCACGCTCACACACTGTTTACCCTGCACTACTCTGCACTCACTACTCTGCACTCACACTGCACTCACTACTCTGCACTCACTACTCTGCACTCACTACTCTGCACTCACTACTCTGCACTCACTACTCTGCACTCACTACTCTGCACTCTGCACTCTGCACTCACTACTCTGCACTCTGCACTCTGCGCTCACTACTCTGCACTCACTACTCTGCACTCTGCACTCACTACTCTGCACTCACTACTATGCACTCTGCACTCACTACTCTGCACTCACCACTCTGCACTCACCACTCTGCACTCACTACTCTCACTCTAAACTCACTATTCTGCACTCTGCACTCACTACTCCGCACTCACTACTCTGTACTCACATTCTGCACTCACTACTCTGCACTCACAACTCTGGACTCACAACTCTGGACTCTGCACTCACACTCTGGACTCTGCACACTCACAACTCTGGACTCTGCACTCACACTCTGGACTCTGCACACTCACTACTCTGCACTCTGCACTCTCACTACTCTACACTCACTACTCTGCACCCACTATTCTGCACTCTGCACTCACAACTCTGCACTCACAACTCTGCACTCACAACTCTGCACTCACAACTCTGCACTCACAACTCTGCACTCACAACTCTGCACTCACAACTCTGCACTCACAACTCTGCACTCTGCACTCACTACTGTGCACTCACTACTCTGCACTCTGCACTCACTACTCTGCACTCACTACTCTGCACTCACTACTCTGCACTCTGCACTCACTACTCTGCACTCACTACTATGCACTCTGCACTCATTACTATGCACTCTGCACTCACTACTATGCACTCTGCACTCACTACTCTGCACTCTGCACTCACTACTCTGCACTCACTACTCTGCACTCACTACTCTGCACTCACTACTCTGCACTCACTACTCTGCACTCACTACTCTGCACTCACTACTCTGCACTCACTACTATGCACTCACTACTCTGCACTCTGCACTCACTACTCTGCACTCACTACTCTGCACTCACTACTATGCACTCTGCACTCTGCACTCACTACTCTGCACTCACTACTATGCACTCTGCACTCACTACTCTGCACTCACTACTCTGCACTCACTACTCTGCACTCACTACTCTGCACTCACTACTCTGCACTCACTACTATGCACTCTGCACTCACTACTCTGCACTCTGCACTCACTACTCTGCACTCTGCACTCACTACTCTGCACTCACTACTCTGCACTCACTACTCTGCACTCACTACTCTGCACTCACTACTCTGCACTCACTACTCTGCACTCACTACTATGCACTCTGCACTCACTACTATGCACTCTGCACTCACTACTCTGCACTCACTACTCTGCACTCTGCACTCACTACTCTGCACTCACTACTCTGCACTCACTACTCTGCACTCTGCACACTCACTCTGCACTCACTACTCTGCACTCACTACTCTGCACCCACTACTCTGCACCCACTACTCTGCACCCACTACTCTGCACCCACTACTCTGCACCCACTACTCTGCACTCACTACTCCGCACTCACTACTCTGCACTCACTACTCCGCACTCACTACTCTGCACTCACTACTCTGCACTCTGCACACTCACTCTACACTCACTACTCTGCACTCACTACTCTGCACCCACTACTCTGCACCCACTACTCTGCACCCACTACTCTGCACCCACTACTCTGCACTCACTACTCTGCACTCACTACTCTGCACTCACTACTCTGCACTCACTACTCTGCACTCACTACTCTGCACTCTGCACTCACTACTCTGCACTCTGAACTCACTACTCTGCACTCTGCACTCACTACTCTGCACTCACTACTCTGCACTCTGCACTCACTACTCTGCACTCTGCACTCACTACTCTGCACTCTGCACTCACTACTCTGCACTCACTACTCTGCACTCACTACTCTGCACTCACTACTCTGCACTCACTACTCTGCACTCACTACTCTGCACTCACTACTCTGCACTCACTACTCTGCACTCACCACTCTGCACTCACCACTCTGCACTCACCACTCTGCACTCACCACTCTGCACTCACCACTCTGCACTCACCACTCTGCACTCACCACTCTGCACTCACAACTCTGGACTCACAACTCTGGACTCACAACTCTGGACTCACAACTCTGGACTCTGCCCTCACTACTCTGCACTCACTACTCTGCACTCACTACTCTGCACTCACTACTCTGCACTCTGCACTCTGCACACTCACTACTCTGCACTCTGCACTCTGTACACCCACTCTACACTCACTACTCTGCACTCTGCACTCTGCACTCACTACTCTGCACTCACCACTCTGCACTCACCACTCTGCACTCACCACTCTGCACTCACCACTCTGCACTCACCACTCTGCACTCACCACTCTGCACTCACCACTCTGCACTCACCACTCTGCACTCACCACTCTGGACTCACCACTCTGCACTCACCACTCTGCACTCACCACTCTGCACTCACCACTCTGCACTCACAACTCTGGACTCACAACTCTGGACTCACAACTCTGGACTCACAACTCTGGACTCACAACTCTGGACTCTGCCCTCACTACTCTGCACTCACTACTCTGCACTCACTACTCTGCACTCACTACTCTGCACTCTGCACTCTGCACACTCACTACTCTGCACTCTGCACTCTGTACACCCACTCTACACTCACTACTCTGCACTCTGCACTCTGTACACTCACTCTGCACTCACTACTCTGCACTCACCACTCTGCACTCACCACTCTGCACTCACCACTCTGCACTCACCACTCTGCACTCACCACTCTGCACTCACCACTCTGCACTCACCACTCTGCACTCACCACTCTGCACTCACCACTCTGCACTCACCACTCTGCACTCACCACTCTGCACTCACCACTCTGCACTCACAACTCTGGACTCACAACTCTGGACTCACAACTCTGGACTCACAACTCTGGACTCTGCCCTCACTACTCTGCACTCACTACTCTGCACTCACTACTCTGCACTCACTACTCTGCACTCTGCACTCTGCACACTCACTACTCTGCACTCTGCACTCTGTACACCCACTCTACACTCACTACTCTGCACTCTGCACTCTGTACACTCACTCTGCACTCACTACTCTGCACTCACCACTCTGCACTCACCACTCTGCACTCACCACTCTGCACTCACCACTCTGCACTCACCACTCTGCACTCACCACTCTGCACTCACCACTCTGGACTCACAACTCTGGACTCACAACTCTGGACTCACAACTCTGGTCTCTGCCCTCACTACTCTGCACTCACTACTCTGCACTCACTACTCTGCACTCACTACTCTGCACTCTGCACTCTGCACACTCACTACTCTGCACTCTGCACTCTGTACACCCACTCTACACTCACTACTCTGCACTCTGCACACTCACTACTCTGCACTCTGCACTCTGTACACTCACTCTGCACTCACTACTCTGCACTCTGCACTCACTACTCTGCACTCACTACTCTGCACTCACTACTCTGCACTCACTACTCTGCACTCACTACTCTGCACTCACTACTCTGCACTCTGGACTCACACTCTGGACTCACAGCTCTGCACTTTGCACTCACTACTCTGCACACTCACTACTCTGCACTCTGTACACTCACTCTACACTCACTACTCTGCACTCACTACTCTGCACTCACTACTCTGCACTCTGCACTCACTACTCTGCACTCACTACTCTGCACTCTGCACTCACTACTCTGCACTCACTACTCTGCACTCACTACTCTGCACTCACTACTCTGCACTCACTACTCTGCACTCACTACTCTGCACTCACACTCAATTTGTTTTTTTTAAAAAACATTGTGCCCCGGAAGTGCACCGCGATTTAAATAGCCTGGAGAGTATCAGTCATGAGTCGCATTTCATGCCATTTGGACTCCCAACTCTGACGGACTTCATCAGGCTGCTATAAGTACGTTTTGTTTCGTCCCTTGGTGTTGCGCACTTTGGTTTTTAGCCGTTTGCACTTGGACGTCGGATGCCGCAACTTAATTACTCGTGTTAAACTTTCTGTGCGTTCCAAACACAATGGGTGAAAAGAAGTGATACATTATAACGTAGTCGCTATGTGAACCATAACGAATGTAATAAACCAATGCGACTCAGACATGCGCTGTGAACACTGCATTTTAAGAGAAGCGCAAGGCCCTTCGCGAGGCCAACACGGACCGTATTTCTTATTCATGATTAGTCCTAAACTCCCTTAAATGACCCATTTTTCCAAATATACCGTGCATATTGCTGGCAATAAAACATGTTGCAGTGGACTGCACACATTGCCTACAGTTACCAATTCTAAAAAAATTTGCACGTATGAAACAAAGAAAGCTTTGGCAGGGAGCCATCATGCGCGCACACACTTGTGAAAAGAAGAGTAAGTGCATAGATGTGAATGCGCGACGACCATCTGGCTTCAATTACCGCAGCCCCTGACAGCTGGTTATTGATGAAATATAGACTTATGGTGCGCGTCCTTGCACGGAATATACAGGAAGAGAAGCAGCTCAAAAGCCTATGGCCTTTTGCATGCTGGCTTGTAAAAACACAGCCATGCGCGGGCCAATTGACATGCAGCTGCCATAAATTCCGAACACAATTCACGTGCTTCTCTGGAATGTCTAGGTTAGCTCAGCGTACTGCTCTCTAGAGGACTCTGAAGCCACACCCATTTCGTGGGATGTAGGCCAAGCCCTAAAAAGGTAGGAAAACTATCAAAAGAAAGAAAAGGGGGTAGGGTAGAAACACTGACCTCCTAGGCCGGGTCAGAGGGGTCCCACAGGACCCCTGGCCTGAAAAAAGCATTTTTGCTCCCAAAAATTTGGTGGGATTCACGACTCCCAAATGGAAAAAAACAAAGAGTGGTGTCCTGTTCTTCGTTTTTATAGGCCCCTGGGTGGGCCAGGTCCCGAGGGCAATGTGACAGATATATGCAGGCTCTGCAGGCCCCCGCAGCCCCGGGTACCACCACCTCCCGGGGCTTTATTAATTATGCACGGGGCAAGCCCCCCGCAGCCCCAGGGCTCACCACCTCCCCGGGGCATTACTTGATTATGGGTGGGGGGGCCTTACCCCCGGTGACCACCACCTCCCGGGACTACTATTAAAACAGTGGGGGGGTCTTGAGGCCCCACAAACTGCCCCGGGGACCACCAGCCCCCCAAAGCACACTGTATGCAAATACAGGGGTCCGTTGAGGACTCCGGGGACCACCACCTCCCCGGTGCTTTAAACTTATTGGGAGGGGGTGGCGTGGCCCCCCCTCCTGGAGCCCTCTATGGCTCTGGGGACCTCCACCCCCCAGGGCCGGCTCCAGCAGTGTCCCGGGGTGCCTACCTCCCGGGACATTACAGTTTGCTATGACAGGGCCGGACCCCGGAGGATGGGGTCCCCGGGGCCGAAATCAGCCTCCGGAAGAGGGAGGCACGTGGCCCTCTTCCCATTTTTTTTTTTTAATGGGTCAGGCACAGGGGGATGAGATCCCCAGGGCCCAAAAAATATTAAGAAGGGGAACCACACAGGCCCCCATCTAACAATAATTTAAAAAAGCAGAAGCCGACATCTCACCGGAGGCCCCACCCCCTCCATGCACCACTGTGCAAACGCACCTGCTGGCACGTTCTTGATTGGGGCAATAAGTCCCCTAGAATCTTAAGGGTCATTAGGGGCCAACTAGCCCACTAGGTACTTCCATTCTTTACATCCTACAAGCCTTCCTGTTGGGATTATTCCTGAATCCTGCTGTGAAATCGCCTGACGAGGACCTCTAAGATCTGGGTCCCAGCCCTCCCGCCTCCAGCCGCCCGACTCCTTGCTTTCCTGGGGTTTGGCCGCCGAGCGGAGTGCGGTCAAAGGGCCAAGAAGACTACAAGTCCCAGCACCCCTAGCGGCACACGCCGCGACATTTGCGCGCCAGGAGGCGCTCAAAAACAGCGTCACCCCGGTCGAGGGGGGAACTCTTTACATCCTACAAGCCTTCCTGTTGGGATTATTCCTGAATCCTGCTGTGAAATCGCCTGATGAGGACCTCTAAGATCTGGGTCCCAGCCCTCCCGCCTCCCGCCACCCGACTCCTTGCTTTCCTGGGGTTTGGCCGCCGAGCGGAGTGCGGTCGAAGGGCCAAGAAGACTACAAGTCCCAGCACCCCTAGCGGCACACGCCGCGACATTTGCGCGCCAGGAGGCGCTCAAAAACAGCATCACCCCCGTCTCGCGAGACGCGAGCGGGACGCCAGGCGAAGCCCGGGCCAAGGGCGGGCCCGTTGTTGTCCGTTAGTGCCCGGTAGAGACCGGACCAGGCCACTCCCCTTGGTTCTTACTGCCAATTCTTCCACCTCTCAGCACACAGGAATTTTCATATGTCCACCATGCCTGGTAGAACCAGAAGTAAAACCAAAACCGCCCTGGCTGTAGCTCAAATCACTGGACCAATAGACCAATTTATCTCACGGACCAACGAGGCAATTGATCATAGTATCTCTTTGTTGGAACGCAGAGTGTCTCTGGACCTCATGAAAGCAAAACGCTCGTCCTTGGGCCTTCTAGCAACTGCAGCATCCCCTATCCAGCAAACCCTACCTACCCCCTCCCTCCCCTTACTTGTGACTGTTGCGGATATCAATGCAGTGCCATGTTCAGTTGATTTATCAGTAACTCAATCAGAGTCCGAATCATTACTATCAGACGACCTAGAGGTCACCCCGGATCTAGAAGCTTGTCAAACACTCGAAAGACTAGAATCAACTATAGATAAACACCTTCGAGGTGTAAGGGAAGGAGCTATCCCCAAACAAGGTAACATGAACCCATCTGATAACACAGTAGCTTCTGTCACCCCCATGGGACTTGAGAGAGAATCCGGGAGGGATCGATCCAAACAGTCAACACAACCCGCACAATTAATGGCAATTACTCCAACAGAAAACAATTTCTTACTACCTCCTATTCTTATTGAGGACCTGTAAAATATGTAAAACTACATCGCAAATACTAACCTCAATCAAAGACCTCCTTTCTCAGCAGCTAAAACCTATACAAATTAGTATAAGGAACCTGGAAGCTCAATTAGCAATACTATCACGATCATACCCCAGCACAAAAAATCTACACTTAGCTAAGCAAGGGACAGGAAACATTACTCATCCCCCAAAAGTCTCTCACCAACCACAATCAGCTGTAGTAACCAAACAACCATTCCCGACTATCCCACTCTCTCAAAAACCAAAACATAGTGTTCCAACACAAAAACAGCAAGATTCAACGCCTACTGTACAAAAGGCAAAAACCACTACGGAGTTGCCCCAACACACGCCGAGCACAGGTCCGGTAAAAACAGGAAAAACTGGGAAAACAGCAGTCAATGTAACCATAAATCATACTATAAATAAACCGACACCTACACCCTCTAAACCAATGGTTACACTTGTTCCCAAGAGTAATGTAGCTTACTTAACAGATGTTTGGATCGGTCTCAGCGCCAGGATGCCCTTTGGGTGACAGCTGCGCTTAATAAGCAATAAAATACATACATACATACACAACCCCAGTTGATATCCAAAAAGACACCAAGATTTAGGCGCCCAGTGCACCTCTTACCAGAGGCAACCCCATATACAATCATTCTCACAGGCGTACCTGAATTAACGGAAGGTATGACTGAAACTGACTGGTCACTCAAGAATAAGGTCATGCAGTGGCTAAGTACAAACAGACCATTAGAACCATACCATTCTGGAGGGATCTCCACAGTCCGTAGAGTAATATGGATAGGTGAAGAACCCAAATCGATCCACGGAGACTGCATCATAGTAACCTGCAGGGATCCATCTACTGTCGACCACATTTGTTCATGGCCCTCATTGGAGAAAAAAGGTGGAATAGATGCCCAACACCTTTCTTTCTTCTACCCACCATTGAATACATATCAATATATTTCCATCCCGAACTGGCAGCACCCACAAGAAGACCAATGGAAACAGGTGGGATATAGCTATGGTCATGGAAATAGAAACAGAACCAGAGAATGGCACAAACAGCCCTGGCAAGGTAGACCCTATCATCCACTGGAGGGCTGGCAGGGTCTTCCAACAAGAAACCGTTATGACTGCCTAGAGATGGTGGATTGACCGTCAAGGCCCCAAAAAGTTAAGAGCAAGAACGCCCATATCATGCTTCCTTCACCAAATCCTAGATCCCAGTCATGCCCATTTAAACCTGGAAGTCAATCAAAACGAACTTCGTCTACTAACATAAACTCCCAGCCCGAGACTACTGTAGATACCCGCCATGCCATTCCTAACGAAGCGATGACCAGAGTTTCGGTTATCCTTATGGATAGTATAGATCTAAATTACCACCAGCCAAATGATTCGAGAGATACTATTAACCCTCCCTTGATTCCAACAGTGAGTTTTCCTAGTGAACCCCCCGTCTCACACGTATCCCTTGATTCCAACAAATTGAACCTTTCCATAATGTATTGGAATGTCGCAGGACTGTTTTCCAAATTAACGCTAGAATCATGGTCTGAAACAGTAAGGGAACATCAGGTACTCTGTTTCCAGCAAACATGGTCTATTACTGCAAATCATTTAACGGGATACAAAACCTTTTTCACCCCAGCAGTGCAGGGAGCATTGGGCAGGCCTAAGGGGGGTCTTGTGATTTATGTCGCCAATATTCTCCCTTCTCTATCCATTAAAATGTTAAAAGAATTCCCGACCTATCAAATCATGCAAATAAATTTCACAAATGACTGCACCTATATTTTTATCAATTACTATAACAACTCAACTACATTGGATTGTTTGACAATCCTAGTAGAGATTGCCACTTTTTAAATATCCCTGCAAAATGATTTTAACCTAAATAAAGTACACTTAATATGGAGCGGCGACTTTAATCTCCCGCTATGGTCCAACCACAAAAATGGAAACTGTGGACTGCAAAACGAACATGGTAGTCCCATGCCCCATTTTGCTCACTCGACCTGTGGAAACAAGTTAAACGAGATTCTATATTCCTTAGATCTGGACTTTGCAAACGAGTTAGTAGAGCCACAGAAAGATTTTTCTCCAACTTTCCATGGAAGAGGTTTCCTAACCACTATAGACTATATACTGTCCTCCCAATCACTCAAGGGACAACTAACCAACTTTGTAACTGGGACAAACGTTACGAGTGACCATTATCCAATCAGTGTAAGAATCACCCCAAAAATGGCCAAACCACACCCTGTAAAAATGAGTCTCTTAAACCAAAATTCACTAACCATGAACAAACTGAATGGCTACACAGTCAAATGGGCCAAGATTGACCCGGTGGAAGTAACAGAGAAGATTCTTGAAAAATCTAAGCCTTGGATACTTGAATGCTTATCTTCAGATACTACACCTCGGTCAATCGTCAATAGCTTCCAGAACATCTTGGAAACAATCGGTAATGAACTCTTTGTCAAGATAAAGAACATTAAGCCCTCTACTACGAGATGGTTCGACGCAGCTTGCCGAAAAGCCCTCTCAAGCTTAAAAGAAGCCTTACATAGACCCACAAGAAACCAAGTGGAAATCTCCAACTTAAGAAAACTCTATAACCTAGCCAGACGGGAACGCAAAAAAGAAATTAAGAAAGACCTATGGGCACAGCTCCATGACAGTTGCCAAAGAAAGGATAGCGCCCTATTCTGGCAAGTTATACGATCCCCTTTTCTGGCATATCGTGCAGAAGGTCAGCATCTAGATGTAGCAGTCACGGAGGATGACTGGGTTATGCATTTCTCTAAAATCTTCGGTCCATCCTCACAAAATGCTACAGAAATAGGAACAGAACCAAGTGAACCCCATACATCGAAGAATAACATCTATCCGATAAATATCCATTTCCATCATAGTGAAGTTATTAAAGCAATTAAGGCATCGAAACCAGGCAAGGCTCCGGGCCCTGATGGAGTTCCAATGGACATTTTTCTCCACAACATAGAACTCTGGTCACCGATAATTACCCAGTTTCTGGCAGCAGTAACATCGGATGGGCTCTTTCAGTCATGGTCAACGTCAATCTTGCTACCCATCTTTAAAAAAGGCGACCATAACGACCCAGCCTGCTACAGGCCAATCTCCCTTCTGCATTCCATGGGTAAAATTGCAGGTCGAGTGCTCCTGGACCGTTTACAGTCTTGGGCCCAGGAAAATAACATCATGACCGACCTGCAATATGGTTTCCAGAAGGGGCTTGGGACCGTGGAACAGGCCCTGAACCTTGCCCTCTTGACTGGGAAATATGTTGGCGCTAAAGGAGGTAACATCTTCCTCGTCTATGTCGACCTCAGTGCGGCATTTGACTGCGTCCAACATGAAAAACTTTGGAAAATACTCAGCGACCTCGGAGTGGATCCACCTTTAATAGTTTTCCTTCGTGAACTCTATTCCAATGCTTCAGGGCGAGTCAGAATCGGTACCAACGGTGAGCTGTCCCGCTCATTTCCAATAACAAAAGGAGTAAGACAGGGTTGTGTACTGGCTCCCTTCCTGTTCAATCTTTACACCAATGGACTAGAGCAGGCTATGCTGGAAGGGAGCCAGGATCTACCCCAGATAAACCACCGTCCAATACCGACACTGCTATATGCAGACGATTCAGTCATCCTGGCCCGTACACTAAATCAACTTCAAAAACAAATCAATAAATATAGCAGTTTTATGGACTCACTTGGCCTGAAAATTAACATAAAAAAGACTTTTACCATGCACATTGGCCCCAGGGTCAAAACCCCTAAACCAATATTGGTGGATAACACAAAGTTGGAAAAAACCTCTGTCTACCCTTATCTGGGAATTCTTGTGGATGATGCTTTAAACTGGCGTCAAGCTACAACCACTAGAAACCTCCTTTTTCGGCGTGCAACATCGGCCTTGATTTCTTTTTCGAGAAAACTGGGGAAACCTGCTCCATCTGAACTCTTGAAAGTCTACTATGCTAAATGCCACAGTGTGGCTACCTATGGAGCAGGCGTGTGGGGGCATGGCCATATAGATCATCTACAAGTAACAGAGAACGGCTTCATCAAATATGTGCTGGCCCTCCCGCAAAGTGCCCCGAACTTTGCTTCCCATAGCGAGCTTGGCATGGAATACATTACAGATACTATCCGTTCCCAACCTATCTTATTGTGGCAACGTATATGGTCCAAACCCGAGTGCCACTTAACACGATCCCTGATCACAGACTGCTTAGCTTTAACAAATTGGCATAAGATCTCATGGTTGGTCTACGTACGGAACTTTTTTAATGACCTTGGCCACAAGTCCTATTTCGATGACCCTCCTAGTATCGAAGACTTCTCCAGAAAACAGCTAAAGTCGATGTGCCTGGCTCACCTGAGAGAGCTGCGAAACCAGACAGAGATCACAAAAACTTTGAATACCCAAATTTGCGCAATACAACCTCTTAAAGGTATGCAACCCTATTTGTCCTACTTTCTGTCAAACCAGGAGAAATTTTTATTAACAAGATTTCGTTTCAACACCTTTTTTCGTTTAGTTTCTTTTCCTGAAATCCACAATTGGTCCCGCACGCTCACGAACTGTCCATGCGATGGAATATCTCTACAAACAACGATTCACATTATTTTCTTTTGCAAATATTACAAATCTCCTCGCAAATTTTGGATTCTTCCACTTCTTCGATCTAGTGGTCATAGACAGTGTTATTCTGCATTCCTCTTTCTGCAGTGTTTGGACTCGCCACATGTAGCTAAATTTATAGCAACTTTTTTAAAAGCCACTATCACAATACGCCAAAAACTTACAAACTGAACAGAAATACTTAAACTAGAAGTCTTTTCTCACGCACTTTTTAAATTTTGTCCTTCTTAAATTTATGTTTATGATGAAATGTTTTGTTCTGTATTTAAATTATGTACTTTTTATGATTATACAAGTGGTAATCGAATAAAAGTTATTGAACTGAACTGAACTTCCAGTAAGCCCTACACAGTGGGATTGCTGAGAGGTGGTCCGAGGCCACGCCCCTTATTACACAACTCTGCAAACGTGCCTCTTGGCACATTGCTGGTGGGGCAATGAGGTCCACTTGTGTCCGGAGGACCTTAGGACTAAAGTGCGCCAAGAGGCGTGTTTGCAGAGTGGTTTAAGAAGAGGGTGTGGCCTGGACCAGTCTCAGCAATCCAGCTGTGGCACTTACTTGAGAGAACAGGTGGGCTAGTTGGCCCCAGGGACCCTCAGGAGGCAAGGGGACTTTACCCCCAACCAAGAGCGCGCCAGGAGGCACGTTTGCAGAGTGGTGGAGAAAGGGTGTGTGTCCTGTTTCCACCTCTCAACAATGCCACTATCTAGGGCATACTGGAGGTATCCGGTAGGCTAGTTGGCCCCAGGGACCCCAGCCGCGAAGGGGACTTTAATCCTCATCCAACAGTCTGCAAGGGTGCGCATTTGTAGAGTGGTGGGTAAAGGGGGCGTGGCCTGCTATGAAAACTTACCAATCCTGCTGTGTGGGACTTACTGGAGGTAATAGGAGGGGTAGTTGGCCCACAAGGTTGTCTTTGGGGGACAGCTATCCCTCCTGTTACCTCCAGTAAGTCCCACACAGTTGGATTGCTAAGAGGCCAAGCTCACCTTTCTCTGCCACTATGAAAATGTGCCTCCTAGCACAGTACTGGTTGTGGAATGAAGTCCACTTTACTCCTGAGAGACTTTGGGGGCCAAGGAGCCCTCCTGTTACCTCCCGTAAGTCTTACGCAGAGGAATTGCTGAACGCTGGTCGGAGACCCAGGCCCCTTTCTGCACCACTCTGCTAACGTGACTAGTACGTTATTGTTTGAAATTAGCATTTAAAATAACCTGAGAAATTCAGTCAAAAAAACATAGGTTTCAGGGACGTCATATTAGAAGTTAGCATTTAAACAACCTTAGAAATTCACTGGAAAAAACACAGGTTTCAGGGACGTTATAATTAGAAATTAACAATTAAAAAACCTTAGAAATTCACTAAAAAAACCCACAGGTTTCAGGGACGTTATAGTTAGAAATTAGCATTTAAAAAACCTTAGAAGTTCACTGGAAAAAACATAGGTTTCAGGGACGTTATAGTTTGAAATTAGCATTTTAAAAACGTTAAATTCACTGAAAAAAACCACAGGTTTCACGGATGTCATAGTTAGTTGAACATTTCACTCGTAGAAAACCAGAGAAATTCGGATGTTATAGTTAGTTGAGCTAACTATAACTCGTGCCCCGCAATGCACTGCTCATGACATCACATATTACATCACTCATTGCATAGTCAGTTACATCACTGATGACATCTCAAATGATATCACTGATGACATCATCCAGTGACTGTGTGTTTCTGTGTGATAGATGATATATATATATATAATCTATCGCAGCAGCCGTTTTGTAAATACATTTGTATTTGATGCAAGACATGGCGTCGTCTCCCTCTACTTTGGTATAGGTTTTGGAAATATATATATATACACCAAGGTGCATTAAAAAATGAGTGGGTGATGAATGTCTGAATGGATGATTTAGTAGGTGCATGACTGACTATATAAGTCAGTGATTAAACGTGATTTTGTGAATGCATGGGTGAGTGACTAATCTGTGTGAATGTTTGTATCAGTCTGTCAGTTGGTGTGTAAGTGGCTGCATGGATTGGTGAGTAGCTACATGAGTGTCTATATGGGTTAATGATTGGTGGTGTGTGTATAACTGTAATGAGTAAATTGAGGAGTGATTAATTCTTTGGGTGACTGGGTGTGAGTAACTCTATGGGTGAGTGAAGGTGTGTGAATATCTGAATATGTGTATGACTGCATATATCAGTGGCTATACTGATGAGTGACTGCGTGTATGAGTGACTGTATGGGTGAGTGGATGTGTGTGTAGACCTATGAATCAGTGAGTGTGTATGTTCTAACTGGAATTGGTGTGTCTATGGTTTCGATATTGGTAGTTTGTATTTTAGAAAAGGTGTATGAAAGGTTATATTAGGGTTTGAGGAGGTGCATCAGATATTAAGTAGATGATGTCATCATTGATTTCATCAGTGATGTAATTTGAGATGTCATTAGTGATGTCATCAGTGATGTCACTGACCATGATATCAAACAAGGGGAAAGAAGGTTGGACAATTTTTAAGGGGGTCCAATGTACTTGTCCTGACAACAGTAAACAATAAGAGGTGTACAGAGTTCCCCCAGGAGAGCTCTAGAAAATTAGCTCAACCAGTAATTCTCTCTCACTCAATCTAGACAAAGGGTGAAGTGAGGGTCTCAAGTGTGCGGTGTAGACCCATATTCCAGAATGTAAAGGTACCTCACACAGGCTACCGACAGGACTACAGCTGTAGCCCCAGTCGATAGTCGTCCAGCCTCATCATCGGTACCCTGCTCCTTCGGCAGGCTGGCGGTGCAATGCCCGTCGGGCAGCGATGGAAGCTGCACTTTTGATGGAGATCTTTTATTCTGGGCCAGCGGGTGTGTGTGTGTGAGGGGCCTAAGGGAGTGTAATCGTGAGCGTGGTAGTGAAGTTAAAAGAAGTCAGGGAAGTCCTGTTGGTGAATGTTTTAATAGTCAGGCTTCCTGCTTCAGTAAAAAGGTACAGGGGTACTAAGGGGTGGTAAGTAATGGAACCAACCCTTACTCGACCCTTAAAGTGCAAGAAATGGTCAACATGTTTCACGCCCTAAGGGCGATTCATCAGGACCTGGGTGCTCATAAATTACTCGGGTCCTCTAAGTTTTGCAGGACACCAGTATACGACCTGAGGCAGTGTCGTATCGTAATGGTTCCACAGAGGGGGCCTCCTGGGAACCCTAATGTTTCCTCCTGGAAACCTCACGCGCCGTCCAAGTGGGGCCGGCAGCGAATGAGGAAGTCCTCTTACGTCGCTGCAGGCAAGCTGCTCTGCACCTACCCCTCCCACTGGAAACCAACGGTCTGGACAGCCGGCAAGACTTCTTTTAACTTCACTACCACGCTCACGATTACACTCCCTTAGGCCCCTCACACACACACACCCGCTGGCCCAGAATAAAAGATCTCCATCAAAAGTGCAGCTTCCATCGCTGCCCGACGGGCATTGCACCGCCAGCCTGCCGAAGGAGCAGGGTACCGATGATGAGGCTGGACGACTATCGACTGGGGCTACAGCTGTAGTCCTGTCGGTAGCCTGTGTGAGGTACCTTTACATTCTGGAATATGGGTCTACACCGCACACTTGAGACCCTCACTTCACCCTTTGTCTAGATTGAGTGAGAGAGAATTACTGGTTGAGCTAATTTTCTATGTCACTGACCATGTCATGAGTGATGTAATATGTGATATCATCAGCAGTGCATTGCGGGGGCGCACGTTATCGTTAGCTTAACTAACTATAACGTCCGAATTTCTCTGGTTTTGTACGAGTGAAATGTCCAACTAACTATAATGTCCCTGAAACCTGTGCTTTTTTCAGTGAATATATATATATATATATATATTTTTTTTAGACCCCAGCAATTTGCTGCATGGGTTCGAATCGGCTCTAAGCCGTAAGTATTTTGGATCAATTTATCCTTTTTACTTTTTCACATTAAATTCCTCACGGCAGGGTGCACCTTAGGGCGTGTACACCACCGGAGGATCACATAAATTTGGTCCTGACGAAAGCTGAGCGACTCGGACTCACTCATAGCAGAAACATGCCGACCTATTCTTTTCACATTGTGGACTAGG